>NC_092416.1:159807931-160119731 GCF_040894005.1 Engystomops pustulosus | reverse complement strand
GCTCTGGTTACCGATAGCATGCGTTTCCCTAAAATATGCATATGTGATGTGGATGAGACCCGCCCCCCCCCTTGCGCTAGCGTATTATGAACGCAACGCTAACAAACGTGTGACCACAGTGGTAGGTGTCAGTACAAAACCACTAAAGCCAGGAAGAGAAAACAAATCTGTATGTGTCCATAATGGTAACTGTACACGACGTGTCCACACAGCCGTGGACCTTTCTTTGTATCCCACGAGTCATCCAAGTGTGAGCTACTTTCACGCGCTGATGACCACTGAAAACCACCGCACAGGACTTGCGCCATTGGGTGCGTCTCGGGCAGTCGGCTCATACATGGGGCTGTGAAATTGACAGTTGTGTGCGTGAGCCTAGAGGCCACGTTCACACCATGCGTTGTGTCACCTTTTTTTGTTGAGTTTTTGACCCATTCCAGAGGCTTGCACCGCGATCACATGCTGAGGTTACGCTGGGTTTTATCGAATGCAATGGAAAGGCAGTGTAACCTCAGCATGTGGGCTGAAGCCTTTGGAATGAGTCAAAAACGCATCAAAAACGTGACGCAGCGTATGAACGCGGCCATAGAAAGGAGGACGTGAATCCAAAATGGCTGTGAGAAATACCAATGCAAGTCCGACCTTAGCTGCAGTACCACACACTACCCGCGGTCAGGTGTGGCGCTGTTTTTGGAAGAAGAGCCATGTTTTCCAACCTCCGGACAACCCTACAAATCTACAGACATATACGTGTGATATTACTGTGGACTTCCTATCACAATAGCCCCGGTACAACACTACATCCAGTTTATACCTCGCCTATACTGCCTGATAACAGGGACCACTAGCAGCTGCCACACAATTCCTGTCAGCTACTTGGCGCCTCATGACAGAAGCAGTACCAGAAGCTACGTCACCACAGGCGGCTGTCACTTCCCCGATTTCATTGGTTACACTACCTGTCAATCACAGCCGTAACCCAGCAATGAAAGGGTCAACCACTAGGCGATGACGATGGCACTCGCAGTAAGCCCCGCCTCTCCGTTATACTGGCAGGAAACCCAGCCAATGAGTCACAGACACATGCGCGGCGCTTCCCCGCCTTATTTGGAAGAGACCATTCACACACCCGGAAAAGGGGACGTCAGTCTCTAAATTTTGATTTATCCTGAGATTTTCAAGAATTTATACTTGTTAAATTAAAAGTGCTACATAGAATATATGTTAAATGCATTATATCTTGAATAGATAAAGGATGTTGTTAATATTCTGATATAGTTTTGTTAATTGGATCTCACTGCACCCCTATTCTATGCAGTGGACTCGTCTGTATAGAAAGCGCCGGAAACAGCGAGCGGTCGTTGCGAGTGACGCTGTGAGGGGCGGGAGCGAGCAACATGGCAGCGAGTGAGTAGAGCAGCCGGCCTGGCGGACAATGAATGATCTCTGTGCGGGCGGAGGGTGTCTGGGGCTGTGCGGTGACTGAGGGCGGCCGGGGGTGCGGTGTACTTACCTGTGTGTGCGGCCTGTGCCATGTACCAGGGGCCACCAATCCATGCACTCACCTGCATCAACTGAGCTGCGTCCAGTCACTACATGTCCCTGTGTATGGTTAACGCGCCTCTTGGGCTGTATTCACACGTTGCAAATAACTAGCTACTGAAAATCTGCCCAATACTTGTAGATTGCGGTATTTTTGTTTGCAGCTCTTGCTTAGATTTCTGCATCCTCTGCACAGTGTGTGTGTGAATTCACTTCAGTCCTCACAAGAATCAACGTTTCTGTGGTCTCTATCTATTGATGACATAAGCTTTGGTCAGATGGGATGTGCCAGGATATCTGCTCCCACCCACTTGACACTATACGGTTTATTTAGCATGTTGGGTGTCAAAATTAATGTCCCCTGATTGTTCTGGAAGAGCGGGGGCTCAATATCAATGGAAAATTACTTTTTACAGTATGCAGAGGGATAGAGTTGGGGAGTGAAACACATTAAGATCTTGTGTTTCTTTAACATCGGATTTACACACCGTACCCAGCCTTAAAGGGGTTGTCCAGGGGTTGATTTCTTCCTAAAATAGCGCCACACCTGATAATGATTGGTACTGGTATTACAGCTTAGCTGTATAGTACTGAATGGAGCTTAGTTGTAATACCACACGTTACTTATGGTCAGGAGAGGAGATGTCTTCAACCTTCTTTAAACATAAAGATCCAGGAGGAATAACAGAGGAACAGCACAACGCTGTAAGAATAAGTGTTCCTGATTCTTTTAAGCAATAACAACTTTTGTGGGTCTGGGACACATGGGCCGATCACAGTAGAGATCATGGGACTCCAAGCATCGTAGTGATTTATGAGACAAGGGGTCCCTGCTTCCTTCAATCACCTGGCCTCTGCTTCCCCGAATCACGGCACCTCTGCTGATGATAGGGCAAGAAGTGACTCCTTGTATTACCACTATGATGCATGGAGTCCGGAGATATCAACTCTCGTGCCATTGATAAATGCCCACCGTCTGCCACTGCCAAGTAACAGAAATACGTTACCTTGATATGTGCAGTAAATCAGAAGCCCCAATGTGCTGCCACTGTAACCTTTATCACACGCATGGGGAAATGCCGAATTCTGTGAGCTTCCAAATATTCATGTCTGTTTTATATTTAAGTTATAAACCTAATAATAATAAATAATAATAATTCTTTATTTATATAGCGCACACAGATTACGCAGCGCTGCACAAGCATGTCAAATTAGTCCCTGTCCCCATGGGGCCCACAATCTAAACAACCTAACACTATGTTTTGGAGTGTGGGAGGAAACCGGAGTACCCGGAGGAAACCCACGCAAACACGGAGAGAACATACAAACTCTTTGCAGATGTTGACCTGAGTGGGATTCGAACCCAGGACCCCAGTGCTGCAAGGCAGAAGTGCTACTCACTCAGCCACCGTGCTGCCCTAACCTATAGCGGGTATCTAGAGGTTTTGGCCATAGAAAGTTTCAGACATTGTTAGGAATTGGCCCTGGAGGGCGGGGTAGTGGTGTTGGCAGCAGCAGGACTGTGATAAATTGATTTATATTCCAGGATTTAAGCTAGGGTATATCTTCTAGCACACCCCACTCCTCTGCGAAAGAGCTGTATCAGACTTCTGTTTAGATATTACAGCACGGAGGAGGGGGGCGGGCAACAGGTTGAGTGCAGAAATCTAAGCAGCATTTTCCAGGCAGTGGATTATGGATCATTTCTAGTGGTGCCACTTGTGTCCACTGCTTTCAGCCTTTGAATGATACTGCTCCTCATGCTCTGTAACATTGTCAGTAGATTCAGAAAAAGGTTTAAAATGGCTTCGTTATTGTGTTTATGTGCATATTGAATATCACTCTGTCTCCTCAGTTCCACAGTCAGTGTACATCTTAGTACTCGCTCTCCTGGCCATCGTCCATGCTTTGACCCCCAGCCACTTTCTGAGCCAAGCAGATGTGGAGAGATTAAAAGACACCTTGGAACACCCACTGAGCGACCTGGAGAATGCATATTACTATATTGTAGGCTTTCATAATCTCGGGGCTAGCGTCGCAGATGAAAAGGTAAGGCTGAAAAATGAGGATCATGGTAATTACAAGGATCTGTAGAAGAGTCATAATATGCTATAGACCTGCCATCTCACCCTGTACATTATTTCTTGTTATCTAGGTTGGTACGCGGTAACATTAAAACTAGAATGAGGGTGGGCAATTACTCTTCCCATTGGCCCACATGAGAAATTGGAATATTTTTGGAGGGACAAATGTATCTACTTTAATCAGTTCCACACCATACATTATGTCTCCTTTCATAATGTTCCCTCTATTATGTCCCTATTTATAGTCCCCCCTCTCCTTATGACCCCTTTTATCTTTGCACTGCTGGCACTAGAAGCATTGCTGTGCATAGTGGCAAAACTGGTCACCACCTCTTACCCGCGATGCCTCAGCATTTGGATCCCAGGTCATACACACAGCGGTGCTCAAGCAGGCCGATCGGAGACAGTTAGAGGGCCGGATCTGTCCCGCAGGCCATACAATGTCATGGTTTGCACTAGAATGGGTGTAGCTGTAAAGGATCCTGTTTATTCTTACACTTGTGCTTCACTCTAGTTGCAAACTTTTTTGTGGTAAAACTCCTTTAACGAACATCTACCACCAGGAGGAAGGATTGTAAACCAAGCACACTGACATACTAGTGTGCGCACCCTGTGGCAGGATATGCTTTTCTTTTAGCTCCTCATTCCCTGGTTTTTACAAGAAAAGGCTTTTAAAATTATGCAAACGAGCCTAAGGAGCTCAAGGCTGCATAGGTGTTAATGGAGCCTGGAGCCCCTGAGGCTCATTTGCATAATTTGTAAAGCCCCTTTTGTCTCTTTTATAGACACTACAGATTGTATCTAGTCTTTCTACTTCTAGACTTTCATTTTAAAGGAAACCTACCACTTAGAATGGTTGGTGTAAGCTGTAAGTACTGAGCACCAGCTCAGGGTGAACTGGTGCCGGTGCTTACTTTCGTTAGTGTTATAAACCGCGGTATCGCGGTTTTAACACTTTTTAAACTTTAGAGCAGGAGAGGCTTCGGCGCTGCGTGCGCACGATCGTGTGCGCGCCTACATAGGAAATAGCGGAGATGTTGTGCGCGCACGGTCGCACGCAGCGCCGAAGCCCCTTCTGCTCTAAAGTTTAAAAAGTGTTAAAACCGCGATACCGCGGTTTATAACACTAATGAAAGTAAGTACCGGCACCAGCTCACCATGAGCTGGTGCCCGGTACTTACAGCTTACACCGACCGTTCTAAATGGTAGGTTTCCTTTAAGAATCTTTGGAAACCTCTATAAGGGCTATTGAGATGATTGGGATGCTCTTTTTTATCATTTTATATGATCTTCTGTTTTTCTTCTCGCAGGCGGCCTGTAACTTCATTCGCTCTAAAGTTGATGCCAATAATGTGGATTCCCTGTTCTATGCTGCTGAAGCCAGCCAAGCCCTGTCCAACTGTGAGGTAGGTGAGCCGAGCTCTAGTAGATTGTTCTGTTCATTATCACATCCACTGTAGCTAGATGATCCTGGTGGAAGACCAGACAGCGCTTCAGCTAAATGTTTATCATCCTAGGTGACTATTTCTAATGAAACCAGAGACCTTCTACATGGTGCCATCAGTGAGGATTCCTCGGTAACCCAAATCTACCATGCTGTAGGGGCACTCAATGGCTTTGGCCTCGCGCTAGCCTCACAAGAAGTTGTCAGTGCCCTGACCTCCAGACTCAGTAAAGAAGAGAATGTTGTAGCGTAAGTCTCTAATTCTTTTTTTCCATTATGTTTTATGGAAAGAGTAAACCATAACAATATATTCACTTCCATCACTCAACAGTTGAATGTGGTAAATGCAAAGTTACACTGCAGTAGCTGGTATCAGTCCTTAAAATTCTTCCCAACTATGAAAAACCTGCAACCTAAAGTATACTACTAATTGTGTGTGGACGCTCTAAATTATTTAGATCAGTAAAGGGGTCCCTCACCTGCTCCATACCCCTGCTGGTGGGGAGAGGGTGATATAAAGTAAATGTATAAAAAAGATAATGGCATGCATGGCTACCTCTTTGTATAGGCATTACAGCTGTAGTGCTTTATTCGCTCTGGTCCCAGTTGGTGATGGTAGAACCGCCTCTTCTCTAATTATAGAGGATGCCCCCTGTCTATGGTGATGGTAGAACCTCCTCTCCTCTAGGTGTAGAGGATGCCCCCTGTCTATGGTGATGGTAGAACCTCCTCTCCTCTAGGTGTAGAGGATGCCCCCTGTCTATGGTGATGTTAGAACCACCTCTTCTCTAGGTGTAGAGGATGCCCCCTGTCTATGGTGATGTTAGAACCACCTCTTCTCTAGTTGTAGAGGATGCCCCCTGTCTATGGTCATGGAAGAACTGCCTCTCCTTTAGGTGTAGAGGATGCCCCCTGTCTATGGTGGTGTTGAAACCGCCTCTCCTCTGGGTGTAGAGGATGCCCTCTGTCTATGGTGATGGTAGAACCTCCTCTCCTCTAGGTGTAGAGGATGCCCCCTGTCTATGGTGATGGTAGAACCTCCTCTCCTCTAGGTGTAGAGGATGCCCCCTGTCTATGGTGATGGTAGAACCACCTCTCCTCTAGGTGTAGAGGATGTCCCCTGTCTATGGTGATGGTAGAACCTCCTCTCCTCTAGGTGTAGAGGATGCCCCCTGTCTATGGTGATGGTAGAACCTCCTCTCCTCTAGGTGTAGAGGATGCCCCCTGTCTATGGTGATGTTAGAACCACCTCTTCTCTAGGTGTAGAGGATGCCCCCTGTCTATGGTGATGTTAGAACCACCTCTTCTCTAGTTGTAGAGGATGCCCCCTGTCTATGGTCATGGAAGAACTGCCTCTCCTTTAGGTGTAGAGGATGCCCCCTGTCTATGGTGGTGTTGAAACCGCCTCTCCTCTGGGTGTAGAGGATGCCCTCTGTCTATGGTGATGGTAGAACCTCCTCTCCTCTAGGTGTAGAGGATGCCCCCTGTCTATGGTGATGGTAGAACCCCCTCTCCTCTAGGTGTAGAGGATGCCCCCTGTCTATGGTGATGGCAGAACCTCCTCTCCTCTAGGTGTAGAGGATGCCCCCTGTCTATGGCGATGGTAGAACCTCCTCTCCTCTAGGTGTAGAGGATGCCCCCTGTCTATGGCGATGGTAGAACCTCCTCTCCTCTTGGTGTAGAGGATTCCCCCTGTCTATGGCGATGGTAGACCCTCCTCTCCTCTAGGTGTAGAGGATGCCCCTGTCTATGGTGATGTTAGAACCACCTCTTCTCTAGTTGTAGAGGATGCCCCCTGTCTATGGTCATGGAAGAACTGCCTCTCCTTTAGGTGTAGAGGATGCCCCCTGTCTATGGTGGTGTTGAAACCGCCTCTCCTCTGGGTGTAGAGGATGCCCTCTGTCTATGGTGATGGTAGACCCTCCTCTCCTCTAGGTGTAGAGGATGCCCCCTGTCTATGGTGATGGTAGAACCCCCTCTCCTCTAGGTGTAGAGGATGCCCCCTGTCTATGGTGATGGCAGAACCTCCTCTCCTCTAGGTGTAGAGGATGCCCCCTGTCTATGGCGATGGTAGAACCTCCTCTCCTCTTGGTGTAGAGGATTCCCCCTGTCTATGGCGATGGTAGACCCTCCTCTCCTCTAGGTGTAGAGGATGCCCCTGTCTATGGTGATGGTAGAACTGCCTCTCCTCTAGGTGTAGAGGATGCCCCCTGTCTATGGTCATGGTAGGGCTGCCTCTCCTCTAGGTGTAGAGGATGCCCCCTGTCTATTGTGATGGTAGAACCGCCTCTCCTCTAGGTGTAGAGGATGCCCCCTGTCTATGGTGATGGTAGACCCTCCTCTCCTCTAGGTGTAGAGGATGCCCCCTGTCTATGGCGATGGTAGAACCGCCTCTCCTCTAGGTGTAGAGGATGCCCCCTGTCTATGGTGATGGTAGAACCGCCTCTCCTCTAGGTGTAGAGGATGCCCCCTGTCTATGGTGATGGTAGAACCGCCTCTCC
Organism: Engystomops pustulosus; assembly: GCF_040894005.1. Lineage (NCBI taxonomy): Eukaryota > Metazoa > Chordata > Amphibia > Anura > Leptodactylidae > Engystomops > Engystomops pustulosus. The sequence continues at coordinate 160,112,163 of NC_092416.1, read as the reverse complement.
TCTAGATGTAGAGGATGCCTCCTGTCTATGGTGATGGTAGACCCTCCTCTCCTCTAGGTGTAGAGGATGCCCCCTGTCTATGGTGATGGTAGAACCTCCTCTCCTCTAGGTGTAGAGGATGCCCCCTGTCTATGGTGATGGTAGAACCTCCTCTCCTCTAGGTGTAGAGGATGCCCCCTGTCTATGGTGATGGTAGAACCTCCTCTCCTCTAGGTGTAGAGGATGTCCCCCGTCTATGGAAATGGTAGAACCTCCTCTCCTCTAGGTGTAGAGGATGTCCCCTGTCTATGGTGATGGTAGAACAACCTCTCCTCTAGGTGTAGAGGATGCCCCCTGTCTATGGTCATGGTAGAACCTCCTCTCCTCTAGGTGTAGAGGATGCCCCCTGTCTATGGTGATGGTAGAACAACCTCTCCTCTAGGTGTAGAGGATGCCCCCTGTCTATGGTGATGGTAGAACCTCCTCTCCTCTAGGTGTAGTGTATGCCCCCTGTCTATGGTGATGGTAGAACCTCCTCTCCTCTAGGTGTAGAGGATGCCCCCTGTCTATGGTGATGGTAGAACTTCCTCTCCTCTAGGTGTAGAGGATGCCCCCTGTCTATGGTGATGGTAGAACCGCCTCTCCTCTAGGTGTAGAGGATGCCCCCTGTCTATGGTGATGGCAGAACCTCCTCTCCTCTAGGTGTAGGGGATGCCCCCTGTCTATGGTGATGGTAGAACCGCCTCTCCTCTAGGTGTAGAGGATGCCCCCTGTCTATGGTGATGGTAGAACAACCTCTCCTCTAGGTGTAGAGGATGCCCCCTGTCTATGGTGATGGTAGAACCTCCTCTCCTCTAGGTGTAGTGGATGCCCCCTGTCTATGGTGATGGTAGAACCTCCTCTCCTCTAGGTGTAGAGGATGCCCCCTGTCTATGGTGATGGTAGAACAACCTCTCCTCTAGGTGTAGAGGATGCCCCCTGTCTATGGTGATGGTAGAACCTCCTCTCCTCTAGGTGTAGAGGATGCCCCCTGTCTATGGTGATGGTAGAACCCCCTCTCCTCTAGGTGTAGAGGATGCCCCCTGTCTATGGTGATGGTATGACTGCCTCTCCTCTAGGTGTAGAGGATGCCCCCTGTCTATGGTGATGGTAGAACCTCCTCTCCTCTAGGTGTAGAGGATGTCCCCTGTCTATGGTGATGGTAGAACCACCTCCCCTCTAGGTGTAGAGGATGCCCCCTGTCTGTGGTGATGGTAGACCCTCCTCTCCTCTAGGTGTAGAGGATGCCCCCTGTCTATGGTGATGGTAGAACCTCCTCTCCTCTAGGTGTAGAGGATGCCCCCTGTCTATGGTGATGGTAGAACCTCCTCTCCTCTAGGTGTAGAGGATGCCCCCTGTCTATGGTGATGGTAGAACCGCCTCTCCTCTAGGTGTAGAGGATGCCCCTGTCTATGGTGATGGAAGAACTGCCTCTCCTCTAGGTGTAGAGGATGTCCCCTGTCGTGGTCACAGGCCTAGGTGTCTTTGGAGGTGTTCTTGTACTGCCCGTTCAGGTATTTGTACATTGTAATACATTTGTCAAGTTTTTACACACGGCCTCTGAGGATTGTCTGCAGCACTCCCCGCCACTTCTGGTTCTGTTTAGCTTGGAAGTTGAAGGTAATGGCAGCTTTGGAAAAGGAGAACTGGGCAGAGAGGAGCATTCTGAGAGGTTTTTCCATTAGCCTTTTAAAGAGCCTATGCAGGCAGGTAAAAACCTTCAGTTCAGGGTATGACACATTTACATCTTAACCACAGCTGTCGGGTCTGTTTAGTTCCCTGGTGCTCAAAGATCATGCCAGATACACCAAAACCCCACTGCTTCTGTACACCACAGTGGGCTAGTCTTCCCTATTTAGAATGGGTTTTGAAACCCATCAAAAATGGACGATTTATGGTTAGGAAGGGCTTTCTTATCGATCCATCAGAGTATGACCTGCGCTCATGTGAAGCAAATCCATCCTGCACATATTACCTGGTCAGGTCCCCGTCCCCCAGAAAACAGGTTATTAATGCAGCACATTGAGTCACTTTTCAGATGTATAATGTAAATCACTAATCTCCATACAAATGGCAATGCCTCATTCTGGAGAAGAAAGAAAAAGCAATTTACAAGATAGTTTTAAATGCACCTCGTAGTGCGAAAGAAAGTCCCCAGTGACGAGAGAACTGTCAGCGCTAAAGCCGCCTGCCTCCGAGTGTATGAATGGGGACAAGTCTGTCATTCTGCCGCTGTGCGAGTTAATGCATCTGATCTCTCCTTCCCCTATACTTCCCACGGGGAGCGAGTACATTTATTATGGAAATGAGGTTGTCATGTATAGAATAGGTGGGATCCACTCCTCATGTGTAGCAGGCTTCCCTTGTAGGTGTTTTGTTGTGATGGAGTCTTAATGCATCTGTACAGGGGGGGGGCTTCTGATGGTTTTGTCTCACGCCTTCATAGAGCTTTCATTAGATGTAAACTTTTATATTAAAGGGGTATTCCACTTTTACAATGCCAACACGCTATTCTTGGGACAGGTTCGATAGGGGTCAGATGCTCAGCGTCCCTGCTGATCAGCTTTTTGTACAAATCCTCTATTTCTTGCGTTGCCTACCTATGTAACAGCAGCTCTGTATGACGTGATAGGGCTGTGGTGGCGAACGTGCGGCACGGATGCCCTCTCTGTATGCACCCAGCACAGAGTTGGACCTCCTCCTAGAGTCACAGGCAGCCCTAGGATATGTGCTAATTTAAAACTTCTCATCCTTGGTTGCTTGTAACTGCAGAGGTGTGAACAGTGCTTTATTATCACTGGAGCTTCTTCTCCGCTCCCCATAATTCAACCTGTTCACAGGACCCAGGAGTGAAGCGATAATGATAATATAATGGCATCATTTTATAACTAGTTTACTAAGTAGACAGCATGCACGGTTCGGTATTAACTATTAAAATCTCCATGACATCCCCTCAAGTGCCTGATCTATGGATCTACCTGGATTTGACTCCCTACAAATCGAGTGCCCAAACTTTAACCAAAAGCCACTTATTTATTGCAAAGTGCCAGCGCAGCAATTTAAGCAGTAATGTATTTCTCCTTGTTCTTTGACAACTTTCAATCACTCAGCCTCCTAAAGACACCAACGCAATTGAAAGGAGGAGGGCAAATTTGCCTATCATTGTAGGAATATTCTGTAGAAATTCTTTGAGTGCTGTCTGGTGAACTTCATGCTGGAGTGATGGCCCGGGTGCCCATAGAGAGGGCTCCGAGTGCCTCCTCTGGCACCAGTGCGATAGGTTCGCCACCACTGCCCTAGGCACTATGCCACTTACATTACTGCATCCTTGGATGAAGCCTTGTCGGCAGGATCACAGATAGAACAGGTTTTCTATCTAAAGGGAAAACTCCCGAACATTGAATGAGACCGCCCACTGGACTCCTAAGCATAAAAAGCAGATTTCAAATGGTAAATTAGGGGGTTGTAGTTGGGCTTTAAAATGGCAGAGCACCTATTACAGCACCAAACTACATCAGAAAACACAGCATGCAATTTTATTTACCAAGCTTTATCTATTTAACCAAAATCTATATCAAAACTGTTTTATCTTATATATTTAACATTCATTCTGCAGATAGGACGCCATGTTAAATCTGATTAGCTCCTCCTGCTCTATAAAATTGTGCTTACAGACAGGTCACTATAGAAAATTGGCCCAGCTCCTCCTGCCCTAGGACACTATGTACAATTTTCTCATCCCATCCTGCTCTATAACCTGTTGCCTGCAGATGGGACACTATGGAAAATCTGCCTAGCTCCTCCTATCCTTTAACATGACTCCTGCAGATAGGACACTATGTACAATCTGCTCAGCTCCTCCTGCTCTATAACATGCTGCCTGCATATAGGACACTATGTACAATCTGCTCAGCTCCTCCTGCTCTGTAGCATTTTGCCTGCAGATCGGACACTGTGGCAAATTTGTTCAGCACCTCTTGCTCTATAACATGTAATTTGCAGGTTGCGTTGCTTTTTCCTGACGGTTTTCCGGTCAATGTATGTCACTTACCGGATTGTTTTGTTATACCACTCTACAGATGAGACATTCTGATAGCCCATATATATTTTATGTCTGTCTTTATTTGCAGAACTATTGAAGCTCTCCTCACAGCTTCTATGCTGTCCCAGCAAGCTGACCTGCGTAGTATTGTGGAGGAAATTGAGGTAAGTTTTATTGTGTCCTGTCACAGTTGTACATTTTTATAGTGAAGATTTGCCAGTGGAAACCAGAGATTTGGACAAATAAAACTTTTATATACTTTATGTGAATTCCATTATTTTCTGTTTCTAATATCAAAATTTTATGGAGCTTTTTTGATTTTGTACTTTGCAGATTTTGCCCATACACATTTTGTTAAGCTCCAGTCACGCTATTTGATTTTTACTTTTTTTTTTTACTTTACATTTTTGGCGAAAATCTGCCTAAATATTCCTTAAAGGAACACGGACCCTGAATGTAAAGTTATATAGCTGCCCTCACTATCTGTCTGTAGAATACGTGACATAATCCTTATACAGTATCAGGAATGTATTGTTGATCACAGTTAATTTTCTTGGGTTCTATTTTGTTCTTGTAGGACCTGGTAGCCCGACTGGATGATCTTGGTGGTCAGTACCTGCAGTTCGAGGAAGGATTGGAAGCGACTGCTTTGTTTGTTGCTGCTACATACAGGTTGTCAGATCATGTCGGCGTGGAGCCTGCTTTAAAAGAAGTAAGGGATATAAATGTGCTCATGTCGCATGAAGGAAATGCTTCTATTTGTGACGTCCTTTTCAACAGTAATTTTTCTATCCCCCAGGAGCAGGTCGTCCAGCTTGTCAATGCCATCTTCAGCCGGAAGAGCTTTGAGTCCCTCCCCGAAGCCTTCAGCGTGGCCTTTGCAGCCTCTGCCCTCTCCCATAACCGCTATCACCTTCCACTCATCGTGGTGCCTGATGGACCAGCCGCTGTGTCTCACAAGCAGCCCCTTCTTAGAGTATGTATTATTATGGTTTAGTTTTCTATATGGGAGACTACTACAGATCAGCAGTAAAGTTACATGGGGGGCCAGAAATAATAGTAAAGAAAATTGTTGCACAGATAACAAGCCCTCATACATCCCTGTAAACAGAAAAAATAAAAAAAAAATGGTATGGCTTTTGGAATGAGGGGAGTAAAAAAAAAAAGAAAAGCAAAAACAAAGTCCTGAGGTGTTAAATGGAGCCCTGTTGACACTTGCTTTACCAACATTGCTTTTAATTGGGAGGCTTTTGCACCCAGAATATAATCTCAATATCTTTCAACTCATTAGTAGTACACGGCGCAAGTCGGGTGCGCGTACATGGAGAGGGCTCACAGGCTGAGTCCTCTCTATAGCCGGTAAGTCTTCGCTGCATATTGCAGCAAAGACTTATCCGTAACACCCACGATCGCCAGAAAAAGGCCAGAGCTCGTCGTTCCCTGTGACGTCATCGGGGAGCAGCGATCCATTGCTATGACAGTCTCGGGTCTTCCGAAGACCTGAGGTTGTCTCGTTTTAACCCATTCATTACAATGTGCACATTGTAATGAATGAGGAAGAAAATCCCCAAATACTGCCATAATTTAGTATGGGGGTAGGGGATCTGAAAAATAAAATAAACCAAAGTAAAAAAAAAAAAAAATATAATAAAAAAAGAATACAAATTCAAGTCACCCCCCCCCCTTTCCCTAGAACGGATATAAATATAAACAGTAAAAATCATAAACACATTAAGTATCGGCACGTCCGAAAATGCCCGATCTATCAAAATATAATAACGGTTTTTAACTGCGTTTAACCCCATAACAGAAAATAGCGCCCAACGTTGTAAATGACACTTTTTTGCCATTTTGAAAAATATAAAAAATTCTATAAAAAGTGATCAAAAGGTCGTACTGTCCTAAAAATGATAACATTGTAAACGTCATCAAAAGCCACAAAACACGACACCTCCCACAGCTCTTTACACTGAAAAAAATTTGTACAGGAGGTTTTCATTTTTGTAAATGTATGAAAACATAAAACCAATACAAATTTGGTATCCCCATGATCATACCGACCCAAAGAATAAAGTAGACCTGTCATTTGGGGCGCACAGTGACAGTTGTAAAATCTAAGCCCACAAGAAAATGGCGTAAATACTGAGTTTTTTCACCAATTTCGCAGAATTTTTTTTTCCCCGTTTCCCAGTGCACGGCAGGGAATATTAAATAGTGTGTCACTAAGAAGTGCAATTTGTTACGCAGAAAACAAGTCATCACAGAGCTTTTTTTGTGTAAAAATTAAAAAAGTTAGATTTTTTAAGATGGGGAGTGAAAAATGGAAATGAAAAAAAAAAAAGGGCCAGGTCATTAAGGGGTAAAATATGCTTCTTTGCTAGTAATACTTCACAGTAACTAATGTGAAATTTGTTTCCTTATTCTGCACAGCTTCTGGTTACCAATGTTCTCTCCCAGCGACTTTCTGATGCCAAAGTGAAATTGAATCAAGCGAAGTCCAGTAGCACCAAAGCCACAGTTCTGGAGCAGGCAGCGTTTACTCCATCTGGGTAAGTAACATGGTTCTTATTAGCCTCCATCGTCTTCTAAAGCCTCATTATTCGCACATCAGTTAAAAATGGGCTTTTGTGGTCAGCAAATGTCTACACTACATGCAATATTTTCTATTGGAACATTTAAGTGCATCCATTCTGTTAACAAGTAGAGCATGTCCTAGTCTGACACTGTTTTTCATAAATCGCTAATGGACTTTAGTTTATGATGATTTTTTAGAAACGGCTGCCACTAGTGTACCTCGGCCCTAATAAATATCTGTATTTAATAGCTAAGAATCAGCTCAGTTGTGAGAATAAAATGGAACTTGCCATGAATGTATGGCCAAAACTGTCTGTAAAAATTCATAGCAAAATCTGTTTCCAATTGCTGTGAGACTTTTGTTCATCGTGTGGCACTGTCCACTCATGGAAAGAAGCCGCATGAGCTGGATTCCGAAACAGTCCTGCTCGGAATTTAGCGCATGTCTCTCAAACTCTGTGACCCTGATAATGAACTTTAAACTTATGTTTGACACTAATTTTAAATTTAAACTTTTTGACACTGAAGTTTAAATTTATCCTAATTTGTTCCCCCTGTGTCAGTGCATGTTTGACCATTACTCCATGCAAACTCATCCTCATTGCATTTGTTCATGGAAGTTGGGAATAATTTGGTTATTATTCATTTTTATATCAAGGCTGAGCCTAATTATTTACAGTGCTCTCCAGCCTGTCCTAAATAATTGAAGCAAGATGTTGAATGTAATGGGGAAACTTAATGCTGACGTCACTACTTGTACATCCAACCTCGCAGCATGAAATGTATTAACATTCGTACAACATAATTTATGCTGTAACTATGCTTCTTCCTTCAGGGACGCTTTTGAACTGAATTTTATGGATTCCAAGCCAGCAAGCGGCTACTATGACTTTTCCGTGAGCGTGGAGGGTGACAGCCGATTTCTGGCAAGCCAGGTGGAGGTGCGTGTGACCTGAAATCTGTGTGCGACACAGAGACCTATAATGAATCATGTCAACTCATCCAGGGAATGTGCTGCATAATGTGATGTAGAGCTTTCCAATGCCCTTTTATATCGAACGCTTGGGTCCAATTATCCTAATTATCCACTTTGTATGTCTGCATATGAAAAGCGCCAGCACAGAATGATTGCCCCGAATCATTACTACGCCCGCTTCTGAACCCCTTGAGATGAGCAAGAGACTCTTGAATGAAATTGTGTAAGGCTGTAGGACATTGCGCCCTTAATCTTCCATCTTAAACACTTCCCAAATGATCATTTGTCTCTCACTTTTGGCAGTAGTGAAAGGATGTGGTTGATCGAGATTGGTTTTAGACTAGTTTTTTTTTTTTTTATAGGGATTGTACCATGGGGAGAATTGTATGATAAGTAAAACTACAGTCTCTGATTTGATTGGAGCAGCCCTGTTTCCTTGCTGCATAATTCATCTATGGGACTCTCTGAGATGAGCAGAGTTAATCTCTTTCCCATCTCTCTAAATCCAGTAGAAGTGAATGGGATGGGCCAGATGCATGCTTTTTGACAGCTAGGGGATTCAAAAGTCATGTTCTTGTGATCAGTGGAGTTTGGACAACTTTGGGGGAATGCTAGAGAAGTAAACTGGACTTTCATCTTCTACATTTACAGATTAAGGTAAAGGTGTCCACAGAAGTTGGAATCAGCAATGTGGATCTCTCCATTGTGGATAAAGACCAGAGCATCTCTCCCAAAACTACCAGGTGATTATGATGTTAATTGACTGTATTACCATTGTCAGAGTTAGGACTAAAATATACGACTGTGGTCGGTCCGTGAATCACTGAAAAATTGCAACGACCGAACACCGCTCTGGGTGTGACTTGAGTCCTCATAAGTGATCTATAACGTATTCTTGCCTGCAGAATAGCATAGCCAAGATGAGGACATGATTACAATTTGGCAGTGTTGTACTGCAGGAATTCCCTGCATGATATATCACTATGGTACTTGGAGTCCCTTCCCCATCACTGTTTATGAAATCCAGTCAGTGCATGACATGTGATTCACGTGTGTTTTTAGCCCAGCTGGAAAAAGTTAACAGGACAACTTTATTTTAGGGTGATCTTCCCCTCTAAAGCCAAAGGACCATTCACTGCTGACAGCCACCAGAATTTTGCACTATCTTTCCTGCTTACTGATGTGAACACAGGAGCCAGCTTGACCCCTCATCAGGTTTGTTTTACCATTAACATCTCTTCAAGAATAGGCAACATTGAAGGCCTTCTGGTTAAAGGGAAACATTACACATTGACAATGCAGTTCTGTCTGTAAGGATCTTGTGGAAATTTGTGGAGTGTTGGGGGTTGGTTTTTTTTTTTTAACTTGTCAATCACTGTAATTCACTTATTACTCTCCAGACTTTTGTTCGCCTGCATAACCAAAAGACTGGCCAAGAAGTAGTGTTTGTCGCTGAGCCAGACACTAAGGGCACATACAGATTTGAGCTTGACCCATCCGAAAGGAAATCTGAGTTTGACTCCGCATCTGGGACTTACACTCTGTACTTGATGGTCGGGGATGCAACCCTGGAGAATCCCATCCTGTGGAATGTGGTATGTGGTGGGCATGTGGTGTATAGAGGAGCCAGTGACTAAAGGGTTAATAAGACCGGGTCAGTGTTGTTGTGCATAAGAAGGAAAACTGATAGTATCTTTCTGAATGGTCTAAACGTTTTCTAAAAGTCATATTTTTCTCTTTCATCTTGGTTTAGGCTGATGTGGTCATCAAGTTCCCAGAAGAGGACACCCCAACCCCTCTCCAGAGCAAGAATCTGTTCACCCCTAAACCTGACATTCAGGTAACTGGATATGACTTTGTTGTGATCAAATGATGATCACAACAATAATTGATAATAATAGTTGATCATCCACATAAATAAGCTTTGTTATATTCCCTGGCATTAGAGAATGCTTGTCTGACCCCTCCCATCTACTCTTCCCCATGCCTCTTCTCGGCATGTAATGTGACCAGGATGACCTCATCACAGGTCCTCTAGCCTCCTAAAATTAGCAAACTGTATATGCATATATTCGATCACATGAAATCACAGAAACCTCCATGGACTTCAATTACCATCTATTCCCCATCCTCCATGGAGACTGCTGTGATTTCATGTGATCAGATACATACATAAGGTAGCGGATGTAACTGGACCTTGGATGATGCCATTCTTGTCACATGATCTTAAGTGCCCAATGATGTAACAGAGCTGATGTACAGTGGAATATTATAGCCTGGCAATCAGGAACAAGGAGGCTGGGCAATGCAAATAAAATTTACTATGCAGGATTCAATAAGTGTGATCGACTCACATCAGGTAAGTTGCATATAAGTTTACAAACTAATTTTTGTAACTTTGCAGCCATGGAAATGAACCATCTAGGGATAAAGGCAATGCTTTTTAAACATAGTTTTAATGAAGTCTTTATTTTGGATAGGTTAATTTGCACGACAGGTTTAGAGTGAATGGTGCAACCATATGCCACTCCTTACTATGGTTAATAAACTCTTTTAATAAGGGGGATAAGATTATCGTTCCCAAACAAAAAAATTTGAAATTTCCTTCCCTATTTTCTTGTTTTCCTTTCTGTTTTCACTTTCCTGGTACACAGACTAATATACATTCCTAGTTCTCCCTGCCAGATTTTAGCAAAGGTCTTAAACATATTTAAAACTACACCACAAGTAAAAGGAAAGCCTTATAGTGCCACTCATTTGGCTATAGAATGGTAAAAACAATGAGCATATCCTTCTGATAATTACCAATCCACTTTTCGTGAGTATTTATACTTATGTTGTGTCTGTTCTTGCAGCACTTGTTCCGTGAGCCTGAGAAGAGGCCGCCGAATGTGGTGTCCAATACTTTCACTGCCTTGGTCCTGGCACCGCTGCTCCTGCTCTTCATTCTTGTAAGTTGTCATATAGTATTCACACCGCACTTAGATTACTTAGTTCTATAAAGTGTAATATGAGACTTCTTTCTTATTTTTACCGTAGTGGGTAAAGATTGGTGTGAATATCTCCAACTTCAGCTTCTCTCCTAGCACATTGATTTTCCATCTGGGACACGCAGGTATGTTTCTACATGTTACCTTGTGCATCTACCATCACAATTAAATGTCATAATCCAGGGACACTCATTCATAAATACAGTGACTGTGATAATCTTGTATTTGTTATCCATGGCCTCCTTCCTTCTAAAATCAATTTTTAAAATTATGCTAATGACCGAGAAGGTCTCTTTAGAACTTACCAGAACCCCACCTTGTTGTTGCTCTACTGGCTGGTGGTGTCTCCCCTTCCTTCTGCCTGCTGTCATCTTAACAATTTTTTATTGCTGTAATCTGAGCAGGGTGAATTGCTTGTGCACAGTGTAACAGCTTGTGAATCTATAGGGAATTTCCATGAACACTTATTTACAGTGTGAGAGGCTAAGTGTTTGTTCACTTTTCTCTTAGCTTTATTAGTCCAGTGATCAGTAGTTGTGGGGTCTCAGAGTCCCTTGTTGTGATGCATATGGCCAGGCATCGCTCTGTCACTTCGACTACACTGATTGCACTAGTAGAGTTATAGCAATCCCATAAACAATGCCGGGGTTGTCCTTTACATCGAACCTGTCCACCAAATTTCATATGATTGCCACAGGTCCTCTACACTTGTGGATATTTGCCCCATTGCATATATATTGCATATATTAAACATGTATAATTGACTTCCACATTTTATCTTTAGCTATGCTGGGCCTGATGTATGTCTACTGGACTCAGCTGAACATGTTCCAGACTCTGAAATATTTGGCCCTACTGGGAATTGTCACGTTCCTGGCTGGAAACCGCATGCTCGCCCACAAAGCAGTCAAGAGGTAAAACAATCTAGGAGGAAACTGACTAAATTCTGCATCCAAATTGTCCGAGTCTTTATAAAGCTGAAGATATCGGAGCACGTCCCTGACGCTCTTAGTAGCTTATAGTATTACACTTATCTCTGACTTTCCAATTCCGTTTCCACTTCTCTGATCTGTCTGGCTGTGTTGTAGATACCAGTAATTGATCCCATTATGGGATATGTCTGCTGTAATCTTGTACTCTTGAGCTGTCTCCAGATCTTCTAGGCTTTTACTTTTTCTTCCCCTGCTTCTTTCTCCTTCCTCTCAGGACTGCAGCTGAACAAAGCAGTAGGTTGGCAAAGTATAGGACTCTCCGGTAATCTGGGGGCTCCCATGAAGTAAGAGGGTCGCCTTACTAAAATCATTGTAAAACCCGCCCCAATGCATGCCAACCATGTTCCATAACGCCTAACCCTCGCCTCATGTGTTCATGTTTGTACCATCTGCTGGCATGTGGCTGTCATTCACTTCACTGTGTCGCTTAATCTACTCATTGGCATAGAGCGGAGTGTGTGTATTGTACTCCACTACAAAGAAACCTACTAACCTGTATTTCAGGCATAGGGTTTACTGGCATTGGTTACCCATAATGCAAATGATTAGAGCAAGTTTAAAGGGGTATTCTCGCCTGAGCATTCACATTCAGTTTCACTAATCTTCCATTTATAAACATTTCTTATATTGGATGTAATTAAAAAAATGTTCCTGTGTGAAGATAATTTCTCATAAATGTAGTCATTCTGTCCCTTAGAAACGAGATGGCTTCCTCGGTTACGACCACGTCACACTCTGGCAGCGGTGGCCAGACATGAGCTATTGAGTCTTGTCTGACCTCCTGGATTCAGCAATCATTACCACAGGACGGCTGTGGGTCATGTAGTAAATCCCAGACATTTCATATACTAAAACTATTTGTTTCTTTGTGCAATCCCTCCAGCAGACGTGGCCGTATCCGAGGAAGCTATCTCGTTTCTAAGGGACAACATGACTACATTTATGAGAAATTATCTTCACACAGGAACATTCTTTTTAATAACATCTAATTGAAGAAATGTTTATATATGGCAGATTTATCAAACTGAATGTGGATGCCCAGACGAGAATACCCCTTTAATGCAATTTAGTCACCTCAAGAATAGCTGACTTTGTGTAAGCTATGATTTTGGGAAACCTGTCTGAGCAGTTTGGTATTGTGCTGTCAGTACAGCACAGTGCTGCACACCTCAGCCCGAGCTCCACAGATGCAATAAAGCAGAGATATAGGAGCTCAGATTCATTGGTACAATTCACATGCACTAGGAGGTAAGTCTGATAACATGTGTTAGGCTCCCTGCACTCCCCCGTGAGCCATTTTTGCTGTCCGTGTGTAATCCATTGCCAAGCCTGCAGAAATAAAAGGTCTGTATGTCATCAGTTTTTGCAGATCCACATAAAACAGAAGTATAATTATGTCACTAGATTAACCTAACTCCTTGATGGGTCAAATGATTGTGCTGGATTGCAACTGATCCTCAAACCCGGATCACACAACAATGACAGCCGCATAGCACCCGTCATTCAAGTAGACGTCTATGGGAAGAAACGTATCGCAAACACAGGCAGGAATAGGACCTGCTCTGTTTTCTGCAGTCGTTGACACTTTCTCAAGTGGATGGGCCCACTGAAATGAATGTGTTTGTGTGCCGTCCACAAAACAAAAAATGGACAAAAGCTTATGTTCTTGTGCATGTAGCCTTGTTGTAGACAGGGTTACCAGAGGCGTACTTCGGACACTAAAATAGCGAAATCCTAAGGGTATGATTTTGGTAGCGTCACAGGTTTCTTTTAAAGGTAGTCATAATTATATTTTACAGATTCAAGTCAGGTATTATAGAGCGTGCCCCACAGCCTCTTGGGTAATTTGTCTTTTCTTATAACATGGAAAGATGTTGACCTCACAGGCCATAATGTTGTGAGAGAGTTGTGTGTCCCACCAGCATGACACATTTGTCCCATTTCTGATCACCTTGAAAAAAAACGTCACCATATTATACCCTGCCTGAGTCCATGTCATTGTGTATTATTACTTGATAGTATGGAATCTGTAACATTCATTCTTGTTTCTACAGGTCACAAAAGTGAAGTGAAGTGAGACCAGACATGAAGAAAACCCATTAAGATGCCAGCGTCAGTTCATTTGTACGTGTTCCAAATTGCAGTCCATTGTTTTAATTTTTTTTTTTTACATGCCCAAAATGTTTCCTCTGCACTGATTGTTATGTGACAGTCCCTGAGATGCCCCCGCGCCCCCCCCCCCTCTCTCTCTTCATTGACACCACTGCAAAATCCATTCCAGAAGTTGTGTACACTGACATTATCCTGCCAGAGACGGGCACCAAAACAGCTCTGGCGATGAAACTTCACACATTTACAGACCACCATTCTGTTGGGTGGCCTGGGGGATTGGCACTGTGTTATTTGATCGCAGTGTCAAGAATGAAATTGGGAGAAGGTAAAACGGGACTTTGGAATGTTTTTTTTCCCCCATGTTGATAATAAAACGGAAGGTGAACGGGATTGGTTTCTTGTGAGTTTCCATGAAAATAATTGAAAGCGAGAAAAAGAGAAATTCAGAAGGGTTTGTGATGCGTGTGTAAGTATATACATTGATCAACCCTATGAATCATGTGACAGTGGCGTCTGTACAGGGATAGGGTATCCTGGGCACCAAGGGAAGCTGTTTGTTAAACTAACCCACTGTAACTAAACTTCTATCATACAGCGGTACAACTATGCTTATATTGTTCCTCTTCATTCCTGTATAGTTCCATAGTCTGTTCATTAAGTTGACTCACAATCTATACAAATGACCCCATGTGAGTCCGATTATCATCTTTGCGTTCGGCATATTCATGGTTTACACAGCCTGCGTCTCTTTATTCCTGAGGAAGGGTTTAATGAGGTAGCAGATCTGACTTCCCAGGGTCTAAGAGAAAGCAGGCCCCTTATCAAATGGGAAGCTGAAGGCTGAGCTGGAAGAACATGAATATGCGCGGACGGTGATGCAACTTTTATGGATGGACTGTGGGGGAACAATATAGGGATATTGGACCACTAGGTTAGAGCATATGACAAATCTTTTGAGGCTTGTGTTAACCCAATAACAAATTGGGAGTCCAAGGCTCTTTGTACTAGAGAGGATAGCCCCTTCCCTTACACTTTTTAGTACCAAAATTGCAAATCCTGATTGCTGCTGTACCTTGAGGACACCTTCAATCATAGATCCTATCCCCAGCACGGAACGAATGTGGCCTCGTGTTTTATCCCTTCATGACAGCTACTAGGAGTCCAGGCCTCAATGGGTTACAGCTGTTTTGCTGCCTCAAGGGACATGCACAATAAAAGTTTAGATCTAAAAAAGGCTTAGACTTTTATCTACCAAAACTCAGGCTTTCGCAGTACAATTTCGGAACTGTGAAGAGAGAGTGTCATTTTAGACAATTCTTACACTTTACAATAACTGCCCCATTTCTGTAATGACATTGCTCGGGTCTGGCAGCTATTACCTTAGACACGCTCTGAGTGGCAGCAGATTGTGGCGGTGTACCGGGTCGGACTAGTTTCCTGAATTGGGAAAGATTAATAGAAAGGTAGTGATACTAGGAAATGCATTGGGAGTTAGGTGTAATAACTCTGGGGTTACCCCCATATGTTGAGTGTGGGAGGGGATCACGTTTATACATTTAGTTCTATTTTACACTTAGATGCATTAAAGATAACCTTGGCTTTTACCTTTCAAGTAATTGTGCCAATTTATGGGCATCTCCTGTGCTTTGGAAGATGTAGTTGGACAAAACTTCACACACACCTCTCTGGGTAATTCTAATAAGACTTCATTAAAAAATATTAAGGAAATACTCTACTTTTAGGTTGGAGCTATAAGTCATGGGTCCTGACCTGATGCATGAACAATGAGGTCTAGAAGCAAATTAGAGTTCACCTCAGTTCAGGTTTCATGCGTCTAGCTAACAGAGCTATGACTCCTCTCCACCAGCTTCTGGCGCATGCGCAATAGAAGCCACGGAGAGTACAGGCGGTTCTACTTAAGGACACCCAACTTACAGATGACCCCTAGTTATAGACTAGTGACATCTGGTGAAGTCTCTGGATGTTTCTATAGTCCCAGGCTGCAATGATCAGCTGTAATGAAGTTTTATCGATGATCTTTGTCCCATTACAGCAAAAAATTTTGAAAATCCAATTTTCACTGGGACAAAAAAAATAAATTTGTTTGGATCTATAATTATAAAATATACAGTTCCAATTTGCATACAAGCACTCAAGGAACCTATCTTGTATGTACCACTAGGACTGCCTGTATAACACTGTTAAAGGAACACTCACTGTTAATGCATTGAATAATGCCTGGTGCAGGGCCTGAAGGGAGGAGCAGGGCCTATTTTATGTATTCCTAGGACCCTTCAGGCCCTGCACCTTAAATTATTATTATTTTTTTTTTTTGTAAATTCTGTTTTTATTTGAATAATAGACATGACAGGTTTACAGAAGAACACATATATTATTCCATATGTACAAGGCGTTGATATGCACCCTGCATTATTCATTGGTTCAGTAAGCAAGTGTCATGCGTCCAACTTCCATCACGCTGGCAGCCTGTGCTGGCCCAAATGCTGAGCAACCAGAACTGAACTCGGCAGGTCATTTCACTTCTGGATGTCAACGTTTGGGCCGGATTCTACAGCCAGCAAGTGCTGCAAGGTGTGATACAAAGTGTGCACGGATCAGTGACTTGCAGTCATGACACTTCTCCATCAGAGTAAGCGCAGGAGAGGTGTAATGGGGCCGGCACCCATCTGCTTGTCCTACACTATGTCCATTCTGCAGTGGTGGGTTACAGTTATGCTGACATATATAGTATACATCTTATATATGAGATAATATACAACCCTGCTCCTGTTACCTTCCATAACCCCACACCCTCTCCCTGGATTTGTAGGATGAGGAGGTCACACGAGTCTGGCAGCGCTGTGTGCGGAGCAGTCGCTGGAGTCTCGCTGACAGATCCTCTTTATAAGACTTCATCAAGTTGTCAAATCCAGGGCTTGTGTTTCCTGGAAATGTTTTGACTTTGGTGTGAAATGTTCTCTATCAAATGTGTCATGAATGTGTTGTCTTTCCTAAATATGCAGCTTTATGTGATGTCTCACTAGGGTTTTTTTTTTTTTTTTGCTGATGTTGAGAATATCTGGATATCAGGAACTGCGCACCAACACTGCCTGGTGGGGATAGTTTCTAATTTTGTATCACCATTTTCAGAGAGCCATTACTATTCATTGTTCATTAACGTAATTGTATGACACCGCAATGTCACAGTACAGGGATAATACACACAGTGATGTCACAGTACAGGGATAATACACACAGTGATGTCACAGTACAGGGATAATACACACAGTGATGTCACAGTACAGGGATAATACACACAGTGATGTCACAGTACAGGGATAATACACACAGTGATGTCACAGTACAGGGATAATACACACAGTGATGTCACAGTACAGGGATAATACACACAGTGATGTAACAGTACAGGGATAATACACACAGAGATGTCACAGTACAGAGATAATACACATAGTGATGTCACAGTACAGGGATAATACACACAGTGATGTCACAGTACAGGGATAATACACACAGCGATGTCACAGTACAGGGATAATACACACAGCGATGTCACAGCACAGGGATAATACACACAGCGATGTCACAGTACAGTGATAATACACACAGCGATGTCACAGCACAGGAATAATACACACAGTGATGTCACAGTACAGGGATAATACACACAGTGATGTCACAGTACAGAGATAATACACACAGTGATGTCACAGTACAGGGATAATACACACAGTGATGTCACAGTACAGAGATAATACACACAGTGATGTCACAGTACAGGGATAATGCACACAGTGATGTCACAGTACAGGGATAATGCACACAGTGATGTCACAGTACAGGGATAATGCACACAGTGATGTCACAGTACAGGGATAATGCACACAGTGATGTCACAGTACAGGGATAATGCACACAGTGATGTCACAGTACAGGGATAATGCACACAGTGATGTCACAGTACAGGGATAATGCACACAGTGATGTCACAGTACAGGGATAATGCACACAGTGATGTCACAGTACAGGGATAATGCACACAGTGATGTCACAGTACAGAGATAATGCACACAGTGATGTCACAGTACAGAGATAATACACACAGTGATGTCACAGGACAGGGATAATGTGCACATATGACATCATTCTCCGTTATAATGATAATTGCTCTCTGCTCTATAGTATAATTTAGGAGATATTAGTTACCTTTTGTCAGAGATACAATGTGCTCCCTTGGGTGATAGATGCCGTAGCTGCTGCTATTCCTTTTACCCCGTACATACCAAATGTAATCCATAACAGCCAATCACAGAGTTTCTTAAAGCATTTTCTTTTATTTAACAAATAAATTAATTTACCGATGAAACAAAATCCAGTGGAAAAGAATGTGAAGGGTGAGAGCGGCACAGGAGACGTAACACTTGCTTCATACAAGCACTGCTCGGGTTTTGTCATGTTTGTGACCACGTTAATGTCTTAAGGGGGTGAGAGAACACAATCCGTGCTGACCACTATAAAGGTTCAGACTGCTCCGCCCTCCATTCATTCTTTTTACTGTGAATACAATAAGATCAAATCATACATTATCCATAGAATTCATACATAAGATAAGGATTAGTTAGATAGTATGGCGCCACCTTGTGTTTAAAGTATATAGCAAACTTTATGGCCACTTACTGGGGCAGATTTATCAAGCAGTCTGAAAGTCAGAATATTTCCAGTTGCCCATGGCAACCAATCACAGCTCCCCTTTAAAATATTCATGAGCACTGGTGAAATGAAAGCTGAGCTGTGATTGGTTGCCATGGGCAACTGGAAATATTCTGACTTTCAGACTGCTTGATAAATCTGCCCCAATGTGCTGCTGGTGATGGTCAGGGGCGCTCATTACTAAGAAGTCGCTATAATATCAGATTATGTTCATTACCACTCCCCAGCAGTTGCAAACTCTAAATCTAAATTCAAAAAACCCTGTTTTCTGTAAGATATATTACAAGGTTTATTATCCAAAGTTTGTCAAAAACTCATTCAAAGGCCCATCAGGTAGCATATGAAATACCTTTTCTATATTTGCCTCTTATGTGAAATCCCACCCATTTACTCATGATCTTCTCCAAAATCATGTGGAAATGAGCAAAAACTTTTTCTCTTTTGCCAGAGAAGAGTCAGGCTGAGAGGCTGGAGGGGAAGCGTCAATATAGATGCCTATATCTTGGGCTCTACAGCAGCTAGAACAATGGTTGTGTATCATATTACAGAAGATAATATAAACTTTTAAAACGCGTCAGGCTTGTGGATCTATATGATACAGAATTAGATATATGGGAGGGAAGTTAATAGTTTGGCATACAAATTGCTAATAATGTGAAAGCTTCCTCAGTAGTAAATTCTTGCTATGTTTGAACTGTTATAACTAATCAGGGTCGGATTATAGGGAGGGCTGCTGGGGCGCGCGCCCCGTGGCCCCCATTAGCTTACTCTATTTGGGGCCCTTACCAGCTGTAGGCAGGCACACGTAGCATTGCTGCTGCGCATTGCATCTGTTGGAGCGATGCACAGTGACCAGGACCGGATCAGTGGCGCTCTAGGAGAACCAGCATTGGGCCCCAGCTTGGAGTTCCAACAGCCCCAATGATGAGCCGGTTTCTTTATGTAATAGCTTGCATGCACGTCTTCATCTTAAAGAGGCAGCTCGGCAGAGGTGTGTATTTTAACTAAGGGGGTTCCATGCCTATTTCGTGTATGTTAAATGTGTACCCTGTCCGGGCTAGCCCCCCTCCCACGACCCTGTAACTACTAGAGCAATATATACGTACAGGTTCATCAGCAATGACGCTAGTGTATCCCTCAGGGTCCTCTCGCTTTGCTCGCCATCACTTGGGTAAAGTAAATCTTCTTGTCTGTACATAGAGAAGAGTTGTGAGAAATTCTTCCCATTCCACCCTTTTCCCAGTCTTCCATCATACTTACCCCAGGCGTTTCCCCATCATATTCTGCAGGTATCTCCTGGCTGAAATCTGACCCAAGAATTTTCTGTAGGTGTTGGTAAATATAGCATCTACGTGTCTCTCCATCCTATAGGTAAGATATAGTGGGTCAGACACTATGCATAGACAATACGCAGGAGATTTAGCCCATATCTAGGCCTCAAGCAAGTCACCTTTTCTCTGAAAGACCTCGGACAAATCCCTGAGCCTGGTCTAGTGACCAGTCCTGCACGGGGCCCTTCTGCGGCATCGGAAGATTTACATTTCTGCTGGATTTAGACATCTGATCATAACTACGGAGCAAACATAAAGGGTTATTGTTGTGTAAATGGATCTCGTGTAGTAAGGTCATTGGTAAAAGCTTATCAGTATACACATTCATCAACAAGGAGGACCTTCCCCATAGAAACCACATACATTGCATGTTATACAAGCGGCCTATAAGCATCTCCATGATGGTCCTTACAACAGTGACCATATCTACCCATATCCATATCTCTACATAGGAAACACCCAAATCAAAAGCCCGACCCCCAGTACTGTGTAGATGTTCATTAGTAGTAAATAGAATAATAATAGATCCCTAATTGGTAATAGGACTGATAACGATCTACTTGAGGGCATCCATTAACCTCCACTACATAAAAGGAGTAGGATCGGCCCTCATGCCCTACCCAGGTTAATCCCAAATATATTGTCTTTCCTACTTTTTGAAATCTGGGGTACACTGGGTCCTGATTTTAGGGATATTACATCCAAGCTTAGGACACGTGTGAGGATAGAGTAGATACATGTGTCCCGAATCCTTGCAAAGGATGTAAGGATGGGCCAAAATTCAATATTTGTAACGAATTTCATCGAAATAGCAGTTTTCTGCTTGTTGGGGGCATCTAGTGATGGTATATAGTATCATGAATATAGAGAATGGCACTTCTAGACATCACTACTACAACCTGTATGTCAATGCTTTGTGCAATATTCTCTACAAAGTGCTTTGTTTTCTTCACCTCTGTGCATGACATTACAGTAAGTATTCTCCATAGTGGAGATGAAAGCATAGCCCTCAGGGGTCGTGGTTCCTATAGTGCTAAGACATCACAGCCTGACCTCTGACCCTGGATGAGCCATTCCTATACTCTTCCAGCCGGACGCATAGTAACACTGTTGAGTTCAGTGATCTGACGGGTAACTACTGTCCATAGCGTGGTATAATCATATTAGATTGGTTTGACCCTTTCTGTAGTTCTGCGCAGATGATGAAAGGAACAGACAGTGGTCAGAGAAGAGGCCAGGAGAGGACACTATGACCCCGTGATGAGCCTGCACTTACCTCGCGGTGTCATCAAAGACAAATCCCGCAGAATTGTACAATTGCTGTACAATAATCCTAATTTCAGCTAAATTTCCATCTTCTCTGACACAGTCATCACACTGAGGTGTTCGTTGAGTGGTGATGTTCTGATCGCTGTCCTATCTTATGTTATCATAATACAAATAGTCAATTTCAGGAACACAAATCACTATATTGTACCATATAAACTATATCTTCTGTGTGCATTGGAGACAAGCCCATACCCCAACTCGTCACTAACACAACTTTTGTCAATTGGCTGTGACTATTATTGTGGTATAGGGGGACAACAGCCTAGGTATGGTAGAAATACCATAGAGCAGTGATGGCGAACCTTTTAGAGACCGAGTGCCCAAACTACAGTAACTTATTGTTACCAGTTCTTCCACATCTTTTAATTGTATTGGCCGCCTGAGGCCACCAATACAGTTGAAAGAAGGAGAGCAAATTCAGATTGTCATTGTAGCTTCTCTCCAGGGTCTCTCTGTTTAGGAAGAATGGTGGGTCCTGCAGGAGGACCACAAAGATAATGCACTTCTTTTAACACCTTCTCACTTTTCATGCAGTTCCAAACAGTCAGTGAAGTGTCGCTGTAAAATAGTGCCGAGCGCAGCATCTCATAAGTTGCCTAGGAAGATTGCCTGCAGGAAGATTTAATGGATTTGTTCCTGTTTAGTGAACTCTGTTCTAGGTTGATGGCCTGAGTGCCCACAGAAAGGGCTCTGAGTGCCACCTCTGGCACCAGTGCCGTAGGTTAGCCATCACTGCCATAGAGGGTACCCCAAGTCAGCCCCCCATTATATATCCACATTGGATGTTCTGCATCTGAGATGTACACTGCTACTCATGCTCTATATTGATTCCATGTAATATATGCAGACAAATCACTGATCTCATGGTGCAAACATGATTCTTTAATGTTTATTAAGAATATATTTATAATTTATCAAGAATGTATATTTTTATTTTACTGTATTCCTGCTTGGGAAATGTGGAAAAGTGTAGAATACAGCGGATTTGGATGTGTCACTAGAAGTGATTTTCCTAGGAGCTACTCTTTTGGATGTTTTTTAAAGAGGACCTGACTGATGAATTTGGCATCCTAAACCAACTACAGGTCCGTATGAACCTGTGGTTTAGGATCCAAAATTGAGCTGTATGAAGGCTGTAGGTGGGTAAAATTTTAAAAAAATAAACCCCTTTACTCACTTAGATGTGAGTCTGATGTGCCCACAGAAAAATTCTTATAGGGCGATTTGGACCACCAAACCACTTGCCCTTATGGGCCTGTGGGGGCAGGGTTGGCGCCAGGCTTCAGTAGGCCCCTGGGTGACAGAGCCTCAGTAGGCCCCTTTGCAGTGAGCCCACATGGCTGCATTAAAAATTCAGAAACTAAAACAGTCTCCTGTTCCCCAAAATATTCCCTAGTTTATCATCGCAAACAGCCCCTCAGGGCTGAGGGCCCTATGGATTCATTAGATAAAACCCCATCACCCCCATGGATTCCTTATGCACAGCATTATGTGGGCCCCCAAAAGCTCTGGGCCCCGGCACTCGCCCAGGTATGCCCAGTGCTGTTGCTGGCCCTGTGTGAGTTGTTTAGTGTCATAAATTGCCCTGACAGGTTCCTTTTAAGAGTTCCCTGGTATTCACTTTTGAACAGGGATTTGGATTTAGATCCAGGGTGCCCCCAGGTGAAAGTAGATGGTCAGAAAACAGGTTATGGCAGGGTAGGTGAAGGCACGGTGGCTGAGTGAGCAGCACTTTTGCCTTGCAGCACTGAGGTCCTGGGATCAAATCCCACCCAGGTCAACATCTGCAAAGAGTTTGTTTTCTCTCCGTGTTTACGTGGGTTTCCTCCGGTTCCTCTGGTCTCCTCCCACACTCCAAAACCCATCTGTTAGGTTGTTTAGATTGTGAGCCCCATGGGGACAGGGACCAATTTGACATGCTTTGTGCAGCGCTGCATAATCTGTGTGCACTATATAAATAAAAAATTATTATTATTAATTCAGCATGGAGTATCCTCAGAGAGTTCTGGGGGTGAAGGCTACTCCACACCCCCAGTAACCACTGCAGACCCGTCTACCCGCTCCTCTGGCGCATCTCCAGCAGCAATGGAGCTCCTGTTCCACTGCCAGCAATATGCCTGCTGCTGAATAGGAGCTACTGCGCATGCGCAGAGCTATCCCCTCTGCTGGTGCATCGCCTGCAGACGAAAAGCAATGGCCACGTAGACAACCCCCCCTACTCCCATACAGTGACAGTATATAGGCGCCATATACACTCACCGGCCACTTTATTAGGTACACCTGTCCAACTGCTCGTTAACACTTAATTTCTAATCAGCCAATCACATGGCGGCAACTCAGTGCATTTAGGCATGTAGACATGGTCAAGACAATCTCCTGCAGTTCAAACCGAGCATCAGTATGGGGAAGAAAGGTGATTTGAGGCCTTTGAACGTGGCATGGTTGTTGGTGCCAGAAGGGCTGGTCTGAGTATTTCAGAAACTGCTGATCTACTGGGATTTTCACGCACAACCATCTCTAGGGTTTACAGAGAATGGTCCGAAAAAGAAAAAACATCCAGTGAGCGGCAGTTCTGTGGGCGGAAATGCCTTGTTGATGCCAGAGGTCAGAGGAGAATGGGCAGACTGGTTTCTTGAACATGACAATGAGGTCACTGTACTCAAATGGCCTCCACAGTCACCAGATCTCAATCCAATAGAGCATTTTTGGGATGTGGTGGAACGGGAGATTCGCATCATGGATGTGCAGCCGACAAATCTGCGGCAACTGTGTGATGCCATCATGTCAATATGGACCAAAATCTCTGAGGAATTCTTCCAGCACCTTGTTGAATCTATGCCACGAAGAATTGAGGCAGTTCTGAAGGCAAAAGGGGGTCCAACCCGTTACTAGCATGGTGTACCTAATAAAGTGGCCGGTGAGTGTATGTGCACTGTTGTCAGACCTATAGCGCAAAGCTGGGGTACATTTTACAGCTGCTGCCCTCTTTTTACACAAATTCTACAACCTATAAAGCACAGTATTCAGTCACCAGTAGTATATCAAAGAGCTGGTAACAATGTCACACTCTTTATAGCCTGACATGTTACTAGCTACTGTTTCCTTCTTTTGACATCCGTCTTTTACGACACTGTTGTTAGGCCCCCGGAGGTATTATCAATAATATTTGTCCAAAAATGATGGATAATAATGATGGATAAAATGATGGGTAATAGTAACCTATGATGTGGCATGTAGTGATCTCATATACTGATTGGATACTGCAGATTATGACCATGTGTCTATGCACAGGGAATCCACATTTGCAAGGTCTTTTATTTGATCAATCTGGATATTCTTCTGATTTCAGCCTTTGCATTGCCATCATTGAAAGCTGCAGTAAAAATCCAGCAGCAGAGTTACATCTCATCCAACTCCCTAATACTGTACACGGGGTGGGGCGAGGGGGAGGGGGGTAGGACGTCCCAGGACACCTTGTTATTTCACATTTCTGAATACTCCTTCAACCAATGGGTAAGGTGACTATCTTTTAGGCTATGCCTGGAACATGGCCGCCATCTTGAAAGCCGTCATAATGGATGAAGAACAAGTTTATCCAATGGAAAGGTGATCATGTAGCAGATCAAAATAGAATTGTCTCCGAAATCTAATCTCTCTCGTGGTTCAAAAGCTGCCAACATGGAAATTTTCTATAGATTCTCTTGTGATTTCATAAAGATTGGGTCTGCCACCTTTATCTCTCTGTACAGCACCAGCAGGGCCAGCGTTAGGGGTTGGCAAAATGGGCATTTGCCCTGAGCCCCCTGACCTATAGGGGCCCCCTGCATGTGAACCTTTGTGGGCAGAGGATGTATTGCTCCTTTAATACTCCTTGGCTGAATGCCCAGGTGAAGATGCTGATCATATATCTCCTGTCTATATATCTGTCATCTATCTGTCTGGTTATATATCTCCTATAATTTGTAGATTTCCAATCTGTCAAACCATTTATCTATCTAGCTTTTTGTCCATTTATCTTTACATCTTCTATCTCCTATTTATCTATTATTTATCGATCTATCAATCAATCTTCTATCTCTCTTCTACTATATATTTCTCATATCTTTTATCATTTATGTAACTATCTTTATATAATCTACTTTATATTTCGGCATCTATAAATCTATCATCTGTCCATCTCCTATAACATTCTCCTACAGTCCCATATTACAGATACTTACCTACTACTGTGTGTAACTACAAGGTGTTATTACTGTGCAGGGCTAAAGGAGCCTCTTACTGACTGTGACTGGTTTTATTTTGGGGCCCACTTTTAGTTTTGCCCAGGGCCCCACTTTGTGTAGAACCAGCCCTGAGCACCAGGGACAACACGTCATATAGCTGTGCATCACAGGGAACGTTCATGGTTGTTGCAACTTCTAAACTTTCCATTGTTACAATTCTGTTTTTCTTTGATATGTTACATAAAAAAAGTTTCCCAGAACAGACCCCCACCAATCCCATTCTTACTAATGGATAGAGTGACAGGCTGAGCATGCGTTCTTCTGCTCCATTCAATAATATGAGAGTGTCTAAAAATTGTTGAAATCTCCAGCACTTGCAATCACTGTCTATGAGAGTTCTTCTAAAATCAACTTTTACTATTATGCTAATGAGCCTGAAGGGCTCCAGGGTCGTTACCAGGGCCGTAGTAAGAAGTGCAGGGGGATCGTGGAACTGTTTCTGCACAGTGTAAAAGCCTGTGAAGCTACAACACATAGAGGCTCCAGAAACACCTACCAGAGCCCTTCAGACTTCATTAGCATAATTATAAAAGTTGCTTTTAGAAGGAAGGAGACCACGGATAACAAATATTAGATTAACATGTGGATCTATGAGTAGTTGTCCCTGGTTTATCATGCTTGATTTTTATGATAGATTTCCTTTAAGAATAGGTGGTCAACAAGAAAAAAATCCACTTTAATTCCAATCCCACTTTAACATATCATATTCTGAGACACAATGTTAAGAATATCCACTTTGAGAAAGTCACGGCAGCGATATCAGAGCTCAATGACAAGTAATTACCTACCTGTAGTTTGGATGCAGCAAATAGCAGTGAACATACAACCCAAATTGCAGCAACACAAGATACAGGAATCTGTGCATCACCCTGAGAAACAAAAGCAAATGTGTGGGAGATTCTCAAAAGAGACGCTGTGAATAATTACCAAATAATTGCCAAAGCTCCTATCCATAGTGACTAATATTCTGTGAGCGATATCAACAAGCTAGGTAATAGGAGCGATAAGACAAGATGCTACAGCCAACTAAACCTGATGGAGGAATTGTCTTCTACATAACAAGTTTGTTAACCCTTCTGGTACCGATAATATCTTGTTTCATAGACATATACCATGTTCCAAGAAAGAAGATATTAAAGGACATCTACCACCAGGATGAAGGATTGTAAACCAAGGACACTGACATACTGGTGTGTGCCCCTTCTGGAAGGCTCTGATTTTCTTTAAGCTTCTTATGCCCTGGTTTTTACGAAAAAAAAGGCTTTACAAATTATGCAAATGATTCCATTAACACATCTGGAGCCCCTCAGGCTAATTTGCATAATTTTAAACACCTTATTTTGTAAAAACCAGGGCATAAGAAGCTAAAAGAAGTGCAGATCCTGCCAGAGGGGCACACACCAGTATGTCACTGTGCATGGTTTACAATCCTTCATCCTGGTGGTAGATTTCCTTTAATATCTTCTTTCCTGGAACATGATCTATGAAACAAGAAATGATCACCTAAAAGCGCAAATGCACATATGATTCAGACAACTTCTTATTCCCTGTCTACAAGATACAGAATAAATGTACCTCTAATCCTGCAGGCCATATTATTCTACATAGCACAAGGCGGCCGTTGCAATTCGTTGAATTCAATGGAACTTCTGGGCCAAATGCAAACCCCCACCCGCCCCCATTGTGCTGATCCCCAGGGGTCCCAGTAGTTACACTTCCCACCTGATCAGACAATTATAACTAGTGGGGAGGAGATTTATTTAAAGATAAACCCCTTTAACCCCTTTATCAATCATCTGTATATATATATAAGTCATAGCAGTTGATAGACAGTCATTATTAAGTAAAATCATGAAGTCGTTATTTTGCATCTTTGGCATCTTCTTTAAGAAGATAAGTTACTTAAGAAAGGTTTTGGGGAAAGAAATTGATAGATGAATAAATTGATATATGGGTATGAAATAGATAGCCCTGACGACCCTCTGTACATCGAGAGGCTCTGGCTTGTTGCTGCACAGCGATTATTTCTATGCCAGGACCTGACTGTCATAGAAATAAGCGCAGGTGGCAACTTTTCATGTATAAAGATAGATATGAGATAGATAGATAGATAGATAGATAGATAGATAGATAGATAGATAGATAGATATGAGATAGATAGATATGAGATAGATAGATAGGTAGATAGATAGATAGATAGATAGATAGATAGATAGATAGATAGATAGAAAAAGGCAGCAGCACAGACCAAAGTTAAGCAGTCAGATCGCTATCAAATCTTTAGATGGGAAGTGGTTAACATCAATCAGGAAATAGGGAATAAAGGTTATTTTCTGTACAGTTATAAGTTACACAATTTCCCAATATACTTTCTGTATCAATTACTCAAGGTCTCTGCTTGTTATATGTGATGTCACACAGGTGCACGGCTCGTTATATCCCTAGTCATGTGATGTCACACAGTTGCACGTCTTGTTATATCCCTGGTCATGTGATGTCACACAGGTGCACGGCTCGTTATATCCCTGGTCATGTGATGTCACACAGGTGCACGGCTCGTTATATCCCTGGTCATGTGATGTCACACAGGTGCAAGGCTCGCTATATCCCTGGTCATGTGATGTCACACAGGTGCACGGCTCGTTATATCCCTGGTCATGTGATGTCACACAGGTGCAAGGCTCGCTATATCCCTGGTCATGTGATGTCACACAGGTGCATGGCTCGTTATATCCCTGGTCATATGATGTCACACAGTTCCACGGCTCGTTATATCCCTGGTCATGTGATGTCACACAGGTGCAAGGCTCGCTATATCCCTGGTCATGTGATGACACACAGGTGCACGGCTCGTTATATCCCTGGTCATATGATGTCACACAGGTGCACTGCTCGTTATATCCCTGGTCATGTGATGCCACACAGGTGCACAGCTCCTTATATCCCTGGTCATGTGATGTCACACAGGTGCACGGCTCATTATATCTCTGGTCATGTGATGTCACACAGGTGCATGGCTCCTTAAAACACGCAACTCTGATTATTCTCGTGTGACATCTGTGACATTACTCACCTGTGTGACATCACATGACCAGGGACTAGTAATAAATTGAATGATAGCCAGCAGAGAACTGGATAATAGTCAGGAATTGATACAGAAAGTATATTGGAAATGTGTATAATGTTCTATTATACAAACAATAACATTTATTTGCTGAAACTGAAAAACCCCTTTAAGAGCCAGATATACACTGGGGATCAAAATGAGAGAACCTCCTAACCTGAGTAATATTGCAGTATTTTAAGCTTATTTCATAAATTGTATTTATTCTAAAGTACAGAAAAAAAGTAAATGAGATAAATAAAAAACAACACTGATCAAAATTAGAGAACATTTTCAGATACCTGCAAGTTATTGGTGTTAATTTGGCACCTGCGGCTAATTTCCTAAATTATATGACAAACCCTATTTAACTGGCACTGCACTTTCCAGTCTCTGACTTTGCAAAATTGTTGCAAAGTGACTGAAACCCTCCGGCAACAGGTTGTCCAAATGAGGGTCAAAAGCCATAGCCATAGCAAGAGAAGTTGGTTATTCCAGGTATGTGATTTTTAGAATATTGCATATTTACAACATCTCATACTCATTCTAGCCCCCAAAGGAGGCTGGTCAAAAAACAAATGCAGTTTAAGGGCAAAACTCACTCATTAGCAGAAAGAATCAAAGGGTTAAAGTCACCTTTGCAGAGGAGGATGTTATGTGGACAAAGGAGATGTGGTCCACAGTTCGTTTTAGCAATGAAGGCAAGTTTAATTTATATAGGTCTCATAGGAAACATTGTATTTATCAATGGGGAAATACTGAACCCAAAGTGTATAAAGAAGTCAGTGAAAGGTGGTGGAGGAAGTGTTATGGTTTGGGAAATATTTATTTTCTGCAGTAGGAGTTGGAACTCTCATACAGCTACCTGGCAGAGTGAATGTAAGTGTATCTCAATCTTAAACAACATTTGTTTCCTTCTCATAACTCAGTCAGACAGAAATTTTCATGCAGCACAATGCCCCCTGTCACACAGTTTTCTGAAACAGAAAACATTGAACCAATGAAATGGCCAGCCCAGAGCCCTGAATTTAAACCCCAAATAAAAAAAGGATATGGATCTAATAGGAAACATTATGTTCATGGACAAAATGGGGAAAGACTGAACCCAAAGTGTGTAAAGAAGTCAGTGAAAGATGGTGGAGGAAGTGTCATGGTTTGGGAAATATTTTTTTTTTCTGCAGGAGGAGTTGGACCTCTCATACAGTTACATGGCAGAGTAAATGTTCTTCAATGACATTTGTTTCCTTCTTTGCATACATCACTCAATCAGCCACAAATTTTCATGCAGGACAATGCCCCTTGTCACACAGCAAAATGGGTAAAGCAGTTCCTTGAAACAGAAAACATTGAAACAATGAAATAGCCGCAGCCCAGGGTCCTGATTTAAACCCAATAGAAAAAATGTATAAGGATCTAATAGGAAACATTATGTGTATCAACAAACTGGGGAAAGAATGAACCCAAAGTGTGTAAAGAAGTCAGTGAAAGTTGGTGGAGGAAGTGTCATGGTTTGGGAAATATTTTTTCATACAGCTACCTGGCGATGATGTCCTGTGGCCGTAGATGTACTGAAGTAATTTCACTGACTGGTGGAACCTTCAGAAAATGTTATTATAATCTTTCTCTGTGCTACAGTCATTGTTGTTCTCTAAATATGATCGTCACGTTTTTTCAAAATAAATGTTTTATGTTGATATATTCTGGTCATTTTGTAAAACACTGTTCTAGTGGCCAGTTACAAAAATAATCCATCAAATGTTGATGAATGTAGATGACATTATTTCTGATCGTACATTGTTCTCTCATTTTGATCTGCAGTGTATGTAAGAGATCAGAGGAATGTTGGCTGGACCTCACAATGTTAGTAGGAGTTACCAAGCATTTTATATGGACTCATCCCAATCCTTCCCTGACAGCAGATGTCGGGGAGACAAGAGCACTCAGACTCTTGTTTAACCAGATGTGCATCACCAGAATTATTGCAGCTCAACAGGTAAATCAGTTGTCAGGATGTTTTTGGATATTCCAAATTAAGCTCCTTTAGACCCCTCCTAAAAATTGTAAATATAGAAATCTCCCGTCTTAAAGTTGAAGTGGCTCGGAGTCCGTAATAAGATTATTTACCTATGTGACCATGTAGTCAGAGAATATGTTTTAGGAGATGTTCTAAGATTTAGAAATTTGGATTGTGCTTAGGGATTCTTTATTAAAGTCACATCTATAACAGCAATAATCTATATTGTATATATTTTATAATTACATTTTATAAATATCGATATGTACTTTAGAAATTAACTAATTCAAATCCAATTAAATTCTTTGACAATGAAATGTATCATATTCTACTGCCTGCCGAAAATTCACATTAACCCTGAAAATGCTGCATTCACAAATTCCCATCCAGCCCATATATTCAATATCTGATCGAGATTATTGATTGTCTGATGTACTTGTTACACTCCTTTTTTTGCTGCCCTTTGATTGTTATATATGTTACTTGTTTATTTAAACTCAATAAAATGATTGAAATAAGAATATTGATTGTCATCTACAATATTAGAAACTAGATTTTAAATAGAGCGTCTATGCCACAGATAGCAACAACAATGAGAACTAATCAAGTTCTAGAATTCTGAATATGTTGATTAAGAATTAGGATGTTGTAGTTACTTACATTCTCAGCAGCGGTAATTTCCTATCTTCTTCTTCTCTCCTTAGTTTTTCACTGCACCAGAAATATGTGGCAGGAGATGTGCTTGAATATATCCAAGTTAAAACCACATACTTATATACCTGTAGTCCCCTGGTAGGAGGAGAATGGGGTGCTTGGGAGAGTGAGATCAAACAGGGGAGGGGGGTGACGTCTATAGGGTTATTATCCACTTGCACGAACCTCGGTCACACGAGACGTGACTGGTGAAGAAACAGCTCATTGTGATCAATATCCACCGAAAGCTTCTCATCATCATAATATCATACACCAGGATTCCACAATAGCATTAAGTAAGTCTAGATCTGTCATTGTAAAGAGAGGCTGTAAGTACTATAGGACTATAGGTTATATATAGGGATGTGGAGAGATACTATTACTGTAGTATCATGTCTGGGAAGGATACTCTGTGCATTATATGCTGCACACTATCGTACAGTAAGTTGGTGCTATATAAAGACACAGATATATGTATTTGTTATTTCCGTAATTGATGGAGATTGTAGCAATAGGATCTTCAGTGATCGGACACTTAGCCCCTCCCCTGTAGATAGGAAATTAGCACCTATAGAATAAAAACCCCTTCCAAGGAAATCTAACATCAAAATTAAGCATGATAAACCAGGGACACCGTGACTGTGCTAGTCTTATATTTGCTCTCCATGGCCCTTATTTCTAAAATCAATACAAATTATGCTAATGAGCCAGAAGGGTGTTACCATAGACCCTCCGGGCTGTAACTACACAGGCTGTTACACTGTGCAGGAGGACGTCTCCCCCTCCCCAAGCTTCCATAGCACTTCACCCTTCCACTGCTTGATGTAGTCTCACACAATCAGAAGGGGAAGTGCTCCTGCACAATGTACCAGCCTGTAAAGCTACAGCACAGAGGAGCTCTGGGAACAACCCCCAGTGCACTTCTCATTAGGATCATTTTAAAAGTTGATATTAGAAGGAAGGAGGCCATGGATAAACAAAAATAAGAAGATTACCACAGTCGCAGTGCCTGGATCTATAAGTAAGTGCCATTGGTTTATCATGATGGATTTTGATGGTAGATTTTCTTTAACACTTTACATTTTGGGAAAATTTGCAGGAATGATGGGTTAGTCTGAGGTCAGTCATTGATGTGCTATGGATGTAGAAATCACTGTTAAGCCAGTGGTTGGCTACAGAAATTAGTGCATGTACTCAAGTATAAGCCAAGGTTCCTAATTTTACCCCAAAAAAACTGGGAAAATGTTTTGACTTGAGTATAAGCCTAGGGTGGGAAATGCATTGGTCCCTGCCTTCCCTCTCTAACGAAATGCCCAGCAGCCTTCCCTCACTTACAGCCTCCCCCACTAATGAAATGCTCCAAGACGCCCTCCTCCAGTAATTTTATGCTTCACGCAGCCTCCCCCACTATTAATATGCCCCATGCAGCCCTCCCCAGTTATGATATGTCCCATGCAGCCCTCCCCCAGTTATGATATGCCCCATGCAGCCCTTCCCCAGTAATGATATGCCCCATGCAGCCTCCCCCAGTAATGATATGCCCATGCATTCCTTCCCCAGTAATGATATGCCCCATGCAGGCCTCCCCAGTAATGAATTGCCCCATGCAGCCCTCCCCCAGTAATGATATGCCTCATGCAACCTCACCCAGTAATGAAATGCCCTGCAGCAGCCCTCTTCCATAATTATATGCCCATGCATTCCTTCCCCAGTAATGATATGCCCCATGCAGGCCTCCCCAGTAATGATATGCTCCATGCAGCCCTCCTCCAGTAATTATATGCCCCATGCAACCCTCCCCCAGTAATGATATGCTTCATGCATCCATCCCAAGTAATGATATTCCCCACGCAGCCTCCCACACTAATATGCCCCATGCAAACCTCCCCTAGTAATGATATGCCCCATGCAGCCTTCCCCCAGTAATGATATGTCCTATGCATCCCTACTACAGTAAATACATTCCCCATGCATCCCTCCCCCAGTATTGATATACCCCATGCAACCTTCCCCCAGTAATGATATGTCCTATGCATCCCTACCCCATGACTGATATACCCCATGGATTCCGTCCTAAGTAATAATATACCTCATGCAGCCCTTCCCAGTAATGATATGCCACATGCAGCCCTCCCCCGTAATTATATGCCTCATGCAGCCCTCACCCAGTATTGATATTCCCCATGCAACCCTCCCCCAGTAATGATATGCCCTACGGGAGCGGTGAATCCAGCAACCAGGCAGGTGTAAGTCCAAGTAGTGGTGGGGTAAAACTTCACGTTTATTTCATCATGGTTAAAAGATTAAAACAGGTACCACAACAGAAAAAAACTGATGCGTTTCGAGCTATAGCATGCTCTTAATCATAGTCTGATGCATCCCTACCCCATGATTGATATACCCCATGGATTCCGTCCTAAGTAATAATATGCCTCATGCAGCCCTTCCCAGTAAAGATATGCCACATGCAGCCCTCCCCCACTAATGATATGTCCTATGCAGCCCTCCTCCAGTAATGATATACCCCATGCATCCCTCCCTAGTAATGATATGCCCCATGCAGCCCTCCTCCAGTAATTATATGCCCCATGCATCCCTCCCTAGTAATTCCCCATGCAGCCCTCCCCCAGTAATGATGTGCCCCATGCAGCCCTCCTCCAGTAATGATATGCCCCATGCATCCCTCCCTAAAATGATATGCCCCATGCAGCCCTCCCCCAGTAATGATATGCCCATGCATCCCTCGTCAGTAATGATATACTCCATGCAGCCCTCCCATTATGGATATACCCTGCAGCAGCCCTCCCCCGTAATGATATGCCCCATGCAGCCCTGCCCAATAATGATATGCCCCATGCAGCCCTCCCCTAGTAATGATTTGCCCCATGCAGCCTCCCACAGTAATGATATGCCACATGCATCCCTCCCCAGTAATGATATGGCCTGCAGCAGCCCTACCCAAGTAATAATATGCCCCATGCAGCAGAACCACCCACCATACCCATCCACAAGTAATGAAATAGCCTGTATCCCCTCCTTGTATTAATTAATAAACTTGTATACTTACCTTTCGATGTTCCCCTGCAGCTGCTCTTTTCTCTTGTCTTCATGTCTATCAAAGCTGGCAGAGAGGCGTCCATGCGCTCTACCCGAGCGCACAACCTGACGTCATCAGCAGCAACACGGCCTTGCCATAGTGTGTGTGCGGGGGCAGAGCGCAGGGACACATCTCTGTCTGTTCTGCCACTACAACAAGAGGGAAGTACATTTTTCAGCAGCATTAATCCAATTATGTTGTAGTTTAAAGTAAACCTGTCAGGGTGATTTGGGATACTAAACTACCTACAGGTCCTTATAGACTGGTGGTTAAAAACATTATACTCATCTCCATCTTCTTTCCCGTCGGGCCTGCGTGTGGCACTATAGTTACAGTGCATGCGCAATATTATTCAATTATTAAATTGTCGCATTGTGAGAGGTGGTCCTGGCGCATGATCTTCAGATGTAAACAACCGAAGCAAAGATTTGTAAATGGACAAAGAAACATTATAAACCCCTTAAGGACGCAGGGTTTTTTCGCTAATTTCTCGCTCTCCACCTTTAAAAATCCATAATTTATTCATTCTTCCGTGTACAGAGCTATTTGAGGGCTTATTTTGTGCGTAACTAATTTTACTTTCCTGTGGTGTTATTTATTATTCCATGCCATGTACTGGGAAGCAGGAAAAAAATTTCAAATGTGAAAAAATTGAAAAAAAAACTGCGTGTGTGTCACGTTCTTGTGGGCTAAGTTTTTACAACTTTCGCTCTGCCCTCCAAATAACACCTCTACTTTATTCTTTGGTTCGGCACGATCGCGGTGATACCAAATTTATACAGGTTTTATTACGTTTTTATACATTTTCAAAAGCTAAACAAATGTGTACGAAAAAGGCAAAAAACCTTTTCATACTTTGGTGTAGGGAGCTGGGGGAGGTGTCATTTTTTTTTTCCTTTTTTTTTCACTATTTCTTAGACCATCTAGGGTACATTAACCCTAGATGGTCAGATCGTTCCTACCATATACTGCAATACAACTGCCAGACAAAGACCCGAGGCTGTAATGGCAACCGATCGCCGCCCCCCGATAACGTTCGGCGGAGCGACGATCGGAGGTAAGATGGCAGCACCCATGCCGGCGGCAAAGAAAAGGTTAACACCTGCAATCGGTTCAAGCACCGACCGCGGGTGATCGCAATGGGTCTTTGCTGCGATATGCAGCAAAGCACATCTCTGTATGAAGAAGGCTCAGCCCGTGAGCCCTCTTCATACACCCTTCATAGCTCCGTTGTGGATATATCCGTCACAGAACGTGAAGGGGTTAAAAAAATCACATAGTAAAAGGGTTAAAAATAATATAATATTGTTTTAACCCTTGTACTATGTGATTTTTGAATAAAGCATCTTTATATTGTTTTTAACCCTTTTGCTGATTTTTGATTGATATTTGGATAAAGTATCTTTGTCCATTTACACGGCTTCTGCTTCAGTTGTTTACATCTGAATCTTTAACAGAGACGGAACTTGAAACTAAACTCTAAATCCTATTCTAAATCCTATTGTCTTTTACAGGAATCAAAACTTATGTATAAGAAAAGATACCTTATGGACCACCTAAGGTTCATGGGCCCCATGGGTGTATGCACCCTCTGCACACCCTAAGTTATGTGCCTGCTCTTTATGGGAAACCTATCAAACCACAAACCATGACATTAATTTTTTTTTAAATCCAAATCAGAGGCAGGTTCACAATGATATTCTTCTATATTATCCGAGATTCATCATTAAGCCAAAAAATTATTTAGAATTCTGCTTACATGGGCGGTGGCGTAACTACAGGAGTAGCAGCCATAGCAGCTGCTATGGGGCCCACAATGTCAGAGAGACCAGCATGTGAAGTGTATGTGCTATATACAGCATTGGATGTGAATGTGCTATATATGTGTATTTGTGATGTATATGCTTTATATGGGTGTGCATATGTGATGTGTTTATGCTATATGTCTGTGTATATGATGCATTGGTGTAAATGGTAATGTAAATATGTGTGTATATGCTGTATGTATGTATATATGTTGTGTTTATACTGTATGTATATTCTTTAAGGGGTTAATGGGCCCCATTCAGGAGTTCGCTATGGGGCCCCGCCTCTTCTAGGTCATGGGGGAGGAGAAGAGTCACACTAGGATGTCCAATCCTGGCTCAGATGATGTCTGGAAGTCATCACTACATCATCAGTCTACAGGACTACAGGACATCAATCAAGCCAGAAGTCTACATGGGTTACTGACAGCTTCAACACCGGAAACTATTCTGTTGGTATCCAGACTAGTTGGAGGGCACATTAAAATCCGACCCTGATTTCCACATGGGCTAATGTGATTCCTGACACTAATAAGGCTTGTTAATGCTGAAGAAAGAAAACACACAGAGAGTCAGCAATTATCAATATGCCAATATCGATTCCTCTGCTTCTATGTACAAGTGTCTGGTCAGCATTACACGTGAGCCGAAAACCAAACAGTTCAAAGAAATACTTGGCAGAAATCAGTATCCGCTGTGTACAGGAGGAGTGACTGCTTCTGGTTATTACGTGACTCTTAATCTTCATTTCCCACCTGCAGTCTGTGGGACAGATTCATCAATAGTGTCTAAAAGTTTTATTCACACGTTCCACTAGTAGTCCGTTCATAACGTGACGCTAGCACACAGGGGGCGGGCCTCGGCCCAATCGCATATGCGAACGGACTGCTAGCGGAACCCGTGACCGCAGCCTAAAGGGAATGTACCATCAAAATCATGATAAACCAAGGGAACTAACTCATATATCCAAGCACCGTGACTCTGGTAATCTTCTTATATTTGTTATCCATGGTCTACATCCTTCTAAAATCAACTTTTAAAATTCCGCTTTGCTCTGGATTTGAAGGCATACACTCCCCCTCCCCTTGCTCCCCCTCCCCTTGCTCACACAGCACTCCCCTTACCTCTGCCTGCTGTAATCTCACACAGTAGGAGGAGGAAAGTGCACAGTGTAACAGCCTGTGAAGCTGCAGCACAGAAGTGCTCATGAAACGCCTCTCCGGAGCTTTTTAGGCACATAAGTATAATTTTAAAAGTTGATTTTAGAAGGAAGGAGGATATAGAAGCATGGATATAAGATAAGAAGATGACCAAAGTCATGATGCCTGGATCTATGAGTACTGTAAGTGTCCCTGGTTTATCATGATGGCTTTTGATGGTAGATTTCCTTTAAGACTGTCCTTGCACCTCCAATTACCTGTGCAACACCCTCGCCGATGCAATGGCGAGGTAGGGTTTGCGAATAAGCCCCATAACATGTCACCACATCACAAAGGGGAAATTGCAGTGGTGAATCCTGCCTGGCAACGCAGGAGTTAAGTATTTTGTATGATGCAAGATGCTATTGTCCAATGATCTGTGTTACATCCTGTCCTTTGTAAGCTGAGATGTGATTGGAGGAGCAGCCACCACCTGACCAAAGGGAGGTAATAAAACCTCTGGCCAGGAATGTTCTGGATGATTATTCTAGAGGACTTTAGGAGAATCCTAGAGATCAGTGAGTGAGTGAGTAATCTCAGTCTAGCCCATACCAGAGCAGGAAGAGCCTAGCCCCTGCCTCTGAAGAGTGGAGTATTAGACTTGAGTAGTGTAGTGAGGAAAAGGGGTATCATCTTACCTTTAAAGGTGATACCTGAAGCCCTACAGGACAAGCTGAAGCTTCCTACCAGGACACAGCTGCCTTCCCAGCCTGCCCTCTACATCCAGGCTGGTGAACTATCTCCTGAGGCTCCCTCCAACTCACATCTCAGCACTCCATCTACCTGTTAAAGGCACGTTGCTGCGGTTCCTGCCGGTTCAAATAAAGAACTGTAAGTTGTTTTCTTCAACTTCTGTCTCCGTCTGGTCCCTGCTAATACGGCTGCCTTCATCACCGGCACCCTGTCCATCACACAGAGACTCACACTCGGGACATTAAGGGGTTGCCCCAGGGAGATCCGCTATAGCAGCCTCTCCCTCATCATTTCTTGCCAACACCACCCTGCTGGAGACCTGCCAGGCTGTAGGACAGCCCTCCGGTTCCCCCGTATCAAGCACCGTGACAATAGCGTGCTTAGGCCGCAACCGCCAGCCACTCAGGTACTGCGGGCCCCGGCTGTCTCCAGGCCCCGAGAAAAGGCTAGGCCCCGGTGGGGGATGTTGCAAGTGGCGTCACGAATCACAGGATATATACTTCTGTGCCTTATCCTGGCACTAAAGACTGTACTTTATTAAGAAAAAGACTGTGCTGCCTGGCCCTGATGCCATCCGGGTTTAGGCCCAAGTATTTGTGTGTTTCTACATTGAACTTTATACTGCTGCCATGTGCTGTCGAGTGCCGCTCCAGCACTCAAGAGGTTAATTCCTGCAAGAACTGTGTCAGCTCTGCTACATCCGGCGCTGCTGCGCCTGAAGCATTTACCTCAGAGGCGTGTGGCGCAGCAAGTATTGCCAGCCCGCCAAATCCTCACTGGCGGGAACTCCAGAGGCGTCACTAGGCTCCGCCCCCTGCGCGAGTGGCGCGAACTACCGTGGAGGAGGAGCTGGATCGAGTGCGGCCGGCAACGAAGAGGGTTAATCGGCCATCTTGGAATTCGGGCAGGCCGCACCTGAAGCCTGCCAGCAGTGTGCGCCTCATCCGGAGTTCCGGCACACGTGTCCTGCGACTGGAGAACACCGCGGAGCATCACTGAGCCCTGCTGCCTGCCGGACATCGGGAACGGAGACCTTCGTGTACCGGAGCTGTCCTGTCACCGCGGCTGATCCTGAGTGAGTACCGCTGGGGAAGTTAAAGAGGGGTAGAGATTGTTTCCGACGCTAGGTTATTGGCTCACCTCCCAAGGAATAGTGACTGTGTCTTAAAGTGCCCACGTCCCATTCTAGCCATCGCCCCTAGCAACGGACATTGTATAACCCTACAGGCTTCCCTCAGCTAGGCCAGTCATGTCCGCCCAGGACGAAGATACGGGACTGGCGCAAGTCCCGTCCCCTGGTCCCTCCTCAGGGTACCGGAGCATGTTAAGTCCTCCAGAGAGTCCCTTCAGCCCTGCTACAGCTAGTGTCCCTGGGACTCCCACCATGATGCCTCTGACTATGCCCTACTATCTGGGGGCCCCATGGTTACCCTACTACGAGGGAGAATCACATACTCTCCCTGAATTCAGGGACAAGTTGTTAGCCACCTTCGCCTTGCTCCCATTCACAGAGGAACAGAAAGTGGGCATCCTCATCGGGCAGTTGAAAGGACCCGCTCTCCGGGAAGTCAAGTCCTGGCCCCGAGAACAGTGTCAGAATGTGGTCCAGATTCTTGATAGGCTACGTAACACCTTTGACAAGTGTACTGTCTCCGAGTTGAAGCAGAAATTCTTCGGGAAAAGACAGAAGCCCCAAGAGTCCCTCCGAAACTTTGCCCTCTCCCTACAGGAGACATGGAAGGCCATCACCTGCCTTGAGCCCAAAGACGCTGAAACCTCTGATCAAACCTTAAGGGAACAATTTATCAATGGACTTGTTGATAGAAATCAAAGGTGTCAACTAAAGATCATCTCTTCTCAACATGCCCAGGCCTCTTTCCTTGAGTTTAAGGAAATTGCCATTGACATATTAGGAGACCGATCACCTACTGGACCGCAGAAAGAGCCTGAATCCGTAGAAATGGAAGAATCTGCTCTCGCTTGCCA
Source organism: Engystomops pustulosus (assembly GCF_040894005.1). Taxonomy (NCBI): domain Eukaryota; kingdom Metazoa; phylum Chordata; class Amphibia; order Anura; family Leptodactylidae; genus Engystomops; species Engystomops pustulosus. The sequence goes on along the minus strand of NC_092416.1, from coordinate 160,072,195 downwards.
TCCCACGCAGTCAGCATCACCTACTCCTGCGACTATGGAAGTTACTGGCATAACAGGACCGGTCCCTAATCTGGCGGACACCCTGCATCAAATCCTTGATCGGTTGACCCAGTTGGAAGTAACTGTCTCTGCTATGAGGAGGAAACCTCCAGAGAACCCGGTACGGTCAGCTACTCCTCGTGAATCTCCGACTAAACAGCGCCCAAAAGAAGCGAAGTCGTTAAGCACCTGGAGTCAGAAGAAACCCCGCCAGCGGTGCAGCTACTGCCATAAATATGGGCATGAAGAGAATGATTGTCGTCAGTTAAACGACAAACCCTTGGAGCTAAGGGACGACCTCCAAGGGAAGAACTTGTAAGTCCCCGAGATGCTAACTGGATGCCCAGGTTCGTGGGGACTCGCCCCATGGTTCATGTAACCATCAATGGAGTTACCCTACCGGCCTTAATTGATACCGGCTCTCAAGTGACCACCCTCCGGAGTGCTGCCTTCGAGAAATGCCGAGGAGGAGCATCCTTAGTCCAGCCTCCCAAGGCTTACTTGAACATTATTGCTACGAACGGAAAACCCGTTCCCATCCGCGGCTACTGGGAGCCCACACTAACCATTGGAGACACTGAGTTAACCAGACAGGGCGTAGTGGTGACACGAGTCCCCGAAAACGGTAACTTCTCCCTGGTACTGGGTACCAATGTCCTCCGCAACTGCTACCCTGAAGTGCTGAAGGCTCTCCACGACTCCCTGCCAACAGTGCCCAACGGTTCCCGGAAGGTAATTCAGGAGACTATGCAGGTTCTAGCGGCGCAACAGAAGTTTGCTGGCCCTAATGGAGAAATCTGCAGAGCCCGGATCAAGGATCCCCAACCTGTCCGCCTTCAACCTGGGACTGAGACGTTAGTATGGTGTCGAGCCTGCATGGGCGTTCAAGGTCAAGACTACCAGGCGATAGTAGAACCTCTACCAGCTGATGAAGACCTGCCCATTCTAGCCGCCAGGAGCCTAGTCACGGTATCCCGAGGACAAGTACCCATTCGACTACTAAGTACTCCTGCAGACCAAGTACAAGGTGTCCTGGATGTCGTTATGAAGCACCACCGGGCCTTCAGCAAACACCCACTGGATTTTGGGCAGACTACTCTGATCCAACACACCATCCCTACTGGCTCTCATCCTCCTATCAAGGAACGATACCGGCCCATACCTCCAGCCCGCTACCAAGAGGTGAAGAAGCTGGTACAAGAGATGAAGACAGCCAACGTTATCCGGGAAAGTCGCAGCCCATGGGCTGCCCCGCTGGTCCTTGTGAAGAAGAAGGATGGAACCCTTCGATTCTGTGTTGACTATAGGAAGATCAACAATATCACCCACAAGGACGCCTATCCTCTGCCTCGAATCGAGGAATCCCTCGCAGCCCTAGGGTCAGCTGCCTACTTCTCTACCCTGGACCTGACCAGTGGCTACTGGCAAGTGGCCATGGCGCCGGAAGACAGAGAGAAGACGGCTTTCACCACCCCAATGGGCTTGTTCGAGTTCAACAACATGCCGTTTGGGCTATGCAACGCCCCAGGCACATTTCAACGGCTGATGGAGAGATGTTTGGGTCATCGCAACTTCGAGACCGTCCTGCTATATTTGGACGACATCATCATCTACTCCAAGACTTATGAAGACCACCTCCACCATCTGGCTGAAGTCTTCCAAATCCTGACCCAACATGGGTTGAAGGTCAAGCCATCCAAGTGCCACCTGCTACAACCTAGCGTCAAGTACCTGGGACATGTGGTGAGCGCTCATGGAATTGAGCCAGATCCAGAGAAGATTGCAGCTGTCCACGACTGGCCTACCCCATCGACCGTACGGGACATCAAAAGCTTCCTGGGATTTGCCAGTTATTACAGGCGTTTCATCCCGAAGTTTGCCCAGCTGGCGGCTCCCCTGCAAGAGCTTCTAAGGGGCCTGCCAAAAGAGAGCCAACGTTCCCGAGTATCCATTGAGTGGACGGCCGAACGAGAAGCTGCCTTCCAGATGCTCAAGCAACGGCTGACTGAACCTCCGGTGTTGGGATATCCAGACTACAGTCTGCCTTTCACCCTATACACTGATGCCAGCAAGCAAGGTCTAGGGGCGGTATTATCCCAGCTCCAAAACGGAACTGAAAGGGTCATAGCCTACGCCAGCCGTTCCCTCCGAGAACCGGAGCAAAACGACCAGAACTATAGTTCCTTCAAGTTGGAGTTTCTGGCGTTAGTCTGGGCTGTGACCGAAAAGTTCAAGGACTATCTAGCTGCATCATCTTTCACTGTCTTCACAGACAATAATCCTTTGGCGCATCTGAACACCGCACGTCTTGGAGCACTGGAACAGCGGTGGGCCTCCAGACTTGCCAATTTCAGCTTTACCATCAAGTACCGGGCTGGTAAGACCAATGACAACGCCGACGCTCTGTCCCGTCTCCCTGACCAGTGGGAGGGACCCTCCACGGATGCTCAGTGGGAAGATGTCGAGATGCCAGCATTCTATGCCCGGTTTGTGCGTCAAGATGCCCAGAGAGTTTACTCCCTACCGACAGAGGCAGCGCCAGCTACTCCTCAAGAAGAGTCAGAGCCCCCTGCGGAAAAGGACCTCTGGATGAGTCTTCAGGCTGATAGCCGTGCCATAGGAGAAGTAATGGACTATCTCTCTAGTGGGCGAGTGCCTGAAAGAATCCGGCGCAGAAGAGCTGATGGAGAACTGTCTCAATTGTGGCGACAGAGAAAGACTCTGAGCATGCACCAGGGTCTGCTAAAAAGAAGAACTCTGGACCCTATCACTTATGACCGGCTGTACCAGATTGTGATTCCCAGGAGGGATGCCAAAATAGTACTGGAAATGTACCATGACCAGTCCGGACACTTTGGCGCTCAGAAGACTGAAGCCACCCTCCGAAGGCGATTCTACTGGGTCAACATGAAGTCCGACATTGAAGCCTGGTGTCGAGAATGCCCAGCCTGCGCCATCGCTCGAGGAGAGCGACACAATCAAAGGGCCCCTCTACGCCCCATTGTGAGCCAACGGCCCTTGGAGATCCTGGCATTGGACCACGTGAAGTTGGAGCCCAGCAGATCCGGTCACAGTTATGCTCTTACGATCATCGACCACTATACCAAATTTGTGGTTGCAGTACCTGTCAGAGATCTGTCTGCAAGGACCACCGCAGCGGCCCTGTGGAAGAGCTTCATCCTCCCCTATGGCTGTCCGGACCAGATCCTTACAGACCAAGGAACAGCATTTGAGTCCCAAGTCTTCCAGGAGCTGTGCACTCTATATGGCTGCAAGAAGCTGAGGACCACAGCCTATCATCCCCAAGGCAACGGGCTTTGTGAAAAGATGAACCAGACTCTAATCAATATGCTGAGGACTCTGACCCCTGCAAAAAGGGCTGACTGGCCAAAACTGTTGCCCGAATTAGTGTACCTGTACAACAATACCACTCATTGCTCCACAGGGTACACCCCGTATTATCTGATGTTCGGGAGACACGGCCATCTCCCTGCTGATATGACCTGGGACATGGAGTCCCCTGATTCCCAGTCTTTACTCCCCCAGACTGACTGGGTTCACGAACACCAGAGGCGCCTGGCGGATGCCAGAGAAGTTGTGGATCTGCGGTTGGAAGAGGCCCGAGAGAAACAAAAAAGGGACTTCGATCGTAATGCCTGTGCTGAGCCTTTTGCCCCAGGAGATCGAGTGTGGCTGCGCAACAACCATCCTACCAGTAAGCTAGATGGGCGTTGGGAGCGTGAGCCATACCTAGTTAGGGACAGTCTCTCCCCTGAAGTCTACGAGATTTCAAGAGGAGACCGTCCACCACTCCGGGTACATAGGAACCGGCTGAAGAGATGTCTTCGTCCTTTTGCCCCTATGTCTACACCTCTCCCCTCGACCCCCGACTTACAGACCTCCTTGTGTTCGCCTACCCCCAGTTTCTTGGAACTTGTGACTGTGCCTCAATTCTGTTTTGTTTCCACTCCATTAAGAGGTACCCCAGAGAGACCATCATCCCCACCGCAGTCTCCAATACTGCTGCCTGTGGAGGATGATCCGGCTCCAGAGTCTGCAACCCCTGAAGCATCAGAGGCAGCTGAGACTTCGACTCCAGCGCCTGACTCAGAGGAGGACGATGAGGAGGTTGTTATCTTCTCCAGGCCGGAACTTCGGAGGTCTCAAAGGGAGACAAAAGGTAAAGCTCCTGCGTACCTGCAGGAGTACCAACTGGTGTCACACAGACGGAGGAGGCAGGTACGTTTTTCTGACACCGAAGTACTTACCACCGAAGAAGATACTGAGTAACCCCTGAAGGGCTGTAGCCCACTTCAGGTACTGCACTATGTACATATTGTGTATTTATTTCTGTCCTTTCCCCAAAGAGCCAGAAACTGTCCTGAGACTCTCATCCCTATTTATCTCAGTCAAGAGATTATACATTGTCATGTGCTATGATAGCACCCTTCTCTGCCACAGCAGAGAATTTCTTCAAAGGACTCTGTCCCTCTACACATAGAGGAGACCCTTTGCTTCACAGTGCACTTTTCCCCACATCAAGGGCTGTACCCAGAAGATGGACTTTGTCATTAGAGACCTTCTGTGAGACTTTTGCCAACTCCAAGGAAAAGTTGCTACTTTATTGACTTATTTGTATATTGCACTTAATGCCTTCCTTTTAGGTATGGACATTATGTTTGCACTTTTATGCCTTTTCCTTTCCAGGTAAAGAGACATTTGATCCTGCTACCCTGAGTAGCCTAACTTCCTATGTAACGTTTGTAACGTTCAAGATGTGTACCCATTGGGCTCCTAAGCCAATGTGAGCTTACAATATGCTTGCACCCTGTCTATCTGCCAGTAGTTTGCATTAACCCTTTCATAGGCTTTTCAGGTTGTAGTGTGGCTGTGTCGGACCGTCTTTCTTGTAAAAACACTGACCGCTACCTGATCCCTCAAACCGAGGTTTGCACATGGGGGTAGTCCGTAAACTGCGGGTCCTACGGGGACCGGGGGTGTTACACAGATAGCACCTGGATGCCACCCATACATGGGTAAGGATGCCAGTCAGGAGGTACTCGTGTCGCATATGCTAATGCAATGCAGATAGACACACTATATAATTGCCGCCAGGGAAGAAGCGTTGATAAAACAAATATACAGGCCTTGGTGCAAGGAGTGGATTACAGGATATGACACCACACCTTTCCTACTGTACAGTTCGGTTTAATGGCGTCAGCGACCAACTGTCATACAGCTACATGTTTTGTCTTAGTCCGACACCAACCCAGGTGCCTGTCTCCAGGACCATGGGCGGTTTGTCCCTACACCTCACATAGCCTGCACTTCCCAGAAGTGCCCTTAGCCCCCTCTGTGCCCCAATACATCTGTAGTCGAGCCGAGGGCGGCTCTTTCAATTGCCCCCGGGGTATGCAACACCCTCGCCGATGCAATGGCGAGGTAGGGTTTGCGAATAAGCCCCATAACATGTCACCACATCACAAAGGGGAAATTGCAGTGGTGAATCCTGCCTGGCAACGCAGGAGTTAAGTATTTTGTATGATGCAAGATGCTATTGTCCAATGATCTGTGTTACATCCTGTCCTTTGTAAGCTGAGATGTGATTGGAGGAGCAGCCACCACCTGACCAAAGGGAGGTAATAAAACCTCTGGCCAGGAATGTTCTGGATGATTATTCTAGAGGACTTTAGGAGAATCCTAGAGATCAGTGAGTGAGTGAGTAATCTCAGTCTAGCCCATACCAGAGCAGGAAGAGCCTAGCCCCTGCCTCTGAAGAGTGGAGTATTAGACTAGAGTAGTGTAGTGAGGAAAAGGGGTATCATCTTACCTTTAAAGGTGATACCTGAAGCCCTACAGGACAAGCTGAAGCTTCCTACCAGGACACAGCTGCCTTCCCAGCCTGCCCTCTACATCCAGGCTGGTGAACTATCTCCTGAGGCTCCCTCCAACTCACATCTCAGCACTCCATCTACCTGTTAAAGGCACGTTGCTGCGGTTCCTGCCGGTTCAAATAAAGAACTGTAAGTTGTTTTCTTCAACTTCTGTCTCCGTCTGGTCCCTGCTAATACGGCTGCCTTCATCACCGGCACCCTGTCCATCACTCAGAGATTCACACTCGGGACATTAAGGGGTTGCCCCAGGGAGATCCGCTATAGCAGCCTCTCCCTCATCATTTCTTGCCAACACCACCCTGCTGGAGACCTGCCAGGCTGTAGGACAGCCCTCCGGTTCCCCCGTATCAAGCACCGTGACAATAGCGTGCTTAGGCCGCAACCGCCAGCCACTCAGGTACTGCGGGCCCCGGCTGTCTCCAGGCCCCGAGAAAAGGCTAGGCCCCGGTGGGGGATGTTGCACCTGGCTTAATAAACGGCCAAAAAATGCACTGAAATCTGTCACTTTTACACTACTTTTGCTCTTTTTCCACTGACGGTGAGTATCCTTTGTCAGGAAAAATGCCTAAAAACTGTCTAAACCCTTGATAGATGTAGTACGATGGATATTTGTGTGCAGATAATGACATAATTGATTTATCTGTTCCACATCTTGAGTTTTAGTTCCTCTCTGTGTTGGAATGTGGAGACCTAGCTGCTGTGACTCACTCTTCCCCCTCCCCTCTCCATAGAGCTTGTATGTAATCTAACACCTGTAATCTAGCACCATCTGTTCCCCTTGCAAGCAAGATGGAAATCAGCAGAGATTTTTAGAGAGAAAAGCAGATTAGGTAGGAAGAAGGGATGAAAGAACCAAAGTAAGTGGAGAAAGAAGAACTATTATAAAAGTTTCTTTTTTTTTTTAATCATTACTTAAGTTTCCATTTTTTCAAGACCATTGGGGCATGCAGACCGCTAAATCAGAATACGAACAGTGAAAAGAGGAAGCAGACGGTCAGAGCACAAGCGCCCCTTTCAATTGGTAAACACTTTAAATACAAGATATGCTAGGGAGTAAGGGGACAGGAGTAAACAGAGGGGCAGAATGTTGAAATACGATCTAATGGCACTTAGTTTTTTCTAATTTTTTCCTCGTGACCCTGAAGAGAAGCCATGAGACCCTCCACCTAGAGGTCCCTACATTTTGCCTAGATTCCTTGTGACTATTCTGTCTGATCTGTTTACTGAGGGGCGGTTTAAGACTGCTATGGGCCCTGAGCTTTAAGAATATTATACTCAGGGCCGGGACAAGGTATTTTGCTGCACTAGACAGGTGAGCAAAATTGTCTGGCACTGTAAAATTGTAGCAAATACGTGGCATAAATATATAATTCCAATGAATGCACCAAACACCTGGATATCAATGACTCATATATAAATACTACACACATAAATATATAACAGGAGTAAATTACCACAGATAAATATATACCAGCATTAAATGTACTGTACAGTATATACAAGCATATTGTTTCCTCCTCATACATTCACATTTACCACCAGCAAATCCCAATGAATTTAGATAGCACATGTCCCCCAGTATATATGTATGCAGCACATGCCCCCAATATAAAGGAAGTTCCTGCACGTGCCCCCCCTATACAGTTGTTCCTCGTATGTGCACCCAGTACAGTTAGTCCTACACATGCCCCCAGAATATAGATTGTCACACACATGGCCCCAGTTTACAGAGAGTCCCCGCACATGCCTCCAGTGTATAGATATGTCTAACACCAGTCCCCCAGTATGTAAGTGCAACATCCCCCACCGGGGCCTATCCTTTTCATGTTGCCTGGAGGCAGCCCTGGCCTAGAATACTGGAGTGGATGGCTAGTGCGGCCTTGGGCACGCTGTGGTTACGTAGCTTGGTATGGGGACCGGAGGGATGTCCTACAGCCGTGCAAATATTCTTTATTGCAATCTTCAAAAGTACATACAGATCATAAAAGATGGACACGGTTGGCAAAAAGAGTCACGGTAAACACCTACGTGTTTTGGATAACAAATATATCCTTATTCATGGCTAATGCAATGGTTTCTTTATGGGGCAACCCGAGGTGTCTTTAGGATGAGTCACTGGGTGATGGATGGGGTAAGCAGGAGTGTTGGTAAGCAGCTGTATCCAGGGATCAGACGGAGGCAACGTTGTGCAAATCAACTTACAGTTCTATGTTCAGAACGATAACAGCAGATTCTCAAGCTTGAAGAGTCATGGAGAGCTAGTCCACAGGAAGGTTACTCGCAGCCTAGTAGCTTCAGGCTGGGCTGATAGAGATAAAACTGAGTCTGGGTGGTGGATCTCAGCTCTAGGCTAAAGTCTCCTGACTTAAGCTCAATGTTTCCTGGTGGTTCCTGGTATTAGGACACTTGCTAATGCAGTCAGACCATGAGGTCTGGTTCTCTCCTCACTGCTCTCTGCAGACTAAGACTTTAGAACATGTGCTCCCCAGGGGCGCACCTGCCATGAGGCGAGTTGAGATTCTCGCCTCAGGCGGCGCACCTCCTGCTAGATGAGGGGGCGGCGTCGGGCTCCCGTCTGCCGTCATGTCCTCTGGCCGCTACATGGATCTGCCCATCGCATCAACCCGCCTGCTGGCCGGCACGCTCCCCCGCCCATCAAATCCACCTGCCCGCACATCGCCCCGCGGCCCGCCCATCAGATCCACCAGCATGCCGGCAGTTCCCCCTGCGGCCCGCCCATCACATCTTGCCGCATGCCGGCACTTCCCCTTCGCGGCCCGCCCCCAACACATCGCCCCGCGGCCCGCCCATCACATCTCCCCGCATCCCGATACCTACCCCGGCGGCCCGCCCCCAACACGTCCACCCGCGCGCACATCGTCCTGTGGCCCGCCCATCACATCTCCCCGCATGCCGGCACTTCAACCCACGGCCCGTCCATCACATACACCTGCCCGCTACCCCAGCCCAAAGTCCCCCGCCCTCCAAATGCCCGCCGGCACATCCACATGCCGGCACAGGTACCTGCTCCAGCACTAAGTCCACGCTGGTTCCCCCCAGGCTCCGATTCACCCCCCCCCTCTCCGGACCGATTCCCACCTCCCCGGCAACCCCCCACCCCCTGGAGGACAAGGCCGATGATGAAAGAAGAAAAAAGGTAAGATAACTTCTATGTATGTTTGTGTATGTAAGTATATATATATATATATATGTCTGTATGAATGTCTGTATAGATGTGTGTTTGTATATATGTATATTCTGTAAATGTATGTGTGTGTATATTTGCTGTATATTCTGTTTATATATGTGTATTTGCTGTATGTATACTCAGTATGTATTTGTGTACATTCAGCGTGCCACCATGTAAAATATACTATATGGCGGCACGCTGTGTGTATTATATACTATATGGCGGCACGCTGTATGTATTATATGGTAGACGGGGGCACGCTGTATGTATTATATGGTATATGGGGGCACGCTGTATGTATTATATGGTATATGGGGGCACGCTGTATGTATTATATGGTATATGGCGGCACGCTGTATGTATTATATGGTATATGGCGGCACGCTGTATGTATTATATGGTATATGGGGGCACGCTGTATGTATTATATGGTATATGGGGGCACGCTGTATGTATTATATGGTATATGGCGGCACGCTGTATGTATTATATGGCAGCACGCTGTGTGTATTATATGGTATATGGCGGCACACTATATTTATTATATGGTATATGGCGGCACGCTGTATGTATTATATGGTATATGGCGGCACACTATGTATTATATGGTATATGGTGGCATGCTGTATGTATTATATGGTATATGGGGGCACGCTGTGTGTATTATATGGTATATGGCGGCACGCTGTATGTATTATATGGTATATGGGGGCACGCTGTATGTATTATATGGTATATGGCGGCACGCTGTATGTATTATATGGTATATGGGGGCACGCTGTATGTATTATATGGTATATGGCGGCACGCTGTATGTATTATATGGTATATGGCGGCACGCTGTATGTATTATATGGTATATGGCGGCACGCTGTGTGTATTATATGGTATATGGCGGCACGCTGTATGTATTATATGGTATATGGGGGCACGCTGTATGTATTATATGGTATATGGCGGCACGCTGTGTGTATTATATGGTATATGGCGGCACGCTGTGTGTATTATATGGTATATGGCGGCACGCTGTATGTATTATATGGTATACGGCGGCACGCTGTATGTGTTATATGGTATATGGCGGCACGCTGTATGTATTATATGGTATATGGCGGCACGCTGTATGTATTATATCGTATATGGTGGCACGCTGTGTGTATTATATGGTATATGGCGGCACGCTGTTTGTATTATATCGTATATGGCGGCACGCTGTGTGTATTATATGGTATATGGTGGCACGCTGTATGTATTATATGGTATGTGGCGGTACGCTGTATTAATTTTATATTATATGGCACCACGCTGTATGTATTATATGGTATATGGCGGCACGCTGTATGTATTATATGGTATGTGGCGGTACGCTGTATTGATTTTATATTATATGGCAGCACGCTGTATGTATTATATGGTATGTGGCGGTACGCTGTATTTTATATTATATGGCGGATTGTTGTATGTATTTTGTGCTTTGTAGTAGCTCGCTGTGTTTATTCTGTAATACGCGGTAGGATGTTCTATGTATTTTGCATTGCTTTATTTTCACATTAAACCAATATGATAGCGTCTGGTCCTGACACTCCATGATATATTACATATATGGAGTCGGGGGGGGGGCGTCTTTTTATAGCTCGCCTCAGGCAGCAGAAAGGCTAGGTGCACCCCTGGTGCTCCCGCCCGCCAGGGGTTTATATACTCCCTTGGTCAGGTGGTAGCACTTCTCCAATCAGCTTTCAGCTTGCTTTACAAGAACATCATTGGATAATAACATAAGGTATTGTTAACTCTTGTCTTACCAGGCACTGGCTACAGCAGCAATTACTAAGTTTACCTAGCAGTAGCTTCTGGGTGAGTTGCGCAGGCTCACCAGATAGACCCTGACAAGGAGAGGGCGCTATAACTACCACCTAGCACAGCAAAATAAAAAAATATTATACTTACCTACCCTTCAGCAACCACCTCCTTCCGCTCCCGCTCATCTACACTTCCATAGAAAGGAATAGATGCGTGTCTACTCCTCTCTATGATCCAGGTGCTGTGGCCTGAACAACAAGGTAGACGGCGGTGCCCGATCGCACAGAGGGCGCAGCCAGCAGTAGAACCTCTACCTGTGTGCAGCGCTGTGTGTGTCTCAGACGCAGATAGCTTAGCCTAGCCTTTGAGGGCCGGGATTGGGGACAGTGCCCCAGGGGATTGCCTACCTCTAATCCCAGCTCTGATTATAATGTAGCTCCTCAAGTCTGAAATTTACTTTAAAAATATGGTACTAGAATCAGCTTCTTGGTGAATGAAGGATCCATCACTTCTGCTGCTCTCAGGAGCTTTGGAGGACCTTCAAAGATCCTGAAATGGCTCTTGTGTACATGTGTATTGAGAGCAGGAGAAGTTTACAAGGATTTCATGGGTGAAGGTCCTTCTCAGTATAAAATTTGGTGGGTGGTTTGGGCAGCTATGTGCCACCTTGAAGGCTTGGGCTCCAGGCTACCACCAGAACTATATTATTATAATCCACTACTGTGTGTACTCCATGTGAAACCAGTCCAAATATACCGTATTTTTCGGACTATAAGGCGCACCGGATTATAAGGCACACCATCAATAAATGTCTGCTAAAATGTCTAGGTTCATATACAAGGCGCACCGGATTATAAGGCGCACCTGTTTATAAGGATGAATGACCAGCAGGTGGCAGACCTGTGCACAGTTCAAGGCAGCTGTTGTCTCTAAGTGCGGTTCATATATAAGGCGCACTGGACTATAAGGCGCATCTTTGATTTCTGAGAAAATGAAAGGATTTTTTGTGCGCCTTAGGCCGGCGCCACACGTGGTGCTTTTGTCTGCGCGTACAAACGCAAACGCAGACAAAGTCGCGCCCACCGGGGCGGGCCTCGGCCCGATCGCATCGGTGTTTCTATGGAAACGCCTGCGATCGGGAACGAGCCGCCGGTGTTTCGTTCCCGATCGCAGGCGTTTCCATAGAAACGCCGATGCGATTGGGCCGAGGCCCGCCCCGGTGGGCGCGACTTTGTCTGCGTTTGCGTTTGCAAGCGCAGACAAAGGGCCCTGTGTGGCGCCGGCCTTATAGTCGGAAAAATATGGTAAGTGCTGCCTCCTATGGCAGTATGGATGGTGGGAGAGGAGAAGCTGATTGTGTGTGTTCACGTCTTCCACATGGCCATGTCATGAGTGCATTACACCATCCCCGGCCTCATCTATAGCACCTGGTGGGATGTAAAGGGACATGCTCATTATAAGGTGACAGCCAATTGATTTAGTTTTCTCGAAATGCTATAAGGGTCACTTTCCACAGGTCAGTATATTGTTACAACGAGTGGTACACTGGTGATATAAGCAAGTTATTAATGATCACAAGACATGTAGATATATGGTACAGCAGTGCTGTGTTTTTCTCATGTCACTTGTCTTTCCTCCTTATGCGGTTTCCATGACAAACGATAGACAGACAGATAGCTGTTTACCCGAGCTGATGCGCTGCCAACTATCCAGGAGCTGCTGATGAATAAAAGTTCCAAGTAAAGGAGCGTTATTTATTTTGTTATTTTTTTTTTATAATTAAACTTTATTGTGTGAAAAAGTAAATAGATGAATGGATAAAAAAGCATGCAAACAAAATAAACAGACTCCAAAGTATAGAATCAGATACTGAAAAGTTCTGCACCTCACAAACATATCATAATAGAGAGATAAATAATGTGTAGCATATAATAGCGGACTGTTCAGCAGTAACTGTAATGATACTAAAGGGGCATCTTATACACAGCGTATGCTAAACCGTGTTTACTAAGGACCTAGGTGCATCAAGTGTCCATGCACTGCAGTGTTATATGTTTTTGTGCTAAATGGTTTGTGTTTTGTGTTTTCATAACTTATGTGATTGTTAGTATAATTCCTGCGCTGTACCAGACATCACTGTGTGTATTATCCCTGTACTCTGACATTAGTGTGTATTATCCCTGTACTGTGACATCACTGTGTATTATCCCTGTACTCTGACATTAGTGTGTATTAACTCTGTACTGTGACATCACTGTGTGTATTATCCCTGTACTGTGACATCACTGTGTGTATTATCCCTGTACTGTGACATCGCTGTGTGTATTATCCCTGTACTGTGACATCATTGTGTGTATTATCCCTGTACTGTGACATCATTGTGTGTATTATCCCTGTACTGTGACATCACTGTGTGTATTATCCCTGTACTGTGACATCACTGTGTTTATTATCCCTGTACTGTGATATCACTGTGTGTATTATCCCTGTACTGTGACATCACTGTGTGTATTATCCCTGTACTGTGACATCACTGTGTGTATTATCCCTGTACTCTGACATTAGTGTGTATTATCCCTGTACTGTGACATCACTGTGTGTATTATCCCTGTACTGTGACATTAGTGTGTATTAACTCTGTACTGTGATATCACTGTGTGTATTATCCCTGTACTGTGACATCACTGTGTATATTATTCCTGTACTGTGACATCATTGTGTGTATTATCCCTGTACTGCGACATCACTGTGTATATTATCCCTGTACTGTGACATTACTGTGTGTATTATCCCTGTACTGTGACATCACTGTGTGTATTATCCCTGTACTGTGACATAACTGTGTGTATTATCTCTATACTGTGACATCACTGTGTGTATTATCTCTATACTGTGACATCACTGTGTGTATTGTCCCTGCACTGTCACTTCACTTTGTGTATTATCCCTGTACTGTGACATCACTGTGTGTATTATCTCTATACTGTGACATCACTGTGTGTATTATCCCTGTACTGTTACTTCGCCGTATGTATTATCCCTGTACTGTGACATCACTGTGTGTATTATCTCTGTACTGTAACATCACTGTTTGTATTGTCCCTGTACTGCAACATCACTGTGTGTATTATCTCTGTACTGTAACATCACTGTTTGTATTGTCCCTGTACTGTGACATCTCTGTGTGTATTATCCCTGTACTGTGACATCACTGTGTGTATTATCCCTGTACTGTGACATCACTGTGTGTATTATCCCTGTACTCTGACATTAGTGTGTATTATCCCTGTACTGTGACATCACTGTGTGTATTGTGATAATACTGTGACATCACTGTGTGTATTATCCCTGTACTGTGACATTAGTGTGTATTAACTCTGTACTGTGATATCACTGTGTGTATTATCCCTGTACTGTGACATCACTGTGTATATTATTCCTGTACTGTGACATCATTGTGTGTATTATCCCTGTACTGCGACATCACTGTGTATATTATCCCTGTACTGTGACATTACTGTGTGTATTATCCCTGTACTGTGACATCACTGTGTGTATTATCCCTGTACTGTGACATAACTGTGTGTATTATCTCTATACTGTGACATCACTGTGTGTATTATCTCTATACTGTGACATCACTGTGTGTATTGTCCCTGCATTGTCACTTCACTTTGTGTATTATCCCTGTACTGTGACATCACTGTGTGTATTATCTCTATACTGTGACATCACTGTGTGTATTATCCCTGTACTGTTACTTCACCGTATGTATTATCCCTGTACTGTGACATCACTGTGTGTATTATCTCTGTACTGTAACATCACTGTTTGTATTGTCCCTGTACTGCAACATCACTGTGTGTATTATCTCTGTACTGTAACATCACTGTTTGTATTGTCCCTGTACTGTGACATTCAGTAGTGGATTACAACACAGGCAGTTTGGAGCAGTAGCCCAGGGCCCAAGAATTCTAGGGGGCCAATGGCCATCCAAACCACCCACCAAATTTTATACTTCAGAGGGGTCCTTTGAAGGTCCTCCAATGGTCCTGAAACCGTAAATTGAAGGCAGACAGAAGGGACACATCCTCCATTCCCCAAGAATCTGATTCTAGCACCAGATGTAGGAAGTGATTCCAGACTTGTAGGGGCTATAATATTCATACAGCCCAGGGCCTAACCCGCCCCTGGTGACATCACTGTGTGTATTTTCTAAGCTTTTTGAAATGTCCTGCTGGAAGTGTCATGTTGTTTTTATTTAGTGATATATAATACACAGAGTCATCTACGTGGTAGAATATCGCCAAACTGTAATTGTGATTAAAGCGGCAAAGAAGGGACATTATGGGGCAGATTTACTTAACCGGTCCGATCGCGATCCAGCGGCGCGTTCTCTGCGCTGGATTCGGGTTTGGCCGGGATTCATCAAGGCAGTTCCTCCGACATCCACCAGGTGGCGCTGCTGCGCTGAAGTTCCCTGAAATGCACTGAAGTTCACGATCCTATCCTGGATGAAGGTGAGTGCAAGCTCCGCGACACAATTTCCTTTTTTAAATGCGGCGGTTTTTACGAATCCGTCGGGTTTTCGTTCGGCCACGCCCCCCGATTTCCGTCGCGTGCATGCCAGTGCCGATGCGCCACAATCCGATCGCGTGCACCAAAATCCCGGGGCAATTCAGATACAATTGGCGCAAATTGGAAATATTCGGGTAACACGTCGGGAAAACGCGAATCGGGCCCTTAGTAAATGACCCCCTATATATCTGTGGTCAGTCCGTGAATCAGGACATTTCACATAAAGCCAAAGAAATTAAGCTCATAACTTACCTCCGCCGATCCCTGTGGCTTCCTCTTCTCCCACCCAGGTAGAGACAGGTCTTTGTGCTCTGCCCACACACACTGAATGATGTGACAGTGATGCCACCTGATGACATCATAGAGTGTGCACAGGCAGAGTGCACAGATATGTATTTGCCTACAACACTGCTGTAATCAATAGTATGCATGTCTTACATGCACACCAATAATTATATTTCCCCCTCGTAGTCTGACATCTGTTGGCCTCCTCCATCCACGGGCCTGGTCGCAGGGGTTTACACCGCTTATCAATCTCTAAAAATCTCTCACTAAACTAAAAGCCGTGGCATCTTATTTGTTTTCTGGTCACCAGTGGATTATTCAGTTTTTTTATATTTAAGTGAGGGGGGGGGGAGGGCAGAAAATGCCTTTAGGGGTGCGTCCACAGCTTTTCAGATGCAGTTTCTGAAGCCAAAACCAGGTGTGGATCATAACTGATATAAATGGGAGATGCCGATCCTCTTCTTTTTTCACTCCACTCCTGGACATCAAATACTGTATCTGAAAAACAGAACGTGTGGACGCTCCCTAAATATCAACTTTCTTCCGGTTCCATTTACTTCAAAGAAAAGAACTACGCTTCAAAAGCCACGGCCAGATGTGGCGGGAGATGTAAAGGAAGCAGCCATGTTTTTGTAGTCATGGACAATCCCTTTATGATAAAACCTAAGCAGTCCTGCATCATAATGGTCTTTATAATAAGATTTACAGTTGATGTAAGACAAAATGTCTAGAAGTTAGTGAATCTCCAGTGTGTAACACGACTACAAACTTATTTCGGCAAAATTGTCCCAGTCCAGACCGTCCCCTACTTAAGGACACCCGACTTACAGACAACTCCTAGTTAAAGACGGACCCCTCTGCCCACTGTGACCTCTGGTGATCTCTCTGGATGTTACTATAGTTCCAGGCTGTAATGATCAGCTGTAAGGTGTCTGTAATGAAGCTTTATTGATATTCCTTGGTTCAATTACAGCAAAAAAAAATTTGCTCATTGGGGCACAAAATAATTGATAAAATAATAAATAATATCATCATTTATCATATTTTGTTGTTGTTATACATGTTCCTCTCTTTGCTGTTATAGATTTCCAGGAAAAAAAACCTGTTTTCTATCTGGATATTGATATAATGTAAAAGATTCAGTGGGACTACAACTCCCAGCAAACCTCCTCACAGAAGCAACACAACATGTAATATATGTACAGCACTTCTATGCATCGTTACCGCGCAGGTATCTTGGTTACAAGAGGTACATCAATCCAAACATATTCCCTGTGGAGCGGCCGCCATTTTTATGAAGACCAATCGTTATTGACCCGCATGAAAAGAGCACCGACAAGATGGCTGCTCCGTTTACAATCTAATCCATAGAAATTCGTCATTTCCGTGCAGGGGTGCAATCTCTTCCTGGTGAATATTCTGGGGTGGCTGCTGCCTTTTGTCTGTGAGTGCTGTAACAATAGAGTATATGGTGATATAGTAATGTGGAGCCGTGTAGTTGTAGTGATAGACTGTGAGGACATATTGCTAGCATTGCTGCCCTATGGCATCTTACCCTTATAATTGCTTTACAGTTCTGCTCTATTATGTTTACATTTTCTGCAGATTATATGATAATTAGGTATTTTTTGTAGGACCAATATATACCAATGTACTGTACGTATATTTTATTTGCTATGGGTGATCCTATATATTTATACCACTAGATGAAACAACCCTTAAAGTGTGACTGTCACAGACTACCAGCTGTATGAGTGGCCCCAGGCATTGTACAGTTGCCTTAGTAACCAGACCACAGACCAACCTGTCTGATGCCACATCTTTATTATCTGAGGCGGTCGGCTGTAAGACAGCGTTCTCACTGATGTTCATAATGGAAGAAACTGCGCTCCGCCATACTGGTCATACACTACAAACCACCATAGACTCCATTCAATCCATATAGGGCTAGTTCACACTGCATTTTTTGAAAAAAGAAAAAACATTCCAAAGCTGTTTTTTTTTCATGCTTGTAGGTTTCTAGTCTTGCTACAGGAAAAACAAAGTGTCAAATTTTGCACAGAAACTCCCATTTGTTTCCAAAATCGGTGTCAAAAACTGATTCTGATATTCTGATACAGAATTTTTTTTTTTTTACCTGATGCAAATTCTGTGCAAAATATCAACAAGCGGAAACAAGACTCATCTGTGTGAATATCCCATAAAGTTAATCTATTTGATGCATTATGAACAAAACATACCTTGAGAATGCTGTAGCTACACTGATACAGAAACATATCTTGTTTAGTCCCTGAGCTGAGTGGTTTTGTTGAAAAACTATTATAAAATTATGATAATGGGGCTGTGTGGCTGCTTTGCCATTTCTCCTCTCACATTAATTACGCACTGGTCCAGAGAATGATGTAATCACTGTGTTGTGCCTGACAGGCAGAAGTAATCAATTGCTGCACTCAGAGGTCGCATTAACGCCTCACCACGCGTCATAGACGCGTGATGAGGCGCCATTTCCCCCCTGAAATAATTGCCATAAAAATACGCTTGGCAATTATTCCCTGTAGCCCGCAGGCTGAGCGGCCCGGCGCGCGCTGCAAAAGAGGTAAATGTCTGTAGCTTGATCACAGCGCGCGCCGGGCCGCTCAGCGGGACACGTGACACAGTGATCTGTGTCAGCAGCGCTCCGGAGCGAGAGCGCAGGCCCCGGGAGACCTGTGGACAGCGGGGCTGCTGCTCCCTGTCCTGCTCCATCTCCCTACCTGCCCGCAGCTGCCTGCGTTTACGTGATCCCGACGGGACTTAAGGCCGGGTGAGTGTGTACAGTGTTCTGTGTGAGTGTAGTGTAGTGTAGTGTAGTGTGTGCTGTGTGAGTGTAGTGTATTGTGTGAGTGTAGTGTATTGTGTAGTGTATTGTGTGAGTGTAGTGTAGTGTGTGCTGTGTGAGTGTAGTGTAGTGTGTGCTGTGTGAGATTAGTGTAGTGTAGTGTGTGCTGTGTGAGTGTAGTGTAGTGTGTAGTGTAGTGTAGTGTAGTGTGAGCTGTGTAGATTAGTGTAGTGTGTGAGTGTAGTGTGTGAGTGTAGTGTGTGCTGTGTGAGTGTAGTGTGCGCTGCGTGAGTGTCGTGTTGTGTGCGCTGCGTGAGTGTCGTGTTGTGTGCGCTGCGTGAGTGTCGTGTTGTGTGCGCTGCGTGAGTGTCGTGTTGTGTGCGCTGCGTGAGTGTCGTGTTGTGTGCGCTGCGTGAGTGTCGCGTTGTGTGCGCTGCGTGAGTGTAGTGTGAGCTGTGTAGATTAGTGTAGTGTGTGAGTGTAGTGTGTGAGTGTAGTGTGTGAGTGTAGTGTGCGCTGCGTGAGTGTCGCGTAGTGTGCGCTGCGTGAGTGTCGCGTAGTGTGCGCTGCGTGAGTGTCGCGTAGTGTGCGCTGCGTGAGTGTCGCGTAGTGTGCGCTGCGTGAGTGTCGCGTAGTGTGCGCTGCGTGAGTGTCGCGTAGTGTGCGCTGCGTGAGTGTCGCGTTGTGTGCGCTGCGTGAGTGTCGCGTTGTGTGCGCTGCGTGAGTGTCGCGTTGTGTGCGCTGCGTGAGTGTCGCGTTGTGTGCGCTGCGTGAGTGTCGCGTTGTGTGCGCTGCGTGAGTGTCGCGTTGTGTGCGCTGCGTGAGTGTCGCGTTGTGTGCGCTGCGTGAGTGTCGCGTTGTGTGCGCTGCGTGAGTGTCGCGTTGTGTGCGCTGCGTGAGTGTCGCGTTGTGTGCGCTGCGTGAGTGTCGCGTTGTGTGCGCTGCGTGAGTGTCGCGTTGTGTGCGCTGCGTGAGTGTCGCGTTGTGTGCGCTGCGTGAGTGTCGCGTTGTGTGCGCTGCGTGAGTGTCGCGTTGTGTGCGCTGCGTGAGTGTCGCGTTGTGTGCGCTGCGTGAGTGTCGCGTTGTGTGCGCTGCGTGAGTGTCGCGTTGTGTGCGCTGCGTGAGTGTCGCGTTGTGTGCGCTGCGCTGCGCGAGTGTGTGCGCTGCGTGAGTGTGTGCGCTGCGTGCGCTGCGTGAGTGTGTGCGCTGCGTGCGCTGCGTGAGTGTGTGCGCTGCGTGCGCTGCGTGGTTGTGTGCGTTGTGTGCGCTGCGTGGTTGTGTGCGTTGTGTGCGCTGCGTGAGTGTCGTGTCGTGTGCGCTGTGTATTACTGAAAATTCCATACTCCTCCTCGGGTAAAAATACTCCTCAAAAATGGTGAGAGGAGTATTTTTACCCTTCTGGAAAAATGTTAGTGCGACCTCTGGCTGCACTATCCCCCAGCTGCTCTGTATGAGTCATCCAGCTCAGGTTGATTAGTCCTGTCTGGACAGTTCAGGAAACTCCGTATAATGTGTTTATGTAGGCAGCCTGCATGCAACCCAGCTTTCCGAAGTTCCTGAATTTTATATTTGTTTTTTGAGCAAAATCACTCTGATCAGGGTTTAAACGAAATATGTTTCTTCATCAGTGTAGCCACAGCATTTTCAAGGAATGTTTGGTTCACAATACATAAAAACAAATGGTAGATTTCCTTTAAATAGGTCAAAAGTTTCTTACTATATGCAGAATAAGGGGATGTGCTGATCTGTGGTAGTAATTGGGGACAACCCCTTTTTATCAAACCTCCTATGGAGAAATCATACATGAACAGTCATAGGAAAGCGTATTATTTCATGTATACTCTGAATATAACCCATATCTCTCTATGGTGTTTGGTAGGTGTCCATTGTACAATGCCTGAACCTCTGGATCTCTCACCACCTGACATTCCAGAACCCAGCTTCCTAGAGACCTTACTCCGCTATGGACTCTTTTGTGGAGCAATCTTCCAGCTTATTTGCATTTTGGCCATCATATTTCCCGGGAGCAAGTCACAGGATGTGGTGAGTTCCACTAGCTAAATGTCTTAAGTACTGAACACTAATTCTCTTGCAATGGCCTCGGGAAGTATGGCTGCATGGGGGTCATTTAAAGGGAACCTGTCAGCAGAAATTGATCTGATGAACCACTGCCGGTATGTTGTGAAGCAGCTGAACAACTTCCAGATCATGTTTCTTTCATGGTCCAGCGTGGTGGCATCATCCAGAAAATCAACTTTGAAGTGGGATCTAAATTGGTTGTGTAAAGTCAAGGATGGTGAGAGTTCAGTGCCAAAGTTAAGCTCTCTCCACCTAACAATGTCTCCTTGACTGTTATTGACATTGTCATCCAGGGAGATTATAATTGGCTCTTCTAAAGTCTGGTTCATGATCTCAATCACAGCAGGGAGAGCCTGATTTAAAGAGGACCTGTCATACCGATTTGGGACCCTAAACCAACTACGGATCCATATAGACCTGTGGTTTATGGTTTCAAATTGGCCTGTAAATGAGCCCCATATAAAACATTTATATGTACCTAGATGCAAGTCTGATGAGGCACATATGACTGGAAACTGCAGCTGTGTCCGCCTTGTGCCTCTTCACACGATGCTGTGTGAACCCAAGATTAGTCCCCTGCTCGATTGTGCATGCGTCATACCCACAGTGCATGTGCAGTGAAGCCAGGGTGTACCACTCCAGCTTCACTTGCAGTAGAGCGTCAGCACATGGAGTTTGGGAGGGAAGGTAAGTATAAAAGTGTTTTGTTTTTTTTTTAAATTGCGCTTTTGAAGGAACCTCATAACGTGTGATTCTGGACTCTAAACCACCGGTCCACAAGGACCTGTGTGTGGTTTAGTGCGTGGAATTGCAAGCTCTCTTTAAGTGCTGAACTCTCCACCTCCAATTTATATTTTCACAGTTGATTTTTCTGGATGATTGTATGCAGTGTCCTATCTGCAGGCAGCATGTTATAGAGCAGGAGAAACTGAGCAGTTTATACATAGTGCCCTATCTTCCGGCATCAGGTTATAGAGCAGGAGGGGCGGAGCAGATTGTATGCAGTGTCCTATCTGCAGGCAGCATGTTATAGAGCAGGAGATGATGTGCAGCTGTATGAATATATATATATATATATGTTCCAGTATAACTTATATTTTATGGGTCTGTTTTCTCACCTGTTTGGGATCAGTGTTAGTAACAAGTGTTACCTTAATGCTTCTACAGGACACCGAGACACCAGAATTAAAAAACGCAGAAGTGTTGAAAAAACCCAAAATGGCGCCGGTGACAGGGGTGAAAAAGCAAAAGAAAGAGACAAAGAAAAAACGGTGAAAGAGAAGAAACAACCAGAAACTTTATTTTTACCTTTTTCATTGAACATCTGAACTGAAAAGACCTTCACTACAGTTATATTCCCACACCTCCTGTTGTGTTTTCTGCTGATGGATTGATGATCGGTGTGGATATGTCACTGTTCACATGAATGTACATTAAAACCACCTTTTTCAATGGTTTTAGGAGAAAATAATACTCCTATTACCCCTGCTATCATTTATGCTACCAATAGTAGTATCAATAGTCCACTTCTTGACATTTTTAAATTTAGTTTACTTGTATTGCAGTCCTGTAGCCTATTTTAGGGTCCGCTTACATGGTTATATTTGGGCTGGGAATTTATCAGATGCATGTCTTGGGGTGCGCCCACACGTTCAGATGCAGTTTTTGAAGCCAAAAGCAGGTGTGGACTATGAGTGAGGACTTATCATTTAGAAGAGTTACTCCTCCTCTATTTTTTACTCTACTCCTGGTTTGGACATCGAAAACTGCATCTGAAAAACTGAGTGTGTTGATGCATGTATTGGGGGGACCTTGGCTTGTGGGATCTGATCTTACAGCTTTTATAGTGATGTGAGTTCCAGCATTACTGCGGCTCTACATTTCTGTAGTCATATCTTGCTGTGTACACAGAACTGTAGACCCCCCCGGTGGTTCTGGATCACTGTGATGCTTCATGTTTGGGTCATACAAGCTACTGCAGATGCATCGGTCATCTTTGTAGCCTGAAACAGGACAATGAAAACTAATACAGATCCCTGTTTATTGCTGATCAGATGCTCGTTCTGACCCTACATTGGACCTATTGTCACCGGATCCTTAGGCTGTATTCACACGTTGCGTTTAGAAAGCTATTACCCAACGCAGATGCGTTTAGACCGGAGTATCATGTGAACCTGGCCTTAGTGTGTATGTCATGTCTTTACTGATGGCAACATCTTAATCCCTCTCCATATCTCTTTTTTAATGCATTATTGTGAACAATAAATGTTTTTTTTTTTGTCTTTTTATATTTTGTATGTTATATCTTTGGGTATGGCCCCATGCACACGACCATCGGGGGAGACGTATGTACGGCCACAGGCTTGCAATAGCTTCACGGAGTAGTAATGTTACGGACCATGGGCAATACATAATTTACGTTGATGGCCTAGGATTGATTGGTGAATGGCATCGGAATGGAGCTCTAAGTAGTTGTTTTTGTGACCCTATAGGGGCATTCTCTTTCACAGGGGTGGGTGGTGGGTGATCACGGTGACATAGCTGGACCAGGATATCCTATTAATATTGGATAAGATCATAGGGATTGTGTACAAGACAACGCTGGAGACCTTGTACAACTCTAGTTTTTATATAGAGGCAATGTAATCTTACAGTACAGAGAAGCCTGGGAATTGTCATGGTAATTTTCTGCTAATGCTTTTTTTCTTTGTATAAATAATTCTTGGAAATTCTTATTTTTAAACCTCAAGTATCTATCATCAGGGTTAATGATTGTTTCCATGCGAACCTTACAGTCTGCAAGTTACATCAGTTATGATGACAGTGAACAAAAAATTCAGGACTTACATCAATTCCTCCATAGATCGCTGTTATTGGGAATAATCAATGGCTTCAATCATCTGTCTGTGTGTCTGAAAGCTTTGCTACATTCACATGGACATACATCCAGAACGCTGGAGCGGAGGAGGGAGTGGTAAGTCGGCACACGTGTGCAGTACCGTATCGCTCTGTGCCCCTATTGCCCTCTACGGGGGACATATATATATGGCTGCAAGCGTCTCATGTTCACCATATGGATGGAGGAGCAGGTCACACATCTAATGGCTAGAAGAAGACATGTTCTCTGCCATCTCTGATAGTCTTTTAGTAATAAATGGACCCCCATTCCAAATATACAGAACCCAAACAGGTGGGGTCAGACCAATCCACTAGACATAGTTAATAATTTTTAAATGAGAGGATTTGGACATCTACAATTGCCTAAGACTTGCAATAAAGTTTTAGGATTTATCCTTTCAATTTATTTATTGATGGCACATTATGTATAATGAAAAAGAATTCGGGGTGGGGGGGGATAAGCTTAGTACATATGGCATCTGGTATGGGGAACGCAGAGTATGGGCTGACTGCAAGGACTCAGCAACAGGAGTCTCTTTATGATAGTTATGTATGATTGATTATTATGTGTGATTCTAGGGGTTCCTGTAGACTCCTTGCATCATACACAACTGTCATCCAGGGACTCCTACATACATAAATACGATTAGTGAAATCCTGTCCTCTAGGTCTGTTCAGACCACAAAATGCAGCCATCACATAGTCTATGGGGCTCATTTACTAAGGGTCGCGTTGTGCACTTTAGTCGGACAGTGCACGTTTTTCATGGCTAAAACGGCTTTCACAGGTATTTAAGAAGTGCTGCGCTGGGATTGTGGTGCACATGACCCTTTTGTGGCGCAGCTGTGCTGGCTTCCATGCGACACAAATTAGGGGGGTGCCATCAGGCGGTCCGATTGATTTGTTCCGAGCGCCGTATTTTACTTTCAAATTGTCACGCATGCCCCATGTTAAAGGTGCACCACAAAACAGATGGTAAACTGTTGGACCTGAAGCGACACATTCATGATTTCTGGCGCAGTGAGTCACCGCACGTAGCGTTATGCACTTTTAGTGAACTGTCCGAATTTGTATATAAACATGCCCCAATGTGTCACAGTCCAAATGCACTTGTATGGGACAAGCCAAAACATTAGCTGGAGCACAGAGCAGATAGCTCTAGTCCAGGGGTCAGGAACCTTTTTGGCTGAGAGAGCCATAAGCGCCACATATTTTAAAATATAATTCTGCAAGAGCCGTACAATATGCTTAAAGGGACAATGGCTCCAGCAGTCATTAGTACAGCAAGGAGTGTCCCCCCCCCCCCCCCCCCGTACTAAGCTTCCACTGGACCAAAACAATGGTAATTCCCTGTAAAATAAAAAATAGATCATTTACATTCGCGCTCGTCCCTATACATGAGCCAACCGCAGCAGAACATCCCCATACATGAGCCAACCGCAGCAGAACATCCCCATACAGACGCCAACCGCTGCAGAACATCCCCATACAGACGCCAACCGCTGCAGAACATCCCTATACAGACGCCAACCGCTGCAGAACATCCCTATACAGACGCCAACCGCTGCAGAACATCCCCATACACGAGCCAACCGCAGCAGAACATCCCCATACAGACGCCAACCGCTGCAGAACATCCCTATACAGACGCCAACCGCTGCAGAACATCCCCATACACGAGCCAACCGCAGCAGAACATCCCCATACAGACGCCAACCGCTGCAGAACATACCCATACAGACGCCAACCGCAGCAGAACTTCCCTATACATGAGCCAACCGCAGCAGAACATCCCTATACATGAGCCAACCGCAGCAGAACATCCCTATACATGAGCCAACCAATGCAGAACATCCCTATACAGACGCCAACCAATGCAGAACATCCCTATACAGACGACAGCCGCTGCAGAACATCCCTATACAGACGCCAACCACTACAGAACATCCCTATACAGACGCCAACCGCTGCAGAACATCCCTATACAGACGCCAACCGCTGCAGAACATCCCTATACAGACGCCAACCGCTGCAGAACATCCCTATACAGACGCCAACCGCTGCAGAACATCCCTATACAGACGCCAACCGCTGCAGTACATCCCTATACAGACGACAGCCGCTGCAGAACATCCCCATACAGACTCCAACCGCTGCAGAACATCCCTATACAGACGCCAACCGCTGCAGAACATCCCTATACAGACGCCAACCGCTGCAGAACATCCTTATACAGATGCCAACGTGTCTGAGCTGCTGCATAACCTCACATTAATGTAGAAATGCAGTGGTGGGGGAAGATATGTGGGGATGATGCAGATGGGTCTGTAAGGGACACTCAGGAGCTTCTTAGCTGCTCCTGCACACAGGACACTAAGGGGTTAAGGCAGAGTGTGAGGAGACACTGGGGGGAGGGAGCACTTATCTGTGGCTGATTCCGGGCTGCTGACTCCTTCTCCTTCATGTCTCCGGAGTGTGCAGCTCTCTGGTCTCCTGTATGAATCTCCCGCGCTGCTACATCCAGCCCCGGGATTGGCTGCAGGCAGACAGTCTCCTCCTCTCCCTCTCACACATGGAGGAGACTGCTGCAGAGAAGGAGAGGGAGGCGCCGCCCCCGAATTAACCCCGCGGACCCTGCGCTGCTCTGCCGATTACATCCAGGGGCATTACTACAGCCAGGGGCACAACAGCCTGGTCTTGGCAGGCATATTAGCAGTTGCTGCGGCTGTAGTTAAGCCCCTGGATTGGAGCCCCGGCTGCGAGCCAGATGCGGCCATCAAAAGAGCCATATCTGGCTCGCGAGCCATAGGTTCCCGACCCCTGCTCTAGTCTATGCTTGCCGTTAATAAAATGTTACATGTTTATATAATCCAAGAAAATTATTTCTGCAAAATCTTATGGCATTAATAAAAAAATAACATAACATCAGGGTGACCACCAGGGAATACTCTGACGATTAATTTTTACACTTCTTTCTATATAGCCCACTTATAAATCCATTATAGAAGAGATTTGGGATAATTATACCATTTTATGGGTAATTTCTTTTAGTTAAATGATTTTCCAACGATGTGCAAAATTGTTTTACTTTAGTAAAAGTGGCGTGAAATGCTGGAGACAAGAAATTTAAAAACAAACCTGCTTAATGTTTCACTTTCAAGGTACAATGAGTTAGGGGGTGGGGGGGGGGGGCGTAGATTAAAAAACCATTATGGAGACCAAGCCGCCCTAGTATAGGGGAAAATCCCTCTAGTTATGGAAGCGGGGGTCCTATCTTCCTGGCTTGAAGGGAACTGCAGTGGTTCAAGTGCTGGTCCATGCATGACCATGTTGCATGGATTCAGAGGGGGGCTGTTGGTTTTGTAAATTATCCCCGATTCTGCACAGGGATAGGGCCTGACTTGCTGATCGGTGGGGATCTCAGTGATGAGACCTCCACAAATCACAAGAAGTGGGTCCAAGGGGTCTGATGTACCCCAGTCAGACCCCTTGTTGCTCCCTGAAATGAGCGGATGAGCCGGCTGTGCATGTCCGGGCCACCCCATTCATTTCTATGGAGCCGTTGGAAGTTGCCGAGCACTGGACACAGCAATCTCCATCAGCTCCATAGAGATGAAGGTGGAAGCGCGGACATGCACATCTTGTTGCTCCAACCATCTCAGGGAGTGACAAGAGTCTGACTGGGGTACATCAGACGCCTCGTTCAATCAATTTGTGGAGGTCTCCGCACTGAGACCGCCACCAATCAGCAAATTAGGCCCTATACTATGGAAAGCATCTAACTTGATTTGTGGGACAACCCCTTAAGGAACCTGTTACCAGACCTAGCAGTGTGCGACTCATTTAAATAATTTAATTATTGTTGCAGTTCTGAACCCCCTTCAATTCTCCAAATCAGGATGATATGGAACATGGTACCACGCATAGGTCCATGTGACCAGTAATTCATGTGTCCCCATTGGTCTTAAATAGGTTAAAAACCAAAATACTGTAGTTATTTTTACCTAGAAATGAGTTTGATGAGGCATTTCGGACCCATCTCATGTTCCCTGCACAGTACTTCAATGAAGCTGGGAATGTACCGATCAGCGGTACATGCGCACTAATGCCAGGATGTACTACTCTTTTACTGGAGAAGGTGCCAGGAGCAGGTAAGTATAACAGCACAGTTTGTCTTTTTTACTGCAGTTCTAGTTGGGACTGTTTTAGGGCTACTATTTGAGACACTAAACCACTAGTCCATAAGGATAATGGGAAAAAAAACATAGTAGATGTATATTCTCTGTGTAAATATTAACCAATCTACTGTTCTCTGTTTTGCACAATGACAGCAATATTGTGAGAATAATAACGCAAGGAGGATAAAACACTTCCCCCTTAAATAATCTCTCCTTTATTTAGAAACAAAAGTAGTGGTGGAAAGCTTGTGTGGGCTTCCTGATGAAATTTTTTGCATTAAAGATGAACTAAACATCGAATGCAAATTTTATTTCAGAAATGAAAACAGCAAGAGATAACAGTAAAAAATTGTTATACTTCATTGAGTAACGCAGCTTCTCTGACTTTTTTTTTCTGCTTCCCTTTCCTGTAGTGAGCAGTGTATCTGTAGCTAGAAAATATTTCCATTGATTCAGTTCTGAGAGGAGATTAGACTATCCAGGGACTGTCTGTAAGGAGTTAATTTATTAGACACTTGTTCAGGTCCCTTTATCTCCCAGCTATCAGTGGATACAGGGCAGAAACACAATACAAACACAGAAACTGATTTACACAAACTGCTTAATACAGGAAGAAAGGAAGGGGAAAAGAAGGACACAAATAATAATATTTATTTATATAGCGCACACAGATTACGCAGCGCTGCAAAGAACTTGCCAAATTGGTCCCTGTCCCCATTGTGGTTCACAATCTTATCAACCTACCAGTATGTTTTGGAGTGTGGGAGGAAACCGAAGGATCCCCATGAAAACACGGAGAGAGCATACAAACTCTTTGCAGATGTTGACCCTGGGACTTAAACCCAGGTCCCTAGCGCTGCAAGGATGTAATGCTAACCACTGAGCCACCATGCCCCCCTGCACATGTATAAATATATGACTGTGGGGTGTGATGTAGAATTATTGAGTCTGAGCCTTGGGTTACACCGATCGCCCCTCTTAATTGAAGGGATATTGTATTAGCGTGAGCGGATGATGTAAGAGCATACCGGAGACTAGGCTACCCCCTAGACTGTAATAGATGATCAATATGACCATTTATTTATAATCTCAAACTGACAGTCAGATCTTGAGACAATCCTATGTGCACTCAGCCTAAATTTGTGATTCCAGTAACCCCTGAAGAGGATTAGTCTGTGAATAGGGTCTTTGTGACAGCTGAGATTTATGGTGCATATTTGTGTCTGTAGCTACCTGGGCAACTGCGCTGCTTGGCGTTTTTACTAGTTTACTAATCCGTGGGTAAAATTCCAGAGACATAAGTAATGACATTCCAGAGCGAGTTTCGTATCTCGGCTATCTGCCGTTCTGGTATCCCTATCAGTTTTAAGGTGAAAACATTAGTAATATGTACTTCCTAATTTATGCAGGTCACACAGTTGCTATAGTCTTTCCATGGGGAAGTAACACTTAGTAACTTCCGCTTCATCACAGGGACTTTTCCAGCAGAATTGTATTCATTTTGGGAAAAAACCCCCTTCTATGTAATTGATAGTCCTACATCCAGAATCATCACTAGGCACTAAGCAAGAAGAGCTTGACTTCAGTGCTGAATTCTCCGCCTCCTTGACTTTAAACAACTAATTCACATCTCACTTCAAAGTTGATTTTCTGGATGATGCCACCACACTGGGCCATGAATGAAAAATTATGTGGAAGCTGATTAGCTGCATGACAACATACTGGTAGTGGTAATTAGGTCAATATCTGCTGACAGGTACCCTTTAACTTCAAAATATAGCATGATAAACCAGGGACACTTACTCATCGCTTCAGGCACTGTGACTGCGATATCTTCTTATATTTGTTATCCATGGCCTCCTTCCTTCTAAAATCAACATTTAACATTAGGCTTATAAGCTATAAGGGAACTGGTTTAGGGGGACAAGAATAACAAATAAAAGATTACTAGTCACAGTGCCTGGATCTATGAGTAAATATAATCAGTTCTTCATGCTTGATTTTGATGGTAGGATGATTAGATTGTGAGCACCATTGGGGACAGGGACTCATTTGGCAAACTCTGTGCAGCGCTGCATAGTCTGTGTGCACTATATAAATAAAGGAATTATTATTATTATGATTTAAACGCATTGTCCTTATCCCTCAAGGGTTTATCTCCATGCTTGCAATGTTAAAAAAAAAAATCAGTTTGAAAACCTTATGTAACTTTGTCCAATCACAGTACTCGAGTATAAGCTGACTCGAGTATAAGCCGAGACCCCTAATTTTACCACCAAAAACTAGGAAAACCTACAGACTCGACTATAAGCCAAGGGTGGGAAATGCATTGGTCGCAGCCTCCAGTATATAGCCAGCCAGCCCCCTGTAGTATATAGCCAGCAAGTCCCCAGTAGTATATCACTAGCCCTCAGTAGTATACAGCCTGCCCACATAGTATACAGCCTGCCAGCCCCCAGTAGTATACAGCCAGCCAGCCCCCAGTAGTATACAGCCTGCCAGCCCCTAGTAGTATACAGCCAGCCCCAAGTAGTATACAGATAGCCCCCGTAGTATACAGCCAACCAGCCCCTAGTAGTATATAGTCAGCCCCATGTAGTATATAGCCATCCAGCCTGCCCCCTGTAGTATACAGCCAGCCCCATGTAGTATACAGCCAGCCCCATGTAGTATACAGCCAGCTCCCTGTAGTATACAGCCAGCCAGCCCCTAGTAGTATACAGCCAGACCCCTGTAGTATACAGCCAGCCCCATGTAGTATAGAGCCTGCCCCATGTAGCATACAGCCTGCCCCATGTAGCATACAGCCTGCCCCTATGTAGTATACAGCCACCCCATCCGCAGTTTGCCTAGCACGTAAAAAAAATATACTTACATACTCGATGCTCCACGTGGCTCCCAATCCTTGGCACGGCTCCTGGCGGCTTCTCTTCTATCTTCTCTTTGCTGTAGTAGCCGGCAGGCGCACACTATGACGTCATCAGCAGCGACACCACAGCATCTTAGTGTGCGCTGTCCGGCAGAATGCATGGACGCGTCTCTGCCGGCTACTACTGCAAAGGATTGGGTGCCGTGTGGAGCATCGGGGCGCGGGAGTGTGAGTATGTAAGTTTTTTATTTTTAATTGACTTTTTGTCCTGAAAAACTTGGCTATACACGAGTATATATGGTATGTATTTTTCCTTGCACTGCCTCCCTGTTCATGATTGACAGGTCTCACTGCTACCATCATGCTGTCAGTATGGAAGTAGTACTTAGGGACTATCTTTCAATATTCCACTACAGACATATACAGCTCCGTTTCATTTTCCTCGCCTCTTTCCTTTTTTTTTTTTTTTTTTTTAACAGAGGCAAGGAATGGAAGGTTGAACGG
This sequence comes from Engystomops pustulosus, assembly GCF_040894005.1. Classification (NCBI taxonomy): domain Eukaryota; kingdom Metazoa; phylum Chordata; class Amphibia; order Anura; family Leptodactylidae; genus Engystomops; species Engystomops pustulosus. The sequence goes on along the minus strand of NC_092416.1, from coordinate 160,041,066 downwards.
TCGAACATAAATTCTGACAGTATTGTGAACTTAGCCTTACGGCAAGTTCTGATTTGCGGTTTGGTTTCTGGGTTGTTTTTTTTTTTCAAATCTATGGTAAATGAAACAATGTCTGGACGGATAGATTAGTAGCAAATTATCTTTTTTTTTTTTAACGGATTTACCAGTTTTAAAACTTGTTTTCCATTAGTGTCAGTTTTCCTTTTTGATTAATTTATAGCCATCCATTGTTTGTTACAAATACCAGAAGGTGAAGATGTAAAAACGGGGGATATTATTGAAAGTCTATTGAAATCAATAAGAAAATAAAACTGTTATTTATACATTTTTAATCATAAAGTGGAAACGAGAAAGCAGACGGAACTGGCTCTAAGAATTGACCATTTAAGATTTTAGGTGATGCCAGATGTTGGGAGACTACAACTCCCAGCATGCGCTGATGTGACCCACATGGATTATTAATATGATTATTTCCTTTCTCTATAAGTCATGTGTGCGTCAGCTATAGATGTATAGAGTAAATGCCTATGTGTGCCTCCATGCTGGCAGGATGTGTCAGCCTCTCTCTATGAATCAACACTGCTATTCACTAGGAAAGAATGAGGGAAGCAGGAAAAAGAGGCTGAGAAGGAGGAGGAAGATAAGTGAAGAGGTGAAGAGGAGGAGGAGGATGAGGAGGGCGCAGACCAGGGAGGAGCAGGACAACATAAAGGAAGACACAGGGAGAGGGATGCACTGGGAGAGGTGACACTACCGCACATGGACACTAGGGGGCGCGGGAGAGGCGCCGTCATATACACACACATTGAGGAGGGCGGGGCTGGCTCGGATCCGCCTCCCGGGGGGAGGGCTCATCACGGACTGTCGGGAGGAGGGAGACACCGCCGGCCGGGCGTGAACCTCAATCCAAGGAGAGGCACAAACTTCCCCGGGCCGGAGCATCAGGGGCTCAATGGGAAAGTGCTAGGACCACAGGCAGTGAGGGACCCCGTGCAGGCGCTCCTTACCCCCCTCTAATTGAGGGGGGTCCCCGGAGACTACAGCAGCCACCTACACCCCCCTTGTGGGTCACAACAAGGTGAGCATTGGGCACGGGTTATGAATCTGTATATTCTGGGCATATTCATCAGAGGGCTCCTCCATGCACTGAGTAGCCTGGGATTCATCATCTTACTGTGTACTGGGCTCCAGCTCTGGTCAGACTACAACTCCCAGCATGCCCTGACAGACACAGACGGAGAGAGCATGCAGGGAGTTGTAGTTTTTATAATTGGCATGAGTGATTCTGATTACTATCCCTAACTGGGGGGCCTCCTAATATCAATAGTGCTGTGTATTGGGCTCCAGCTCCGGTCAGACTACAACTCCCAGGATTCCCTGATGGACAAAGGCAGAGGGCATGCTGGGAGTTGTAGTTTTAGATTGGCAAGAGTGTGTTTGATTATTATCACTAACTGGGGGCCTCTTTATATTAATGTTGCTGTGTACAGGACACCAGCTCTGGACAGACTACAACCCCCAGCATGACCTGATAGACATATACAGACGGAATGCTGGGAGTTGTAGTTTTAGATTGGCACTAGTGCTTCTGGTTACTATCCCTAACTGAGGGGCCTCCTATTATCAATGTTACTGTGTACAGGACTGGTCAAATGACTACTCCCAGCATGAACTGATAGACACAGATGGAGAGTGTATACTGGGAGTTGTAGTTTTAGATTGGCACTAGTGCCTCTGGTTACTATAACTGTTATAATATAATTGTTATAATAATAGTTACTATAACTAATATAACCAGCTCTGGTCAGACTACAAATCCCAGCAAGCCCGGATGGATACAGACAGAGAGGGCATGCTGGGAGTTGTAGTTTTAGATTGGTATTAGAGCTTCTGGTTATTTATACCAAGCTGAGAGACTCCTAATACTGTTGTGTATGTACCCTGTTAATATAGCTATATACCTGCTCATATCTTAAGCACTAGATATAAAATGTAAATGGCAGGGGCTGCGTGAATATACATTATGACGTTTCACCCTATAGACGTACAGCTCCGGGCTACATACATGCGGATACACACTGACGCACACTTCTTGCAATGCAACATTTGGGCTTAGAAGTATTCTGAGCTATATGTAACTTTTCAGAGTTGATACAATGGGCACATATGATACATCTCTGTGTGTATGTATGTATTTGTGTGTGTGTGTGTATATATATATATATATATATTATCCCAAATATTGCAAATTGCTCTGCATTTTATAGCGGAGGAATTTCATATGTCATAGGCTAATGAAACCCGGGGTAAAACTGCAAATATTAAGTGCAGATTTAGATGCCCCAGGTATACACACTTGTCATATTCCTTTTACATAAGGCTTCAATGTCTATTTTTGGATATAGACCCCCCCCCCCCCCCCCCACAATTGTAAAAAGAAAACTTCCTTTTTGTTTTTTATGTGACCTTCTACATAAGCATCATACACTGATAGGGGGATCGATTGGTCTTTTAGTAAATTGAACCCTATAAATGCAACTACACAGTCCCTGTCGCTAGTCCAGAAAAATGCTCTGAAGGATGACATGTAGGTGGAGTTTTCCAAATGGAAATATAACTTTATATGAAGATTTTACAAGCCATAGAAGTTCAGTTTTTCACTGTAGATTATTCACCTCCCTTTGAGAAAGGAGACAATCATTTGTCTGTGGACCAATCTGCAATTTGGCGAAATTTTATCTGGAAGTAGCTTGAAGGGGCTGTACTAAATGTTCTCTACCAATGGCAGTGGTGGCAGACCTATGGCATGGGTGCCACTCAGAGTCCTCACTGTGGACACCTAGGCTTCTATCCCAGCGCAGAGTTTATAGGACTCCAGGACCCAAGGACCTGCCATGATCAGTATTATGTTAAAGCATCACATCATTGGCAGGAAGAGAGAGTAGATGTGCTCAGGGCTGGATTATAATTGGTTTCCCCTGCAACTTTTTGTTTAGGGGGGACCTGAAGGGATGCTACAATGATAATCTGAATTTGTCCTCCTTCATTCAAATGTATTGTGGTTCCAATAAATTAGTGGGTTTTTATTGTGATTTGGGAACTCGGTCTCTGGCATAATGGAAAGCAATCAGATCAGTGGTGGTCCGACTGCTGGGACACTCGACAAACAGGGTGTCCCTTACTCACTAATGGATAGGGCAGTAGGCTTGTGCAGGAGTCCTGACCCCTGTACATTCAATACCATGGGAGAAACAGAAATTGCTGAGCACAGCACATGGGTATCTCTGCGTTTTTGTATGTTTACCGTGCGTTTGGGTGTTTTTGAATCTGTTTATCTTTCATTTCTAGAAGTGTAGGCAGCTGTGATACAGATTAAAACCACCCAAACGCATGCGTTTTCACTCAGTTTAGAAACGGTGCAAGAACGCACTGTGTGGCAGCACCCTAAACCGGATTCATTATTAATACTTTGACGGCTGCTTACACTTCCACAAATGAAGAAGAACAGATTCAAACCAGCCAAATGCATGGTAAACTTGTCATAAAGCACACATTTTCAGTGGTGCACCAAGAACGCACCTGACAGCACCCTTAAAGAAGAAGTTACAGGTCTGTGAGAGCCAGAAATTTTGCTTGTTTGTAGGCAACCAAATACGTATTTCCGACCCAAAGTTTTGAAATTAATTCTTTAAATATCAGACAACGTGATTTTTTAAGTGTGAGAACTTGCACGATTGGTCGCTGACTAAATACTCCCCTCCCCACTGTATGTGCTAAGCATAGGCTCTGATGCATTAAAGGGAACCTGTCATCAGCAATTGATATCTGTGTATTCACAGCCTGTTAATTTCTATAGAAAAGTAGAAGCTCGCAAATGATTGTGGCAAAGGTGTGTTAAATGAAATCTGTCATATTGTGCGCATCTTTATTGTATCATGCATGACAGGTGGTCAGGTGGCATGACGTGCCTCGTACACATCTAGAAATCCTCTCTCAGCTGTAGTCAGTCGCCCCTGGGCATGATGTCCTACACAACACTGCACAATACATGTGGGACTCCATCAATCTGACATGACGGTGTGTTACATGAAGATATGACTTATCCACTGTCTGTTTTTTCATTTCATGCTTTTCCATCTCGCCACAAGAGCTGACGCTCATTTTGTGCTAGGTTTTTCTCCATTTTGTAAGTTAACCTGCGCTTCATATCTCTGCCAATTTCTTAATATTTAGGTCTGTGGATATTATCTAGGCCAAAATATTCCGTGTACCACCTTCCCCTCAGCAAAGTGTTCCTGGCAGGTTGCGGCGTGTCTTCTCTCTGGAAGTATTGCACATAACTCTGCTGTTCTTCCAGCTGCAGGCCATAAGGGGGGTTTCCTCAAGACTACCTGACAATCTCTTACAAGTTTTTCTGTATACTGTCTGTATGGAGAAGTGACTGTAAGCAACAGCCCAAGTATTTACAGCATATATATTTGGATATGGTTACAAATGCCGTCTGTGTATGTTAATAATTATATTCAAATATAATTATATATTTTTTTTTAGCACAAATAAATGTGTTGAAAAACTCAAACTCAGAATATATTAGAGTCAAAAATAAAAAATCAGTACTCTCCTTTTCAATGCCCCCTCTTGTCCTCTTCTTTCTTTCGGCAGCGGCAGGTCCGTATGTGCAGCTACCAAAGGACCTGTCGCTGGCTGCGCACATGCTATAATGCAGCAAGCAGCTGACGTCATAGTGTGTGCGCCGCCAGTGCACAAGGACCTGCCGCTGATGAAGCACTGGAAGAAAGAGGACACGTGGGCGGCTTGGGAGAGGTGAGTATTGAGTTTTCTTTTATATACTGGGGCAGCGGCTGTGACCAATTGATTTCCCACCCTAGGTTTATACTGAAGGCTTATACTGGAGTCAATAGGTTTTCCAAGATTTTTTGTGATAAAATTGGGTACCTCGGCTTATACTCAACTATATAGGGTGTATGTATATATGTGTGTGTAGTCTCAGTGTAAGGGGGTTTCTTAAGGAACTTAAACTGGTTGGCCACTTTACCTCATGTATTTTGTAATGCGTGTGTAACCTGCTGGGACCTTAATCTTATATTCCTGAATGCTAACACAAGGTCCTGGCAGGGCAATTGCTCAATGACAGATTGAGATCACATCGCCATCTGCGGCCATTTTACGGACCGGAATGTCTGATGAGAGAAAGAAAACTTCACTGTACATATCAAGAAAGAGCGACGGGCATACCCCTGTGTGCTGGCAAAGAGGAGGTGACCCCTCCATAGTGTGGCACCATATCACCGCCGGACTGCCATTGCCTTCTATGGGGACATATATGCGGCTGCAAATTTGAAGCCGCATATATACGTCCCCATAGACGGCCATCTAAATGTACCCTTACAGATATATACTGGAAAATGACTTAATATACCCTCCCACACACACACAAACTTACACACATTACAAAATACATAAGGTAAAGTGCCCAATCTGTTTAACCTGCATTGTTTTACATGGCACCATATTGTGGTAATATACAGTGACAAAGTTTACTGAATGGCCTGGGGGTTTCTTGGTGTGTGGATATATATATATATCTCCTGTCTCAAATATCAATGTGAATGCGATACAGACACAATACAAGGGTCACTCAGTCAGAGTCCTGCCCATGTGAGCTGAAAACCTATAAATCTATCTATAGCCGTGCTGTGACCTTCTTTACAATGAATAGAGGTTTCATAGAGTTAAGTTTTAACAATAAGCTGATTTACTCTCTGGTTCCAAGATTTGATGCAAATCAGCAATTTTTTAGCTATGGAATTGAAGCCTGATCTTTTCTGCTTCGCTCTCTGCTATGGCTATTGCGCCTGATTTTTCGATGTACCACTCTGCTTGGCTCAGTGTACTGAACTGGGGAGAGTGGTAAAATCTAGTCTAATGTTTATTTGTGACTAGAAAAAAAAAATGATCGGACATATTGAATTCTTCTTCTGGCCCATAGATAAATATAATCATGAGTGATCTTTACAATTTCGGATTCGGTTGAACCCTGGTGACCGCATAGACCAGCTGTCCTCAGCAGTTTGTACATAGAGAATGGAATAGGAAACTGACAGTGCTGTTCTAAGTGTAGTGGCCAGACTTGGTCATTGCAAATCAGCCTCACAGAAGGGAATGACCAGGCATCTACTCGGATGCATATAACTAAATTGCATCTTCTAGCTGATGGTAAAGTAGTCCTACTCGCTTGCTTCTCAAGATTTTTTTTTTTAACTTGAGTTATTATAACCCAGAAAAGCACGATTTTTCTGCAAAAGAGTTTTAAAAGTAATGCAAATACTGAGGCACGTCACTTGAATGCCTCGGCTTATAATTGAGGCTTACAATGAGTTAATTTGATGAGCCAGCAATCATTGGGAATACTGCTTATCATATGTATATATACATTATGGGGGAGATTTATCATAAGTCTCTTAGAGCAGAACTGTTATAGTTGCCCATGTCAATCAATCAGAGCTCAGCTTTCTTTTCCCCACAGCTGTTTATAAGATTAAAGCTGAGCTCTGATTGGTTTCCATGGGCAACTAGAACAGTTTTACCTCAGAAACTTGATAAATCTCCCCCTATGTCTATGAATGTATATCAACTCATTGGTACACAGTGGGGGGATTTATCATAAGTCTCTTAGGGCAGAACTGTTCTAGTTCATTATGGCAACCAATCAGAGCTCAGTTTTCACTTTCCCACAGCTGTTTATAAAATTAAAGCTGAGTTCTGATTGGTTTCCATGGGCAACTAGAACAGTTTTACCTCAGAAACTTGATGATAAATCTCTCCCAGTCTGCTGTGTGCGTGTGACAATTGACTATATCTCTCTCTACAAAACATGTTTTGTAGCCAAGGAGAACATTTTCCTTAATTAAAGTATATTAGAGAATTCTCCTATAAGTGGTTTGCCGTACACTTAGCCAGAGTGTATCTACATCCTAGGGTCCTGACCTGTACAGGAGATGCTAAATTTAATGGAGGTTCCGTCTCCATCTGCACTTGGGGGATGGGATTTGGTCTTCCATTAGGCTGATTGAGCTGTGCACTTGATGGGTGCACACAATGGAATTGATCCCGGGGGCAAGATTACAGAAAAGTGCAATGTTTACATCTAGGGCAGTCGTAGACATGGTGGGCCGACATGGACTTGTACACGGGCATATACTGTCATTTATTCAACCTCGGTACATGCATCGGCGGTGGATCAATTTATCTTTGGGATTGGATGATCGTCATAGAATTCATGATGTTCCTCCTAAATATTTATTACTTATAAAAAAAAAATAAAAAAAATTAAAATAATCAGCATTATGTTATGTTTTTAACTTTACTATATTAATGGCAAGGATAGGTCATCAAAATTGTATTATTATTGGGGATCCTACATTTAATGTGTGACAGGTTTATGTCTAGACGTATTTTTGTTCCTCATTGATTTTTAAAGATGGGATGTGAGTAACCTCTATCTTATCTTCCCCATTCTTGTGGTTTTTTTGGTCACTACATAAATTTTTTTTTTTCAGTTACAAGAAAAAAAGATAGGGAATGGCATCAAAACCCTTACCCCATGGTAACCCAACCCCTCTAAGGTGAGGCTGTAGTAGTAAAAGTCCCTACAATATGAAAAAAAAAATAATCAATTTAGCTCGAAACAAATCAATTCTGTTTAATATGTATATGATCACTGCTGTCAGGTTGACTTCCCTAGATTTGCCTACTTACAGTTTCTGAAACACTGAACCCCATTCGTGAGACCGATGCAGACCCCAGGTTTGGGACTGACAACTATCACACATTTATAGCATATCCTGTATTTCATTTAAAGGGAACCTGTCATCAGTTTCATGTTGGCCTAGCCATGGGAAGCGTGAAATACTGACAGTCTTCCTCTTTATGGAGAACTTTGTTTTACTCTTAAATGTGGTTTTTCAGAGAAAATCTAGTAATATGGAGCTCTGAGTAGGGGAAACCCTTGATTAAAAGGTTCTCATACTCAATGTGACGGCCTAGGACGTCTTGTACTGCGCCAGATTTATCAGGTTATAAATAATGGTTTGGGATTTCTATCGCCTATTAATTGGTTTTGTCTATGCCAGATAAATGTAACAAGATTTTGGTTTATTGGGGCCACAGTGTGCCCCATTCTCACAGATTTGTGCCCCATTTAGTGAAGCCACACTGACCCACCATACAAGCTGGAAATGGACCCTGGTTAGTATAAGTGGCCGGGACAGGGGTAACAAGAAAAAAAGCAAGTGTGCCCCTTTACTTCTACCACTTCTTTCACTTCGGTAATTCCGCTTTTTTGGCCCTGCTGTAAGTTCTGCGATGGTACATGATGGGACCTGCTTTGGCCAGCGAGTAGCCTCCTCAGACCTGGGTACATTAAAAGAAAGCGATGTCCCATGCTCAGAAGAAATGTCCTATGACCTGAGGAGGCCACTCGTTTACCAGTTGTGGTGCGAGGTCCCACGTGGTTATCCAGAATTTATGGGAAAACCTCTTCTGGTATGCTGATAGGTTCATACACTGGGACCCAGTTGCCTCTTATATGTAATGTAGGAGGATTCATACACCATATGATGGGGTGCTGTATATTTTTGACTTGTATACAAAGTAGTTCCCGGAACCTACAATGTGTGTAAGCTCCTCTGACCACGAGCTGATGAGTTACAGTCGTCACACGCTGAGTCACATGAAGATACTCAGGTGATTGTAACTTCCTCGTTCCCTTATGATAAAAGCAGGATTTCGGAACCTGTGCCACTATAAAATTAAACACTTTACTGTCTGTAACTCTGAAAATAAATCTGTGTAAGAAGAGGAAAGACTTGATGGTATTTAGATTTGAGTGAAATTTTGAGAGGGACCAGTTCCATTTTTTTTTTAACTTTGAAAGTGAGAATAGAATAGAGAAGGTCAAAAATATTGGAAATGCCCACAAATGGTTGGGGGTCTTCCAAAAGTGAAATAAACCTGTCCTGTGATATAATTATTTTTTTTTAATAGGACTTCCAGGACAGTGTACAGCGTGCGTTAACCCAAAATCCCTTTTAACCCCAGGGAAGTTTAGGGAGACCTTAAATCCCCATTCGCATGATCGGTGGGGGCCCAATTGGTCGCCCCCCGGTATTAGGGAATAAATAACTTTTTAGTAATCCCAGCAGGTTAGCCCTGGTGGAAATTCAGTTTTTCTTTTGGAAATGGCCATAAATGCCTGAAAATGTCCACTAGCTTTGACTGGAGTGTTCCTTTCAGGTTTCATGTAGTCCTTGTGAAAAGAAAAAGTTGTTTTCTAATGTTCGGTCCTAAACTTCACACCAAACATACCTGGACCTAAACCCTATAATATAATTTCTTGGTGTTTTTCACTACATTGCTAATACATTGGGGCACATTTACTTACCCGGTCCCTCGGAGTGTACGGAATGCACCGTGCCGCGATTCACTTAGAACATGCGCCCGATTTCCTGCATGTGTCGCTTCCCCGCTTGGGTTCCCTGGAGTTCACCATCTTCCTCCCGGTGCATGTAAGTGCTTAGCTTGCGACACAATTTTGAAGTTAAATCCCACGGTTTGTCCGAATCCGTCGGATCGTCCAACGATTTCTGTCGCATGAAAGCCAGTGCAAAATGGAAATCGCCGGTATGTCCAACAAAAGTGCTATCTGCAGGGCCCTTAGTAAATGAACCCCATTGTCTCCCAAAGAGTGTAGCGTCATATTGGCATCCTAGAAGTGTGCCATCCGTAAAAAATCACAATGGCCAAAACAGCGTTTGTGTGCATGGAGCCTTAGGCAGCATGTCACTCCACTGATCCCGTCTCCCTTTGCCAATGGCAGGATGACAGTGGGAAGCGGTCACGCAAAAGAAGGCATTCTAAACGTATTTAATGGAATCTAAAGTCTTGTAGGATCCGAAGTGTATTTGGGTTAATTTCTGTGTTAATATTCTGCGTGCTGTGACTGATAGGGAAGGGATTGTCATACTCACACCTCAGCATGACAAAGAGTTGTGTCACTGGGTGCAGGTGAGTAACCGTGCCGGAGTCCTGATGATTCATCAATGTTTACATTAGAGGTATGGCATACATATGTACTTACAGTCATACCTCCTATATGCTTTTTTAAAAGAAACATGTTTTTCCAATTTTTGTTTAATAAGCATACTGGGTCATAGGCACATTGGACAGTAGTAGAAGTGTTGTGCAGTATTGATGATCAGATTGTTACATCACTTTTTTTTCATCAGTTATTGTGAGCCTACATCAGGTGTGGATATTACACAGAGATTTGGTATAGGGTAAACATAAAGTATTATTCAGACAAGTGATTTTCGTGTCCAAATTCCACCATTGGGTTTATTTAGACACCCAACCTTTTTTTTTGAACAGATCATTTGCTATTGTAGTGTGTTAAAAAAAAAAAAAAAAAATGCAGCAATTCCCTCTTTTGATTACTTCCATACTGCGATGCATCAACCATGAGGCGAGTTGAGCCTCTTGCCTTAGGCAGCACCACCTGCAGCAAGATGGGAGCACCAGGGGCACAGTCACCTGCTACAAAGCAGGACCTGACACTTATAAATATTGTTTTTTTTTACGTCCTATGTCAGCATGGGCTTATGCTGCATGAAGAACATACTTGCTAAACAAATAACCCAATATATTATTACTGGGTAGGGAAGAGGGGGCGCTATTTTATAGCTCGCCTCAGGCAGAAGAAAGTTTACATTAACCCCTGCTTCCACAGATGTCAATGGGACAGCAAAAAAAGCAAAACAAAAAAGCTGAGATGTGTGTTTTTATTGTTTTTAAATGTTGCTGGAGAACTTTTTTTTTTGGGGTTGTTTTGTTGACTAACATTTGGTCTAATCACTGATCACAAGAAGCAGTTATTCTACTTTTCCTTTGTTCGCGCACCTCTGGCGCTGGATCGGGGAACTGGTCGCGCACCTCTGGCGCTGGATCGGGATGCTGGTTGCGCACCTCTAGCATATACATAATTTTGATAATCTGGGTCCAGTACGAGTAGTGCTGGGTCTAGATATCGGTCTTGCACTGGTAGAGCTGACTTGCCATTGGGCCTGTCCTCTGAGGAACAACTTCTAAATTAAGCAAATCCTTTACTGTCTGCAGACAGAATTCTTGTAGATTTTTTATTTTTTTTCTATTTTGCTTCAGACTTCCCCAATCCTATTGTGAGGTGTAAAAACCACTTCAGCAATCACTGGTAAAACACACATGTTAAAAAAAAAAATCAGCAGGATGTGAATAGGTCAGTAAATATTTTGGACACCACTGACTAGGCAGCGGCCCCTATCCCCCAGCATTAAAGTGTGCTAATTCTGGAAGTGTGATGTCCGCTTCCTCGCTGCACTTATCACACGTGCCAGGCTTTCCGACTGCTTCCAAATTTAGCAGGGCTGCCGGTGAACTATTAGTATGTGTAAAGTCAGCTGTACGAGGATCCATGGAGGCTTAGATGGAATACATGAGGGTAACGTTCATTACAGTATGGCTGAATTATGTATAACCTGTAATGAATGCGTATGAGTGTACTACACCCCTCAGCGTTTCCCGGAGTCACACATCCAGCAGCGAGACCGTACCTGCCCGGAATGTTATTCATGTCTCCTACTCACAGGATGTGTCATTCCTCCGGACCATACACCGTACCATTTATCTCCATGAATTTTTTTTTACGCTTTGTCCCCAGATCACTTTTTTAATGGATGACTTTTCCACTTTTGTGGTGATATTTGAATTAAAAAAAAAAAAAAAAAAAAAGTATAAGGGGGGAAAAAAAGACTACCCTCAGCACTTTTAGGGATCTGTTGCTCATAAAATCCACGTCACGGCAAAAGAATGTCAATTGGAGATATGCGGTCAGAAGCTATAATCGGCAACGTAGATAAACAGCGGATTTTTTATGGTAAAAAGCCATCATCATTTTGGGTAATCCCCCCCAGACATTTGTTAGGAATTATCTGCAGTGTACCTGCCTTGTGTGGCTGTATCTTTACTCGTCAGCCCTGGTACAGATGGGTGATGGCATGGTTGAAGGGGCATGATTAGCTGGTAGAGTTGTCACATTATATTTGCCTCGTCGTGTCCCTGTGAGAAGTGAGACTGTAAGCTTTGCAGTGACAGGAACTGATGCGAATGAATAAATCAATTCTCTTATCCGGTATACTGGATTTCTTTATGTCCTCTGTGTCACCACCCTTGATCTCCTCCACACGTCTTCTCCTTTCACTCTTTCCGTCGCTTCTTGCGCTGACGAGTGATCAATAACTCAGTGTTCCTCTCCATTCTGCTCGCTGATCACGTCTATTTTACCACCTGTTGTTCCTTCATTCCTCCTCTCGCCCTTCTCCTTCCCATGCCAACCTCCCCCCTTTTTCTGTCTTGTTTTTTTTTTTTCCCCCTCCGCTTTTGCCGTCACAGCACATTCCAAGACTTTCAATTAACTCTCCCCCACCTCCTTACTTCTCCTTTATGAGGGGTGGGAGAGGTAGTGGATTACATTTGGCATGTTCACCAGGCGGGTCATGACCTCATTTAGGGACTCAAAAGACGCCCAACTACTTTAAATAACATTAATTGGTTTTTATTTTTTTTTTTTTTGGAAAGAAAATGACTCTTCTGTCTAGATGTCGTCATGTGATGCATTCCTGTGTAGATTACAGTAACCTGTTCTAATAATTGCTCACTTCTCGTTTGTCTACGTAACAGATGGGCGTTACGAAAAGCAAGCCACGAGAAGGTGGGCCACGGAGCCGCAGTCTGGATATTGCAGAAGGGCCGCACAACCCTTTCCCTTCTCTCTCGGCTTCTCAGACGCCTAGTAAGAGCCTTGACTCGCATCGTCCTTCTAATCAACCTTTTGGAGGCAACTGTGATCTTACACCTTTTGGAGGGGTCAACTTTTCTGACACGGTCACTTCACCGCAAAGGACTGGACCATTATCAGGTGTGTACATGGGATAAAAACTCTGAATAACTTATCAATACTATAGGTCTTAAATTGGATATTGCTATGGGTGGGAAATGTGGCAACCTGCTCCCATCTCCTCCGTGAAGGTATACAATCTGTAGTGAGGTTTTACATTGTTATAGGCAACCTGACGTTAATAATTGTTAGGCAGTCGGCAATAAATTGGGGAACTGTACCTGCAGAGGAGAGCTCTGTGTGGTCATCATTCCTAACATGAGCTCCCTAGATGCCTGGGAACTATGGCTGACCTACTCTCCTTATTGTACGGACTAAACCTAGCAGTCTGAAACCAACTTTGGGGCTTTTTCACACCGATTGACGCAATGAAAACTGACGCGTCTCTCCCATGAAAGGCTTTGAGTCTGAAAAAAAATGGATCAATGAATCCCACGCAAGTTGCAAATTGGATGTGCAAAACAAGGCAGAGAATAATTGACACCATCCTGTGAATATTGCCTTAGGGAGAGGAAATCGCTAATGGCTTCTCTTCTTCTCTTCTCTTTTATGTTGCTGTTGAATACATAGAGGTTGGTCAGTTCTTGAGTATATAAAACCTAGGGGCAAAAAGCATGAACTAACATTTTTGGTCCTTGCACGGATGCTTGCAATATACTGTCACTTTTTTGATAGGAAATCGCTTAAAATTTCACCCAAACTTGAATTTTCATTATCTAATGTTTTATTCCCTTTTTCTCCATAGGGGGCGTTACCACCTTTGTAGCCCTTTATGACTATGAGTCTCGTACGGAAACAGACTTATCCTTCAAAAAGGGGGACCGCTTACAGATCGTCAACAACACGTGAGTGGGACAGATATGATTGTTGTGCTTGTGAAAAATCCTTATTCTTATTCAAGAGCCTCTTTTATTGTGTCTACTGATCATATGCAAATTTATATATATTGCCATGGTACCAGACTACAAACAATCCCTGTGTAGTCAGAGTCTGCACTCATCCTTTTATATGGCTACTCATTTTTGTAACCTTTCAAAACTGAGTTAGAAATAAGTTTGCATGTAGGTTCTCACTTCAGTGTTTGGCGTGCTTATTATATTTTTTGGGGGACATAAATGCTGTGGGTGCGTTGAAGCAATGGCAGATAGTTGTACAGTGGGCTTATGTTTAAGATTGATTTCAGGAGTATCATGTGTAATGTTGGCCTATTTTGTCTGCTGGTTTTTGCTTTCTGTGATAATCCGTTGTCCTGTTTTTGACTCGTCTTTCGGACGCTCTCTTTCTCTCAATCCTTCACCGCTTCTCTCCATGTATGATCCCGCTTCTTTCTCTCTCTCACATGCTGCACCATAGGAGGCCAGACATCAGGTATGTGGGTAGATGCGTGATTCAGTCATTTCACGGTTTGTCGTTTGTGTCTTGTAACCATTGTTTAAATGTGGTATAGGAATAAATTTTTATGTCCTGCAGGGAAGGCGATTGGTGGCTGGCCCGTTCACTCAGCTCCGGACAGACCGGGTATATTCCCAGCAACTACGTGGCTCCTTCCGACTCCATCCAGGCGGAAGAGTGAGTGTTGTGTCTTCTTTACTACTACTACCTATCTCCGCTTATGTTCCCTAAATGAATTTTGTGAAGGTCACTTTAGTCATTTAGCCTGTTTTTACAGGGGAGACCACTTATGAAGATTGAGTGTTAAATTCCCCATGGTTATCTTGGTGAAAATTTTTGTACATGTGTTTTTTTATTTCGATCTGAGCAAATAGTGGGTTTAATATGGACTTCTCCTATAATTTGGCACAGTTTTATATATGTCTGACTGCATTTATTCACATTTTACAGGTGGTACTTGGGAAAAATTACACGTAGAGAATCGGAGCGTCTGCTGCTAAACCAGGAAAATCCACGAGGAACATTCCTTGTGCGGGAGAGTGAGACCACCAAAGGTGAGTAGCCTAACTGTATGTGGTAGTAATGTAGGATAGCTAAAAACATTACATTTTGTGGGCACCAACTTGAAGATCTGTAGGAGCTGTGCATATAGTACAAAGTGTCCTATCTGCAGGCAACTTGTTCTAGAGCAGGAGGAGCTGTGCAGATTGTACATGGTGCCCTATCTGCAGGTAACTTGTTTTATAGCTGGCAGAAAGAGGATTATTTTAACATTCTGAACCACTGTCCATACTTAGTGGGCCTTCTTATATAGTGGAAACCAGCTATCTTTATATATCAGTCACTATAGAGTATTAAACCCATTATGAGCAGTACAAGTTGTACACTTAATCGTTAATATGTTCTGGATAGTGGGTTTTTCATTTCAGTCTTCAGCTGCCTGAACCTCGGCGCTGGGCCTTGTAATGAAGGAGGCCTAGGAAGGAGCAGATTTTTTTTTTTTTGTCCCTTTTGCTTGCCATTTTTTTTAGATAACAGAGCAGTTTGTGTGTGTCGGGAGGGTTGAGAGGGTGGGGGAGGAGTAGGGGGCTGCTGTAGTAATTGCACAGAGACTCTAGAAAACAAGTGGAGATGTGTAATCTCTCATTCGTCTTTCTGTACTTTACACATCTCATCCTGGACTCGTCTCTTTCCCCCGCCGCCCTTTTGTCAGGCCTGCCTCTGGCAGAGCGAGGAGGAGGCACATTTCATATAAAAGGGGGGGGGGGGAAACCACAGTAAGTGGGTCAGTGAGATGAATATCCTTGTTACTCGTAGCAACTAGAAGCGATGTGTCTGCTTGCGGCCTCAGGGCTCCGCTTTCCCTTTTCCCTCTTGTGGATGGAGCTGGGGGGATACACTGTGTAGTTTCAGCCCTGATATATTCACGGCACAGTTATGGGAGGCTCGGGCTGACATGACGCCACCGGCTATACCTTCACATCTTCGCACAACTGTTTGTTTCGCTTCTTCCGACTGATACTTCAGTAGTCTCGCCTCTGTCTCACGCTGTTACCCTATTTTCCTTTGATGTCTCCCCTTAGAAGGAGAGTAGTAGTGACAGATAGGACAGATAGTGTGCACTCCACGTCTACATTTTGTGGGCCCTGTCCTCCTCCGCTACCTACCAGTTTTATGCATTTGTCACAATACATTTTTATTCTGCTTTTCACCCACACTAAATCTTTCTGACTCTCGTTCTCTGTGACTGTGTGGGAAAATCACAATAACAAAAAAAAATGCCATAAATAACCGGTGTAATCATCCAAAAACCGAGCTGTCTACACAACAAATGGATGGCTTTTCTTACGATTGAGAATTTGTTCTTTGTGTTGGGAATTATGAAGTGAGAGAGGATGTGATGAACGAGACATTAATTATCAGAACTTAGCATAACATGGGGGAGCTTTAGTATATGGTGTCACAAGTCCTGCTCATGTTAAAAATAACATGCAAACCAAGAATAAATGCTCAGAACTACCAGGTTGTGGTGAAATAGTGCTGCAATGCTTTATTATTGAGTAACCCATTTATTATTTAGATAAATTAATTCATTTATAACATTTAAAACCTGTCAGAACGCGTGTCCCCGTATCGTGCCGCTTGCGGTGAAAAAAAGAGCTTGCTCTATCTTTTGCCATAAGTCCGCCATGGCTCCCTGTGGAGGGGTGAGGAGTGCTCATTCCCTTCCCTTCTCCAGACCACCGTATGCTACACCCAGGTTCTGGCCTGGGTGAGCTTACATTCATGAGAAAGCGGCCTAAAGGCACCAAAATAAGACTAGGAGAGAAAAGTGCGGGAAAACACTGATTCTAAATTTCCACAGAAAACTGAGGTAAAATTGAGTAGTTAAAGCAAGAAAAACATGCGGGACTGTGACACCATTCATCCCCTTACATGTAGCACCAGGGAGCCCCTACATTATCCTGACGTGTCTATCTCTGTGATGCTGCCGTCATGGTGGCCAGTCATAAAAGTTTGAGATTTGATGCTTTTTCCCGCAGATTTTGAGACCCTCGCCTTTCAATATGACGGTTATGTATGTCTTGCATTGAAAACAATGGGAAAAGATTTGAAGGGTTTTTCCATAGCAGAGAATGGGCCATAAAGTGCTACGTGATCCCTATTCCAGACCTATTTATTTCAAGAAAACTATAGAACACCAGGTTCACATCGGGGCAATGTGATTGAAGACCAAAAAATTAAAGGGGTGTTCTCAAGAGGGATATTTATGGACTGGACCCATAAATTCAGGTCCCGCCTCTGGAACCTGTACCTATCTTTAACAGAAAGCCCTGACATCCTGAGGTTACCATGGGCTAGATTTTACGTAAACCGCGTGATATTAGGCCCGCGGAGCGCTATATCACAAAGTGTGAATGAAAAATCATTTTTTACACATACGAATTTTCACTTAAGATGTGAGAAACAAACCTCTGAGTAATAATATTTATTTGTATAGCACCATCCAATTCTGTAGCGCTTTACAAATCATAGGGGACATATACATATATAATATTACATTACAGAGCACAAACAGTCAGTCTGTCATCGGTTTATCAAGTGGATTACCTTATGAATCTCGGCCAAAACTACCAATTTGGACAGGACCAACTACTCTTATTATGTATATGTTGGTGCTATGATTACTTTTTATATATAGAAGTTGGGAAGGGTTGATGTCCATACTTTGTTCTTATGGAATAATAGGGTTTTGGCCCTGACTTCAAGTGCCACCTCAAGTTTTTCTGTGAATAGGGGATAAATTGCTGATCGGTGGACATCCAAGGGGTGGGATCAAAATTTGATGTGGCACAGCTCAAATTCAGTCAATGGCTATTCAAAGTGTTTGGCCAGTGTGTCAAATGTCCTTGCATGTCGTATGCATACAAATAAATACATGTAGCTCTGCCAAATACTTAAGTTTCTCTCTACTTGGAACAAGATGGATCTGAGTTTCTAATTGAAAGCCATTAAATGAGTCTCCTGCATGGTTTTTTTTACTACTGTGGTGTGAGGGGAGCAGAGCTAGAGGCAATATGTGTGCACGGAGACCTGGATATATAGCGGGACATGATGGTGATCTAGCAAAATTTATAAAATCCATGGCTTAGGTATATTACGTAAGTCACATGTACAGTGAAATCCCGACTTTAAGATAAACTCCTTAGTTAAAGAGCATTCCCCCCCTTTTAAAGGTCCAATTTTCTGCTCAAACTTGGGCAGTCTGCTCAAAGACCTTACAGTCTCTGTCAACTAACAATCTCCCTTTATCTGCAGGTGCCTATTGCCTCTCTGTCTCAGACTATGATCCCAACCGTGGTCTAAACGTGAAGCATTACAAGATCCGAAAATTGGACAGCGGTGGTTTCTACATTACATCTCGCACTCAGTTCAGCAACCTCCAACAACTAGTGGCTTATTACAGCAGTAAGAGCAACAGAGGCTGACATTTACATAATATGTAATCTGTTTATTGTGCCAGACACTACTATAGTGTTACTATGTGCTCGTAACATGCATTATATTGTGCAGAAGATGTTAAAATGCTTTATTATAATGTCTGATCTGCTGACAATTGGCCATTTGTAGGCTATGGCAGATTATTCACAAACAAAACAATGTAATAACGCATTGTACACAAGTATCTGGTCTTGTGGATGAAAGAATATTAGCGGTTCGTTGGCAGCACTTGACCATTTAGTCAGAGTTGATATGATGAAGGGACAGAAGCTCTAGGAAGCATAGAAATTCTTCCCCCTAATCCTGTAAACCTCACTAAGGCCCCTTTCAGACTACCATATATGGCGGCTGTATGCTAGCTGTAAAAAAAAACGTCAGCTAGCACACGGCCCCCATAGGAGTGCATTGTGCATGGCAAGCACACACGTCCACGTGTCACTGTACCAAAAGAGCTCTATCTTTAGCTGTATACATGGCTCCCTATGGAGAGGGCAGGGCTTAGCAGTGTTTACCCCTCTACCTCTCCATCTGACCATATGCTACACCTGGGTCCTGTCCCAGGTGTAGCATCCATTCATGTGAAAGGGGCCTCGGAGGACTCTTAGGACTCTTAGGAAGGACAGGGAGAGTCCTGTGTAATCCGGACTCTCCATGTCAATCACTGTGTGTGGGCGGGTTAATCAAAACTCTCCCTGTCAGTGATTGGCCGCCTCCAGCATACACATGCAAATACATGGGAGAACTGTCAATCACTGTGTATATAGATAGAGATATATATATATATTATATATATCTCTATCTCATATAATCCGAATATCCTTTCTGATGGGGAAGCAAAATTCACCTGCCAGATTCCCTTTAAATCCATCTATTTTATAAGAACAATTGCCAATGTGCAGGAAATTATCAAATGTTAAAGATGTAGAAAAAAGCGCACCATTTTATATGACCAAATTCATAGAGGGTCCTATATCTGACTATAAGTACACGTGCATCATCCTTTTACTGGATGTATGATACATGTCTGAAGCAGGTGATTGTGTCCCGTCTGTTGTCACCAGGAAGCTCTAGGTGAAGATCTGGGATTGATAGTCACACTTCAGTGCACTAGTATAGTTGTGTTTTACTGTTTTACAGGCTTTTATGTGTGGTCGTTACTGCTCACCATCTAAGGGGACCTTCCTTTCCAGATCCTCTTGATCTCATGTTACCTTTGAAGTGGACATAATATAGTGGTCGTCCCTCCACCCCCATCACCCCAGACACAATAGAAGTGCCTGCAGTGCATGACACTTTGACGACATCTGTGATTTCCCTTTGGTGCTTCAAAATCTTTTGGTGTTTTGTTGTTTTCCAACATCATTATAATCCATGTCAGATCCAGCGTTCCTACACCTTCTAGAGTCACGTACATTTTGGGATAGGAAGTTGAAACTGTGTACCATGTAGCAAGTGGTAGAAAAGCATTTTCTTTCATTCAAAACAATTGACGTGACCTAGGAACCCCTGTGGTCTGGCATGTATTCTGTAATGTCATGAGAAGACTTTTCTTTTCCCTTCCTTTGTGATTTGGATGCAATCTGTTAGGTTAGGGGGGTTGCCAAAAATGGAGAAGTAGACCATATTCTAAATTTAATTTACATCTTCTCCTAACCAGATCCCTGTACACATAAAAAATTATCCTTGAAACTCACAGACACCAGACCAGACCCTGACCATGTTGAATGGTTGCAGTACATTGGGATCTGTACTATGTGCTTGAGCTAGTTTTGTTATACAAGGATTCTTGTAATATAAAGGGTTTGGGCATGCTGGGTTGTTGTGTACATAAAATATCAATAGATGTTGATGTAATTTTTTTTTTTCTTGGTTTCTAGAACACGCAGATGGTTTGTGTCATCGGCTGACCAATGTGTGTCCTACATCCAAGCCCCAGACTCAGGGTCTAGCCAAGGACGCATGGGAAATTCCTAGGGATTCCTTACGTCTGGAGCTCAAACTGGGGCAGGGCTGCTTTGGAGAAGTTTGGATGGGTAAGATCTGAATTTAGTTTGTGTAACTGCTGCAACCCCAACGATCAGAAGTATTCAGTTTCTGCAATCCTAGGTGAATGGTGCTCCCAATTCTTTTTTTTTTCCATTTGCTCAGCACCCCTCCTCCATTGTGGAGCCATTCCATGTGATTCCTTCATCCTCTGCACGCTATTTATTTGTGATAAGGTCAATGTTTGTTAATATAATGAAGAGATACTAAACCATCTAATTTATCTTGCCGTCAGGTACGTGGAATGGAACCACGCGAGTGGCCATCAAGACTCTCAAACCCGGTACTATGTCCCCTGAAGCGTTCCTCCAGGAGGCGCAAGTTATGAAGAAACTGCGGCATGAGAAGCTTGTACAGCTGTATGCTGTAGTGTCAGAAGAGCCCATCTACATTGTCACGGAGTACATGAGTAAAGGTATGTGTATAGGAGGGTCACACAGCCTGTATTCTGCAGAGCATTACGCCTGTGTCGTCTTACATTCCACATCTGTGCTTGCAGGCAGCCTCTTGGACTTTCTGAAGAGCGAGATGGGCAGCTACCTCAGGCTTCCGCAGCTTGTAGACATGTCCGCACAGGTACGTAGTGTTGCTTCACTTTAGCAGCTGAAGGTGTTTTTATTGCCTCTACCTCATGCATTTTTTTTCCTCCCTCTTCTCAGATTGCATCTGGCATGGCTTACGTAGAGCGGATGAACTACGTGCACCGCGACCTCCGAGCTGCCAACATCCTGGTAGGAGAAAACCTTGTGTGTAAAGTGGCTGACTTTGGACTGGCACGGCTAATTGAAGATAATGAATACACAGCCCGGCAAGGTATCAGCACATACCCTGAATCACCATCTCTTGCCGTCTGCTCGTAATTATATACACACTCCCTTTTAATTACATAGGCGCTTGTTTATCCACAGCGACTGGTTACTCTTATTATTATACCGTGCACATTCCCAGAAAGGACAACCCAGCCATGTACGGGGTGGATGAGCACTGCTGTCTGGGGTCCCTCTCCGGGTCGTCTTTCATTTATGATGTTGGTGATGGGAATGATAATCCGCATATTTGCTCATTGACATCTATATCAGATGTGGAAATGGCAGTATCGCTGCTGTAAACTGGATTTCGAGGTCATTAATGATCAAGAAGTTTTTATTGGGTTATATACAGTATACTTGTCAACAGTACTAAATTTGTTAGGCTTGGCCACAATTTGTTTGGTGCTCCTTGCCAATTGACTTGGCAGCCCCCACACTTGTAAATCACAAAAAGTACCTTTTATATGTCAGTTTTAAAAGTTTCTTGCCATGTGTCTAACTTTCTGAAGCTGCGTGCAGCCTGAAAAGTGCACTTTTTATCCCTGTTCGGCATCCAGGGTTATTGTCCCAGCAGCCAAGGGTGTACTCTCCGTCATGGCCACCTCGTCGGCTAACTACACTTCCTTATCTGCATGGACCCGCAGCAAACCCTGCCACCTGCTTCCTCGTCGACTCCCTCATCTGGCCAGTGTCTCATCAGTATTCCTGGGCAGGCGCAGTTGAGGTCTCTGAACATGTGCAGGGCACAGAGCAGAGATGACCGGCACACTCCGCATGCACAGAATTCCGAAGAAACACTGGCCAGATGGGGCAGTCGATGAGGAGGAGGCAGGGCCTGCTGCAGGTCCATGCAGATAAGGAGACGTATTTATCTGATGCGGTGGTCAAGACGGAAAGTACATAGTTTATTTCTGGGACAATAACCCCACACCCCTGACTGGATGCCGAACAGGGATATAAGTGCATTTTCCGGGCTGCACGCAGCTTTGGAAACTTATAAAGACATGGCCAGCCACTTTGAAACCTGACATATAAAGGTACTTTTTGTGGTGTACAAGCGTGGGGGCTGTTGACAGGTTCCTGTCAAAGGGACATTTCCATATTCGGCCAAATGACATGTTGTAAATACATCCTATGTAGAGCTGCACACTTATGTTCATGGGAGGACAGATTATGTATGGTTGACTATTTCCGGCGCTCCCATACTTGTATATGGCTGTGCTACGGAAAGAGGGTCAGCGGACCCAAATTTTAGACAGGTGTGTGTCCCACCTCCATCATGTATTTATGACCTTGTCTTTTGGATAAGTCATTAACACTGAAGATGGGAATACCCCTTTAAGTCCTAGTACTAATTCTAGCCTAAACAAGCCAGAGGTGATGACCACTTTAAATGGTGGATTTTTTTATATCAGTGATAAGTATTGTGAATGCAGTGATGACCAAGATTACATTGGAGATTGGTCTTCTAGTGGGGGTTGTCTTTCCCAAGAATATGGCCAAAATATCGTAGAATATAGTGGTGTTCTGGAGGGATTATATTATAGCTGTAGTGTGTAAGATATCATCCCTAAATATGGTATATTCTCTAAAATTGCGTAAATATTAAACAATTGCGATATGGACGACCTGTCGCCTCTCCTGGTATGAATGTGGTCATTGTAATGTAATGAATCTATGCTCTTTTGCTGGAACCAAAAAAGTTATCCCTTTCTGATTGCTGTTTTGGGGCAATAACTAGGGGTCAGTTTGTTCCTAAATTTATAGGTGGGATAACGGTTTCAAGCAGAAAATCTCCAAAATTGCTATCACTATTTGCTAAAACAGACATTGGGAGAGATGACGGCTCCTCTTAAATACTGTTTTTAAGTTTTTTTCCCCTCATTCCATAATTTCCCCTTCTTAACCATTTCTCATTTGCTTGGTGAGTCATATCAGTCACAAGTCACTAATGTCTTTCTTCTTTTTACATCGCAAATGTACTTTGTTTCTTCATTCTGTTGCTTATGTTTGGGAATCGAGGGAAAACCTAGATGTGATTTGTAGATCTGTCTGCGTTATGCAGGACCTGGTAGGTAACCTGCATTTTAGGAATGCTGAGTAAAAATCTTAGTAAAGCCTGGCACATGTGCTTTTAAGTTTGGATACTTTAAGCGGGGTGGGCTCGACCCAATTGTATATATACGTTTGTATGGAAACGCAAGTGATCGGTAACCGGATTAATGCAAGACACTGGGTTCTGGTTACCGATTGCATGCATTTCCATAGAAACGCGTATGTAATCGAGCAGAGGCTGGTCTCTGTATGCTACTGCTGTGTTCTTAAACACGGCAATAGTGGAACGCGTGACCGCACCCTGAGTGTTAGGGCAACAACAATTTATCAAACGGAGTCTGATTTCTTCTGTATTTTGGAGTCTGTGCAGTTAGTCCTTCAAGATGTTTGAACAACCTCCCTGCAGAGCTCCTTCAAAGAATATGCATTAAAGGGATTTTCCCACAAAGGCAAGTTAGACCTTTTCCACGTGATGGGGTCTGACTTGCTGATCAGTGGGGGTTGCATTGCTGAGACCCCCACAGATCGCGAGAACGAGGGGTCCGACCATCCCCTCGCCGCTCCTCGGACTAATAGAGCAGACGGCCGCGCATGACCGTTCTGCTCCATTAATCTCTATGGAGCTGATGGAGATCGGTGAGCGCAGCGTTTAATGTACCTAAAATTGATGCTGTACTGAAGGCAGAGTGGTCACAGCAAATATTTTTTCTATTTATTTTCAGACTTGCCTAAAATTCTTTGCACAGTACCGCATGTCATGAGGATAGGGATTGCTGATCCATATCATAGGATCTCCTAGGAGATGAATCTGATATATTAAGATATGATTGTGTCTCATAGGTGCCAAGTTTCCCATTAAATGGACGGCCCCAGAAGCGGCGCTATATGGAAGATTCACCATCAAATCTGACGTCTGGTCCTTTGGGATCCTCCTGACGGAGCTCACCACTAAAGGAAGGGTTCCTTATCCTGGTGAGTAGGTGGGAGGTGTAGGTTGCTTTGTCTCCTCATCATTCTCCCTGGTCTAATTCTATTCTTGTGATGTCTCCAGGGATGGTGAACAGAGAGGTACTAGATCAAGTAGAGCGGGGGTATCGCATGCCGTGTCCTCCAGACTGCCCCGAGTCCCTCCATGATCTGATGCTGCAGTGCTGGAGGAAGGACCCAGAGGAGCGTCCAACCTTTGAGTACTTGCAGGCCTTCTTGGAAGACTATTTCACTGCCACTGAGCCCCAGTATCAACCTGGGGACAACCTTTAGGGGAGAAGGATCATGACTACAGGATGAGTCCAACATGCAGATGCAATATTATCCAGATCCCACGAACGTCGTCTCGTCGAGGATCGGATGACACTAAACGGAGGGTACAGAACTTTTCTGGGTCAGAAGAAGGACCACTCTCTGCTCTGTTGATCTTCACGTCCATCTTTTATCTGTTGCAGAGGATCTTGAGAATTCGGCTCCTTCCCCCCGATGTTGCCTACTGAACCTTGTTTATATTTTCACCACCATCTATTCCTTCCATACAAGATTTGGGGTCACCCCCTCGGTGCCATATGGAACCTTCTTACATGAAAATACTCGGACATTGTAAATAATTCACTCTGGAGGGATCACCACTCCCATCATCTGCTCTTCTGAATCCTTCATTGTGAGATTTTTCTTGAAGACTAGATTCCATGTTTTTGTATACTCAGTCGTGGGAGGGTTATGGGGGTCTTCCAAAGTACTAAGGACTCCTCTCGAGGACCAAAGTCCCACTTCTGTCTTCCATCTCCACCCAGACAGGGGACAGTGTTTCCGTGTTTTAGATAATGAAGCGACTGCACCACTTGGAGCGACCTCTGACTACTTACCCCATCACGGCAGCCATCTTCCTTCATCTTCTTTTGTAGGATTTGTTGGAAGAAAGGTTCTTGAATAACCCGTTTGCACCTCCTGTCATGTAACTGTATGTTTGAGGGTCAGGTATTCCTAAGTTACTGTATTCCCCCCCATTATTACTATACTTGTGTTACTGTGTTACGCCTGGTCCAGGGCCTGGTACAGATTTGAATCCCTCGGCCCTGCATGAGGTGTACATCTAATTTTTTTTTTTCTTATGTTTTTTATTTAATTTTTATTTTTTGGGGTTGAAACAGACTGATTGATACTCTGCCCATCTCTACATAACTAACAGGTCTATTGATAACGGTACGAATGCATTTCATCGCCACGGTTGCATGGGGAGCCTCGTGATTGGCGCTGTTATTTTGCTGGCATACTGTGTGGACTCTGCCGGGGGGGTGGTACGGGGTTAGTCCTCCAATTTCTCAGGGATGGGAAAAGTGTGGGATTTTTATTGCCAATCGTGGAGGGAGACTGTGACCGCGTTACATGTTACCTGCTCTGGCGCTTCCATAAATCCTGCCTCGAGGAGCTGGTTCTGGTTACAGGATGGCACACGCTTCCCTCCTGTAAGGTGCCAATCTATCAGATCTGCCTGTGTTACTGACTAATGTGTACATAGACATGTTTTTTTAATGGTTCTATACCACTTGTGTGCAAGGGGAGAGCTTTGTATTGTGAATACTAGCCCTGATACACTGTATGTAGAGTCGTGTTATAGATCTTGGTAGTATTGGAGTGATTTTATTTTCTAGTGGGTTATTACAGACGGAGGGGACTTGTAAACCTAGTTACAGGAGGCCATGGATCACCCTAGAATTAAAGGGGATGTTTACCTGCCCTTAAGTCCACTATGGTACAGCTGCCAAGTGCAATGAAATGAATTGGTGCGGCTTTTGTTTGGGGCAGACACCCGGTCAGTCTACTTTATTAACTCTTTAAACACTGGCACTACTGCTTTTATGTCCATAGCAATAATATGCTTGATGATGATATGGTCAATAAAGATGAGAGGCGGGGACTGTGGTTCATGGGTTTCCTTAATTCCTAGCAGAACAGATTTTGTATAGTCCATTCATAGTATAGAAATGATTATAATCCTCCAGTCTGGACATAATGTACAAACTATTAGGCTGCATTCTCTCACACACGCACACATGGGATGTATATACAGCCGATATACATCCCCCATACTCTTCGATGGGCTCACAACCCTGTACGGGAGCAGTATGGTGCGGCACTGTACCGCTTCGTAGCCCGTAGAAAGATAGGACATGTCCTATCTTTCTACATGATACGGCGCTGTGCGCTGTATATGCCTATGGAGAGGGGCGGGGGCGAGCTGTGCTCATCCCCTGCTCCTCTCCGCAATGCCGACGTATGCCCGCTGTACCGTAGTACGGAGGGCATACATCGGAGGGCATACATCGTCTAAATGTAGCCTTACACAGATGGTGGTCTTTGTCTCCACCTACTGGCAGAAAGTAAAAACTGCACCAATGCTGGAATAGCCTGAAGATACTTTGCCCTCTGAGGTAAGGATATATCCTCCTGAAAATGAGGGATCGGCAACCAGCGTTGGGCAATACTCTGTGATAAGTTTTGATATCATGGCCTTGTGTCTTTAATGAATATACAATATGAGACAATTTTTAGCTATTATCCCCATGCAGAATAGAAGGGTTCTATTAGATGCTGCTGCTGCTGCCTACTGCACAGGAGACGCCCACACACAACAGATCAATGGCTGAATTTGTGTGGAATAAAGTCTTGCAAATACTAACACCCCATATAGAGATGAGCGGACCTGGAGTGTAAAATTAGGCTTTCAGGCACATTACGCCCGACCCAGACCTATGTCCCCCTGCCCGATCTTGGTCATGGCTAGTTAGGGGCATTAATTTGTCTGGGTCGGAAGGAACGTGCCTGAAAGCTGAACCCATACTTCGGGTCCACACATGTTGTACTGACAGTTGCGACCCTCAGCAATATGGAGAGTTGCAGATCACAGCGCTCAGATATTTCTGGGACTTGGTAGTACCAAGAGCTTTATGATTTTTGACTTTCCCACAGCATTGAATGGAGCAGCAGCAGACATGCTCTGCCTACCAGTCTATCAGGTAGTGACAATGGGACAATTCTCGTGATTGTGGGGAGGTCACAGCAGTCGGCAAGTTACCCCCAAGCTGATTAGAGAGGGTCTAAGTCCAGCCACAGACTTGATAAATTACAGCATGATCCCAGTTTTATTTTTCCTGGTTGTAAAGAGGATAAAAAAGGTCAACCTGTCATCTCTACTTCCCATTGTAATAAACAGGAAAATCCAATACAAAAACCACTGTGTGAACAGACCCTAAGGCAGTGGTGGCGAACCTATGACACTGGTGCCAGAGGCGGCACTCGGAGCCCTCTCTGTGGGCACTCAGGCCATCCCCCCAGCATGAAGTTCACCAGACAGGACTCAAAGAATCTTCCTACAATGATAGGTGAATTTGCCCTCCTCCTTTCAAATGCATTGGTGTCTTTAGGAGGCCGAACGATTGAAAGTTGTCAAAGAACAAGGAGAAATAAATTGCTGTGCTGGCACTTTACAATGAAAAAGTTTTTGGTTGGCTTTGGTTGAAGTTTGGGCACTCAGGCTCTAAAAGGTTCACCATCACTGCCCTAAGGGATTATAGAGATAAGGGCAGTCAGTGCCCTGTCACATCACAGTAATGTAAGGACGGCTCCCTGCGGCTGCACTCCACGGATAGTAGAGATGACTGGCATCTAGTGAGGAACTGATACATTCATTATTTTGGATAATGTCGTAGAAATGTAGTATACAAAAAAAAAAAAAAATTTACTTGGTTTACAACTTCCAATTTATTCACATGGGTCTATAGAAGTGCTTACTATAGAAATGTAGCAAGAAGAGAACATTCTTATAGACCAACATCACTGCTTGCCCCCTGCATTGACTAGACTGACCTCTGTGTCTATGGAGTGGATGTTGGGACCTCATTCTGTAGGGCCGGGTGGTTATGTCATCCCTGCTATGTCCCTCAAGGTTTTGTCCATCCCCCTACACCAGGAGGAATAGCAATAACTGTCCCATGCTGTTTTCATGATTATAGTTTTGTGCTGCCGGTTTACAGGGAAGAAACTTGAATGGTATCACTATGATGCATGGAGTCCCGTCCTCGGCACTGTGGTCGGTCCTTGATTCATGGAGCGATCACACTTGTCTGTCACAGCCTTTATACACAGATCTATCCAAATCCTTTCACGGCAGGACGGAGAGTTGCGTCAGGCACTGGGAGCGGTTCTGTGAAAGGGCAGGGTGTCCCTAGTAATCTAGTAACTCCACATCTTATAATCCATTGTGTAAACCAGTCACACAGGTGATTGCGCTGGTGAACTTTGTCTTCTGATAAGATAATCCGACAAGTGAAAGCAAATACAGAGTTTACACGAACAAGATCCCAGGAATAACAACACCTCCACCTCTTGATTTACAATGTCAGAAAACTCAGGATTTCAGAAATGTTAAGCTATAAATGATATAATTTTTGCTTAAAATATTTCTGAAATCCTTTGTTTTTTGACATTTTAATTACATCTGGAAACAATAAAACATTTGTTGGGTAGTGGATTCTGAGTACAGTGACCCAGAGTCCAGTTCAGGACATTCCCTACTGTAAGACCGAGTCGTAGATAAGTTGTCCCAGCATAATTTTGCAGCAAACCATTCACATCACTGAATTATTGGGAGCGCAGCTTCCTCTTTTGTTTAATATCTCGCCTATACATGAATGTGTTCACCGATGGCAGATTAGTTCCTCAAACTCTTTTACATTACAAATCCTTATCCAACTGTGGGTGAAGTACACAGCCTCACTGTTTGATTTATTGGCCTAAGGATCCATACAAATGGTTGTATTTTGGATACATGTCCAGGCTGACCCAAGAAAATCTCTACAGCGATTTATGATGCAGTGAAAGTCAGAACTTCTCTATCAGGCTGTCAGTGCAGCTGAGATCTTTTGCAGTCTGGTCTAGGTGATGCACATGGCCCTAGACATATATGGCCACTAAACCGATAGGTACTTGACTGTCAGCAGAAAGGAAACTAGTCAACCGCTACCAGTTCCTCATCAAGCAGATTAACACCTTCCAGATCATGTTCCCTCTATGACCCAGTGTGCTTCCTGGGTCCTTCATGAACGATCTGCCTTTTTTAGGCTAAACAATAAAAGTCGTCTCTTTGCTTAAAGCCGATGGCTCACTTAACCAAGTGCCTAATGATGTAACCCCGCCCCTAGCACAGTAATCACACAGCCTATTAACAAAAAAAAAAAAATGTGTTAAAAGCGGGGATGAGTGGCTTCCTGCCTGTGAACAATTCCGATTCCCTCTATAATTAAATAGGAAGCTGAAGATTATGATCTAGCTCAACTGAGAAGAGCCGGAGGGCCCTTTACTACATACTGACGTGATATGCAATTTCAGTTTGGCTCTGAAGTCAAGCTCTCCTCATAAAAGAAAACCAGATATTGACATGACTGTGTCCTGCAGGATGAGTCAGTTGGGCCAGCGGCACACAATGGGTCAGTGAATTACTGACAGGGCGCTGGCAGGATTTTACAGAACAAATACCACTCCATAGACAGGCCTGCAGGCACCATAGTGAAATATTATGCGATTCCCTGCTTCCCATGCAGAGCAACACTGAACTGTGATCCAGATCACGATGCAGTAGAAGGGAATCCTTACATCATAAATGACTGTCTTCTGTACTGCGGTGGGTGAAATCCAGCAAGTGCACGGTCTACAATTCACAGATTGACCAACGTCACGTGTTGCTGGCCTTACAGCCATTCCTGAATAAAAGGATGTCCATCGCAGCCGAGAGCGTCTTCTAGGGCAGGGAGAGCTTGACTTCAGCGTTGAGCTTTTTGCCTCCACGATTTTACACAATCAATTTGCATATTACCTCAATGTTGATTTAACACTGATTTTACCTCAATGTTGATTGACAGGTTTTATAAGATAACGGTAGATTATTATGGTGATTCCAAAATCCTACAATAAAAATCCATCAAGGAAGCATGCACACTTCTGGGATTGTCTCATTTCGGCTTGAGATAATTTCTGTTAATATTGCCTACACTGGTTGGAAAAATTGGCAAAACTGGATTATAAAAGCCTAATGTATGGGCAGCTACTATGCAATTCTTCTAGAGAGACGGATCAACCACAGATCCCCCCTCCCAGCACCAAAACTAGAACCCACTGATGTCCACATGTCAACATAATGATTAATAAAGCTTTAATCAGGTTTGTTTCGCCCCAACACAAAAAGGATAAAATCTCATGGTCCATACACATCCACAGGCCTACAGTACCCTCCCATACCCTGCCTGTAGGTGGCACATGACCGTCTTCACATATACACGTACCCTGCTTACACCCCAGGCAGTCGTTCTGTGGACTGAACCGATAGACACAAGTGCAAATCTATGAATTCACTACAAAAATGTGCAACATCAGCGATGCAGGAGCCCACAAAACGCCACCCGAATACGTACACTGGTGAGATGGGATAAGCAGGGCACGCACAGCGAACCAAGGGGCAGTATCAGAAAATGACTGTCAGCAAAATGGACAGTAGAGACGTAAACATGACCCAGAGCTGGAGGGTACCCCAAAATACACGTAATTAAAAGTGCCCCCAGCCAGATAATACCAGGAGATGGTAATGCGATTGTCTCTGCCCACCTCCAAGTGCATGATAACAGGGAAAAAGGAGATCCATCGCACAAAAATCTTCTTAATTTAACACGGTTTCCCTGTAGTCCCAGTATAGTCCTCAAGACACAATGGTGCAAGCTGTGTCACGTCCCTGGCAGGGAGCAGCAATCCGTGGGCAAAGGAACAGCGCAGCCACTCTAGGTGCCCACCACTGCCGGGTCATGGGCCGATTCTGGAAGCTGGCTGTCACTGCAATGATACAAGAAGCAATTGCCCCAACAACTGTAGCAGATAAGGATGAGGGCCCCCAGGAAGACCAAGGCGCAGATGGTGCACGGCTTCCTCTCCAACAAGAAGCTCAGGAGGTAGAAGCCCATGAACATCGAGTGATTGAACCACAGAGCTGGATTTAGAGGCTTGGGGATGAGGAGCACAGGGAGCAGCCACTGTAGGCAGTACATGATGGCGGCAGCGGAGTCCCGATATGCAACCTGCGGAGACAATACAAGCAGAAGATTAGATCATATCTCAGTCTGCAGCCCCCCTATAACCAAAGAGGGATGAGGACAGACTGGACCCAGTATGCCACATGGGAAATGCTTTTATATACAGGGTTATTTATCCAACCCAAAAACAGATGACTAGTATATACAGGCTAAATCACAAAACACAACCCAACACAAGAAATGATACTACCTGAACCCTGGTGATCCATCTTAGGTCACTTGAAACTAGCATTAAACCCTGACCTGGCACTTTTCTGTTTTTTCATTTCCATTTTTCACTCCCCACCCTCAAAAATCTATTTTTACACGTAAAGAGCTCTGCGACGGCTTATTTTCTGCGTAACAAATTGCACTTCCATGCCGTGTACTGGGAAGCGGGAAAAAAAAATCCAAATGCGGTGAAAATGGTGAAAAACGCATTTGCGTTGTTTTCTTGTGGGCTTGGATTTCACGGCTTTCACTGTGCGCCCCACATGACATGTCTACTTTATTCTTTGGGTCAATGCGAACGCTGGGATAACACATTTGTATAGGTTGTATAATGTTTTCATGCATTTACAAAAATGAAAGCCTCCTGTACAAAAATTTTTGGGGGGATTTTGCCATCTTCTGGCGCTAATAACTTTATCATACTTCAGTGTATGGCGCTGTGGGTGGTGTCATTTTGCGCAACTTTGATAACGTTTTCACGGCTACCATTTATTACGACTGTACGACCTTTTGATAATTTGTTATAGAATTTTTTATATTTTTCAAAATGGCAAAAGTGTGCCATTTTCAACTTTGGGCGCTATTTTCCGTTACCGGGTTAAACGCACATAAAAAAACCGTTATTATATTTCGAAATCAATTGTCATGAATTGACATGAAATTCTCACCAGATGTTTTATCAGCAAATTTAGAAAGCAATCCTGTTACTTAGTGAAGAATAATATGAGTTGGTTCAGCCTGTAACAAAACATCTCATAATGGCTAAAACCAGTTAAGAAGTCAAAACATACCGATAGCATTCACTACAGGTGAATTCCTAAACTACTGAAGGTCCAGTGAGGAATGTGGGGCCATAATCCAGAAGTGGAAAGAACATAATTTCACCCAAAACCCGTACAGAACCTGATACTCCCTGCAAGATTAGAGAGAGGAATGCAAATAATTATCAGGTATCACATGGCTGAACCCAGACGGGATTGTCGGGTCGGCTCTATTTCTGTTTATATCACCAAACAAACACCAGGTCGACATTAAGGGTGGGAACATCAGGGTGAGGGGCTGTTATTCATCATATGGCACTGACAAACTTCATATTATCAAAGGAAAGATGAATGGACAAAAGTAATTTATGATAGAAATTTCCTGCCATCACGATGAAGATCACATTTACCAATGGACGCACACTGCACTCATGTCGGACTGTGCATCTTCTCCATGGCTTAAACGGCGTGCACAGGTATTTAAGAAGTGTCCGCGCTGAGATTGTGGCGCAGCTGCTCTGGCCTTCATACCACACAAATTAGGGGGCCGCGCTGACTGATTTGCACCGTAACGTTCAAATTGTGTTGCACCACAAAAAAGTTGGTGAACTCTGTTGGACTTGAGCGGGGAAGTCACAGATTCAAGATTTCTGGCGCACAATCTTATTAAATCGCCACACACAGTATTTTAGATGGAAATCACTCAACAGGTTTCAGGGAAAAAAAAAAAAAAAAAAACCTGCATAAAATGGATCAATCCAATCAATGGATGATCTATTGAAGAGAGTTTGTGGGCCAAAATGCCAATACATAACACTTGCTCAGATCGTGGAGGTGGCCACCTTTTTATATGTGTTAACCATTGCCTCCTAACTTCTAAAATTAACTTTTACAATTATGCTAATAATCTTGAAGTGCTTCTGGGGGTGTTTCCAGAGCCCCTCCATGCTGCAGATTCACAGGCTGTGAGCAGAACAGGTCTTCCCCTCCTCTCTGTAACCTAAGTGGGGAGACCTTTTCTGCTCATTTAAAGCTACAGCATGGAATGTCCCTGTAACACCCACCAGAGACCTTCTGGATCATTAGCATAATGTTAAAAGTTGATTTTAGAAACTAGGGGGCCCATGGGTAACAAAAATAGGAAGATTACCAGAGTCAAAGTGTCTGGATTTATGAGTAAGTGTCCTTGGTTTATCAAGATGGATTTTGATAAAACATTTCTCCTTATTCCACATATACTATATAAACATTATTACAAAAGTATAATTTGCTTTCATATTCTGCAGCATTTTACTGATCATGGGGGAGAGATAAAGACAAAATAGGATCTTCCATAGTCATAACATAGTCAGATGATACAATAGGAGTCAGAGTACTTCAGTTATGGACATCTATGGTTTTATTTCTGCAGCCGTGTAGACTGGACAAGTTCATTTCACTACGACCTTTACAGCAAACTAACCATTTCTGCTGCCGTCCTGTTCTAACAAATCCCCACAATGTAACTCCTGTAACTTACAGCAGCTGAAAAGCCATCGACAACAGATGCCCAAATCCATGGTAGCTGACCCGACCGCAGACCCCCCCGTCACCCGACCGCAGACCCCCGCGTCACCCGACAGCGTAGACCCCCGCGTCACCCGACAGCGTAGACCCCCGCGTCACCCGACAGCGTAGACCCCCCCTGTCACCCGACAGCGTAGACCCCCCCCGTCACCCGAACGCGTAGACCCCCCCCGTCACCCGAACGCGTAGACCCCCCCCGTCACCCGAACGCGTAGACCCCCCCGTCACCCGAACGCGTAGACCCCCCCCGTCACCCGAACGCGTAGACCCCCCCCGTCACCCGAACGCATAGACCCCCCCCGTCACCCGAACGCATAGACCCCCCCCGTCACCCGAACGCATAGCCCCCCCCGTCACCCGAACGCATAGACCCCCCCGTCACCCGAACGCATAGACCCCCCCGTCACCCGAACGCATAGACCCCCCCCCGTCACCCGAACGCATAGGCCCCCCCCCCCGTCACCCGACCGTATAGACCCCCCCCCGTCACCCGACCGCATAGACCCCCCCGTCACCCGACCGCATAGACCCCCCCCCGTCACCCAACCGCAGAACCCCGCAACCTGCGTCACCCGACCGCAGACCCTCGTAAGCTGCGTCACCCGACCGCAGACACCCCTAACCTGCGTCACCCGACCGCAGACCCCCCTAACCTGCGTCACCCGACTGCAGACCCCCCTAACCTGCGTCACCCGACCGCAGACCCCCCTAACCTGCGTCACCCGACCGCAGACCCCCCTAACCTGCGTCACCCGACCGCAGACCCCCCTAACCTGCGTCACCCGACCGCAGACCCCCCTAACCTGCGTCACCCGACCGCAGACCCCCCTAACCTGCGTCACCCGACCGCAGACCCCCCCTAACCTGCGTCACCCGACCCCTGTAACCCAGGCGCCCAAAATCCTTCTGTCAACCGACTGCAGACCCCTGTAGCCCCCGTCACCCGACTACACTACTGGCCAATAACGGAGAGCAGCTGACAAGTCTCCATAACACTTGGCCAGGGTGACCCCTCACTGCTTCTCACCCCGGTACCCTGATATCCCAGTCACTGTTCTCCTCTGTCTCCCTGGACTTGCAGCGCTGCCTCAGCCGTGTACCTCGCCCTGTGTGTCACCTCCGGAGCCCAATGTCTCCCTGACCACAACTTTCCCCATTGCCCCCCGCCCCACACACAGAACGAGCCGCCACATTAACCCCGTCCACCCCGGCTCCGCACTCACACTCCTCCAGGCCGCGGCTCCCTCACGCAGCTGACGGGACGCTCCAAGTTCACGTCATGCGTCTGTCTGCGTGCGGACGTCACGGGCCACGTAACTGCTAACTAGAGGACGACGGCGCCCTCTGGTGTTCATATAGGAACTTGCGCTGCACTGTTAACGCCTGTGTGATCGGTGGAGGAGCAGAGCGCCCCATGTGGCCACAATGAGAAGAGGCAGGTCCTGAGAGACTGGTGTGCAGAGCCTTATTAGATGTAGGCGCACACTTATTTATATCCATTTTACAGATCTCTATGAGGGTTTGTTATCTGTGGGACGAATTGTACTTCCTAGGGTCAGTATTTAATATTCTGCGCTGGCACCAATCACAGGTGTTTAGTGTAATTTGCAGCAAACACCCGAGCTGTATCCACAGGGCTCAGCCCGTGAGCCCTAGTAACATATCGCCCAACTTCTGGGCTGAAAAAAGAGGTTGGTTGGCATAAAAAACCTGGCCCTATCCCAACCCCCTTGTGTAATACCTAGATAAATGGCCCTTGCACTGCACAATGCCCCCATTTCTGCGGTTTACACACATTTTAAAATGTCTCCACCCTGTACAATGCCCCATCCTCCATTGTGTCTCCATCCTTCTGCTCCCCCTCTTCTTGAGCCCCTTCTCTTTTCCCCCTTTCCATGTGTTCCCCCTCTTATTGTGGTCCCCTTCTTATTATGGCCTCCTCCTCTGCTCCCCCTCTTATTGTGGTCCCCTTCTTATTATGGCCGCCTCCTCTGCTCCTCACCTTTTGTGCTCCCCTGCTTATTATAGCCCCTTCTTATTATGAAGCCCCCCTGTTATTAAGGCCCCCTCATTTGCTCTCTCTCTTATGGTGTCCCCCTCTTCTGCTCTCAACATGCCCCCCCCTCCTCCATAAAAATATTTCACATACATTTTCTCATTCCCTTGTAGCTGTCCGGGTCTGTGTGCAGCAGCGCCCGGCAGGCCCATTATGATTACGTCAATGCACCTGCCAGGCCAGACATGGCAGAGACTCGCCAGTGATACAGGGAGCTGAAGGTTCTCTGTATCACCATGACATCTAAGGGTGAAGACACACATGGCGTTTTTGGGCCGTTTTTGGGCCGTTTTTACTAAGTGCGTTTTCAGATCGTTAAAAACGCATGCGTTAAAAAACGCATCCGTTTTTTAAAAACGCATGCGTTTTTTAAAACGCGTGCGTTTTTTAAAACGCGTGCGTTTTTGTCCGTTTTTCATTGCGCAATTTCGGAAAAACGGACAAAAACGCATGCGTTTTTAAAAAACGGATGCGTTTTTTAACGCATGCGTTTTTAACGATCTGAAAACGCACTAAGTAAAAACGGCCCGAAAACGGCCCAAAAACGCCATGTGTGTCTTCACCCTAACTCTTTTGGCGTCCCGTAGGACGTCCCTGGACATACCTCCCGCCCGGCGGGACAGCAGGATAGAGCCCACTGTATATAAAAGTGTGGGTGCGGTCACACATCGCGTTTAACGCATGTGTTTAAAAACGCATTGCAACAGCTGAAAAGACGATTTGTCTAATTTAACAGCTGTTAACGACCGCTTGCGTTAACCGCAATGTTAACACATGCGTTAACAATGTGATAACATTGCATTAACAAATGTGTGTGTTAACCGTGATGTTAACGCGTGTGTTAACAATGTGTTTACAGTTGCGTTTTGTAAACACACCTGTTAACAGCTGTTTAATTAGGCAAATAACTCTTCAGCTATTGGTGCCTTAAACGCATGCGTTAAACGCGACGTGTGACCGCACCCTGTAGGTCTTCCACAGTACACAGCTGAGCCGACAGCCAAGATAAGAAACCGGGAACAGGGACAGCAGGAGAAGGAATCCATCAGGTCTACACAGGCCCGGAGTTATGCCATGGCAAAAAGGGCAAATGCCCAGGGGCACTCATACAAATATACAAATCATGAAAGGGGGGGGGCAGTGTGCAAAATTAGGGGAACCATTATCTCATTTCATGAAAGAGGGGTTCCAGTATGGAAATCCATTAAGTGGGCAATGTATATAGTTCATGAGGGGGCACAGAGTGTATTTATTTATAACAGGGCTTTTATTTATCAATGTATATACTCCAATATGGCAGTATATGGGGATTTTCCTCCTCATTCATTACAATGTGCTATCAGCACATTGTAATGAAGGGGTTAAAGCGAAATAGCCTCGGGTCTTCGGAAGACCCGAGGCTACTATGGAGACGGATCGCCGCTCCCCGATAATGTCACAGGGAGCAACGATCCTAGGCAAGATGGCGGTGCCCATGTGCCGCCATCTTTTTGAGGCTGTCGGCAGC
Organism: Engystomops pustulosus; assembly: GCF_040894005.1. Classification (NCBI taxonomy): domain Eukaryota; kingdom Metazoa; phylum Chordata; class Amphibia; order Anura; family Leptodactylidae; genus Engystomops; species Engystomops pustulosus. The sequence goes on along the minus strand of NC_092416.1, from coordinate 160,003,530 downwards.
TTTGCCGTCAGCGATCGCTGTGATAACACCCGCGAGCCCTCTCCATGCAGCGGGACCCGACCACCGCCACCGCCGGGTGGTCGTGAACCAGTTAATGTGTGTATCAGTGTATACATGTGTGTGATTATAGAAGTCTGCTGTGGGGCCCAGCCTCTCCTAATTACAGCTACCGAGAGGAGACTTCCACAGGAACGCTCAGTGTCGGACCGGCCCGCCAGAGAATTACCGGACCCCTGAGGTTCAGCAGAAGACAACCCCAATTGGAGGTTACAAGAGTTTTTTCCTATGGGTTGACGGGTTCCTAGGTGGATAATCTTATCTGATAGGCCCAAGGAACTCCAGTCAGACAATTGAGAACACTGGAACGGTGCACCAGCTGGAGGACAACCCTATTGCTGGCCTTCAGGTGGTTGCCGGTCTTACCAGCAGCTACTTTTTGCATGACAAAGCTGGAGAACTACTATAGCAGAATGCTACACAATTAAATCCATTGAGCTATTAGTGTCCATTTTTCTGACCACAGAACCGGACTTGTGTTTATAATCCCCTACCATGTAGATCGGAGGCCTTACAGTCTATGAGGATGAGGGGGTGACACAAGAGCTTACAGTCTATGAAGATGAGGGGGTGACACAAGAGCTTACAGTCTATGAGGATGAGCGGTGACACTAGAGCTTACAGTCTATGAAGATGAGGGGGTGACACAAGAGCTTACAGTCTATGAAGATGAGGGGGTGACACAAGAGGTATAAGAGCTTGTATAATGGTCCAGCCATTCTCTATAAGGGAACAGTATAAAATCGGGAGGCCGGGGTATAAAGATACACTAGTAGAAGAGTAAAGGAATTCTCTGTCCCAGGTGATTGAATGTCTGACTACGACTCCAATTATGGACATGGGATCTGTACATTTATTATATAGAGTCCTTGGTACAGTAAAGAATAATTAAGCTGCAGAAATTCCAGGGCCATGGATACGTTTATTTGTAAGTCATGAGCTTGCTCTGTCCGCCCCCGTGAGCTCCTCCAATACTCCAGATAAGTGATGGAGACTCATTATGCTGGATATCCTCTCTATAACGCGTGCGGCAGGCAGGTATTACTGTACTGTCTAATTACGGGATGTGAAATTCCATCAGTCACGGTACAACATTAATAAGCTGTGTATAATTAAATACGAGTTGTGGAGAGCAGATTACTACAGGGACGGAGAGAAATTCATCAACTTATATGGAAAGATACAATATTAGATTGACTTTTCTTCAAATGATGATTTTGATTTTTCCTCTGTCTCGGTTTTTTAATTTTTATCGGATTTACGGTTAAAGGGATTTTCCACTATTTTATGAAAATGGGCATTTATATTGGATTATTGTATATACACCAGCTCACCTCTCTCCCAAATGTGGATATATAATTTATATTGGATTGTCTGTATCCGTTCCTAATTGGATCACCTTAACGAATGGACCCAGGATCGGTGCCATACCTGAAAACAATGTGTTGCCACTGCTTATAAGGCCTCATGCACACGTAATATATGATGTATGTATGTAATGGGCAGATGATCAATACTAACCCACTCTGCCATACACAATAGGCCTGTATGGGGGCTGTGAGGACGCGTATGTTGGTCCAATGCATGGACTACGTAAATTGCACATGACAGGAGTCCTTCTATTACCAGACATTTGATGCAAGGACTCCCTGCCTACTGGCTGAACTGCAGTACTGGTTCTATAATAGATAATACAGTACCGGTGTGGAAGTTTGGCCAGCAGACAGGGAATCCTTGTGTCATATTTCTGTGTGATGTATGATGCTAGGACTCCTGTTCCGTGAATGTGTTCAGCCCATGGTATCGGACCAACCTATAGCTCAATTTCCACAGGCTACACACGTTTGTTTGAAGCCAGCTTTAGATCCTGCTTGATACAGCATCTGATTGTGTGGCTGACATGTTTTTTGGCACCCTTGAGGATCATCACAACAAAGGGAACCCTTGATTCAATTTTATATCCAGGATCAGCACCATATTTAAAGGAATCTACTTTCAAAATCAAGAATGGATAAACAAGAGATACTTACTCATAGATCCAGGCACAGTGACCGTGGGAATCTTCTTTTATTTATTATCCATGTTATCCATATTTGTTATGCTAATGAGCCTGGTGGTTTTACCATTGACCCTCTGTGCTGTAGCTTCACAGGCTGTTACACTTCCACCCTCCCACTGTGTGATGAATTTTCCTCTGGTGCATTTAGATTAAAGCAGGCAGACCAATGGGGGAAGTGGTGAGGGAGCAGGGGTAGGGTGAGACAGTCTAACACTTGAACTCCCCCACCTACCTAATAGCCTTGCAAACCCTAGTGAGAAGGGACAACTGGTTGACCATCCCTACTCCGAGTTTGTGCTCAGAACAGAAGTAAGATGAACAGAGAGACAGACAGAGAAATATACAGACACAAGAGCCCCAGGGAACTGGCTCAGGAACCATAAAGGATCCATAAAGAGGGTTCTGATATTTGTGAAAAATTTCCACTGTCATAAAAACAATACAATATACAATAGATGCTGATAGATCCCTTTCCTCTGACATCCTGAGCTTTATGTTGTCTTATTGCGGATCGGCTGCCATTTTGATTGCGCTATTACCCTACTTCTGAGTAATAAATGGAGATTTACAGTTCTCTCTCTTTCCACCTTGTTCTCGTCTCCTTTGAAGTAAACTCTGCTCTCTCTGATTATTCCTTTTGTGCTTGTTCTCCCCAGGAGTAAATTGCTTAGTGTATTTACTTAAATGGTTTTACAAGTCATCAATTTCAGTCCAGCGCCTTTTGTGAAGACGCCTTCATTCTGGTCTATGGGTTAAACGGATGACATTGCTTAAATTGCCTTCTGTTGTGCACATTTTTATTAGTATTTGATATGTAAAAAGATTGTATTACTATCACTGTGTTCCAGCTTAATTGGAAAATATGCAATAACTGTTGCATAGTTTGATATCTGTAGATAAGATTTTACTACCATCAATTGACCCATAAAATTCCATTTCAGAACCTTCAATAAAGATTATTATTATTATTGTTATGCGCCGTCCCATTATAACAATGAGGCTGACGGTAATTACAGTTGTAGCAATATTCATGACCCAGCTTAGTGGTTGTGATAAGAACATGAGATTTTATGGTTTACCATAAAGAGGACCTCCAACTTTTTGTATCCTGGAATAGATGTTGGAAATTTTTTGGTAACCCCCCCCCCCCCCCACACACACTTTCCGCAAGCTATCAGTGCTATAAGTTTTGGCTCCTCTATCAGATGGGTGAGACATTCCGCTCCAGTTTCAGTACCAACCACCAGCAGAGATCTTAATTAGTATTAATTTCTCAGTAATGGTAAAGTCTAGAGAAAAAAATCCTACCGTGTCGGCAGTATATACTATAGGGCAATAGCCCATGGCCACCCAAACCACCCACTTATACTCATTCATGAAATCCTCGTAAATCTACACAAGAGTTAATTCAGGACCTTTGAAGGTCCTCTAAATCTCCTAAAACTGCAGATTGAAAGCAGGCAGAAGGGGCTAATCCTCCATTCCCCAAGAAGCTGATTCTAGGACCATATGTAGGAAGTGATTCCAGACTTGTAGGGGCTATAATATCCTTACAGCCCAGGACCCATGGCAGTCTTAATCCGCCCCTGTGTGTCAAAATCAGTGGAGAAACACCTATTAAAAACATTGCAAAGCCTTGTAGTGGGTGGACGTAGTGAAAACTATACATTTCTAAAATCCATATGATAGATACCTAAAGGAAAGTTAGTCACAGTGTTATGCAGATCCCTGAAAAGCTGTGTAATCATATCTTGGTAGTGTTGTTAGTAGCAGCAGGATTGTGAAATTGGAATTTAGATTTCAAGATTGTATCTTATACAAGTACACTGGATCCAGTTCCTCACACTGCTGTGCTCTTAGTTTCCTGCACTGAACTGTCCTGTTCTGTGATCTGAGTGCATGATGTAGTATTCGACCAGAAGTCTTCTACCACTGTGGAGCTGCTTAGGGTAGAAGTATATTAAGTACACTTAGAGAATACTTTTTCACAATTCTGCTGCTACTAACAACATAGGTATGAATAAACAGATCTTCATGGCTGTTGAAGATGTCCTACTGCCCTGCGCCAGTATTCTGACGGACTTTGCACGTTCTTTCCAGTGCTAACTGCTCCCACAGGTATTTAAGAAGTGTCTGTGCCACATATGTGACTCATTTGTGTCATGACTGCACTGTACACAGATTTCTGCACATAAAGGTGCGTTCCGGGGCTCCATATTTATCATGCAGTGTCCAATAGAAGTGTGTCGCACATCATATGTTAAAGGTTCACCAAAAAAAACTTGGGTGCCACAATTCACAGTACACAGGCAAACTGCATCTAGTGCAGTTTACATTGTTTTTGATATATGTGGGCCTCTGCGTCCATTTAAAGGTGCATACCATTATTATCAAAAAGCCAAACTGGATATATATGTAATTTCCACATGTAACCAGCAGAGGTCAGGATTGCCCTATCACCATCACTCTGCAGTGCTAGAAGGGGCAACCAATACCAGCCATATAAATATGTATGTAACACCCACACTGTATGTATTTTCCAGAGAAACTATATAAAGCTTAAGGCCTGCATAAATTGTATTCCCTATTCAGATTGGAACTACCTTTCATGGCTGTTTTTAACCAGGGTGGTTGCCATCAACATAGATGGAAAAATAATGACATGATGATGACATAAGTGGCGAATAGCATCCGTTTTTGTGGCTATATAATAGATAGATAGACAGAGAGATAGTGGGAGAGAAATTGAGATAGATATTACTAGATAGATAAAAAAAAGATAGAAAGACCAGATAAATAGATATTAGAAACATAAATAATAGAAATAATAGATATATAGATGAATAGACAGATATATAGATAGACCAATAATAGATTAATGGATAATATAGATTGATAGAGCAAATAGATAATGTAATATTTAATAGATAGACAGATGATAGATAAATAGATGATAGATAGATAAATAGACATAATTGATACAACAGATAAAAGATAATAGATAATAGATAGCTTGATAATAGATAGATATACTGATAAAAGATCAGATAGATAGATAGATAGATAGATACAGGGTCAGCTCCAGGTTTCCCCAGGCCCCTAGACGGCAGGGCCTCAGTTTGGCCCCTTTGCAGTGAACTCATGTGGCGGCACTAAAAATTCATAAACTATTATTTTATATACAGCCCCCCTCATACTTTAATTATATACAGCCCCCTGATTGTTCTATTATATACAGGCCCCCTCACCAGATGCTGCCAGGCTGAGATTCGGCTGTGTGGGCCCTCCTAGAAGCTCTGGGCCCCAACACTTGCCCCGGTATGCCAGGTGCAAGCGCCGACCCTGGATATATAGATAGATAGATATGAGATAGATAAATAGATAGACAGATGGATAGATAGATAGATAGATAGCTATGAGATAGATAGATAGATAGATAGATAGATAGATCATATAAACAGTGTGATGTGTAAGGAGAAATCAGTTGTAGAATTATTGCTCTCATTGGTACATTATTCACATGTATTGAGCAGATTGGCGCCCGCTCCTTCTGAGAACTGGCAGATGTATACAGACATGCGGGCGCTTTGATGATAAGCTGACTATACAAGAGATAGAGCAGCAATGCAGATGGGATGAGGAGACTGGCAATGCCAACTGTGCAGGTGAGGCGTCTGGCAGTAGAACGTGTTTCCAGCTTCACACAAAGCACGTACGTGATATTCCTGCTGTATAATTTATGGTACAAACCGTGAAATGGATTTAAAGGCCTAGGAATTTGCACAATTTATACATCAGAATTTTTATAACACGTTACAAATTAGTATTGAACATGATATGAATGCAAAGGGTTAACTCCTTGGACAATGGCACATATGAGGTGCGCAGGACATCTATAATATTCTCTCCCTGGATGTAGGCCCCGCTATATGACATTCACAGGGTACTTATCAGTTTGCCCCGGTGCCCTTGTCTTGCTGCTGATCTCCTGTTACACAGTGATAATGCCTCTAAATGAAGGAGATTTATCACTGAGCACAGAAAGCAGAAGGAGATAAATAGGAGCAGACAGGCGAGCAGAAGCCTGGGAGAGCGCCGAGACGCAACCGGTGGGAAGTGGACGCATAGACAAGTCATAGAAGATGATAGAAGAGATGGATGAAAGCAGCTCCTGGACCACCAGCTCAGGATGCCGCCATGATGCATGTATGCAGTGTCCGTCTGATGTTCCTTGGACCCACCAGATTTTTTTGGTTGCCTTCATTTTATTAAACCTTAAGAATTATACCCTAGTATCCTCCAAATTGAGCAGTTTTTTTAATGGACCTCCGGTGTCTAGTATTGGGTTAGAGCTTTGGCCCACCGGCGGATCATCTGATCCCCTGGTGGGGCAGTCCGAAACTAACTGTATGTAACCTATAGACACTTTGAATATGGACAATTTGTAGTATTGCATGTATAGCATCTATAATTAGCATCTTGATGGTGGATTGGCCTTTGGCTTTATATTAAGTAATTCTAGTTTGCCGGGTCTGGGAAGGGTAGTGGGTTATTTAAAGGATCATTGGACACCTTATGACCTGAACGAAATGAAGGAAAGAAGATACCACATATATATTTCATATTCTCAAATATACAGGCCCTCGGGATATAAATGATTGAGACCTTTACATACTTGTTGTCATAAGAGACATCGGGACACATTTACTAAGGGTCCGAATCGCGTTTTTCTGCCGGGTTTCCCGAATTTTTCCGATTTGCGGCGAATTGCCCCGGGATTTTGGCGCACTTGATCGGATTGTGGCGCATTGGCGCTGGCTTTCACGCAACAGAAATCGGGGGACGGATTCGGAAAAACCATGGAATTTAAAAAAAAAATTGTGTCGCAAAAATAGCACTCACATGCACAGAAATGGTGGAGGTGAATTCCGGCGGACTTTAGCGCTGCAGCGACACATAGTGGACATCAGGCGCACGACCTTAGTGAATCCCGGCAGAACCCGAATCAGCGTCGGAGAACAAATTGAATTTATTGAGGTCCAATCCGTTCTAGGTACATTTCTTCTAGATGTCTTTTGCCCAGTTCAATTTTTACCAAAAATATTAATTATTGGTAATTTTTCTGCCCCACAAACTTACACACGCCTCTACATGCGTTGGCTTCATCTGCTGGCAAGGTATAGCCACTACAACATGCGATTTGTTTCTCGTTCTTCTGTAAGTTTCCACTTCTACTCTGAGCATCTATATTTACAGTCCCAGGAGTGCCACTATAGGGGGTGCACAGGTTGCAACAAGGATCTGGAAATGGAGTGGACCCAAAAGCTTCCTCTGCATGCCTATAAGGGGATAAGAACCAAAAATTTGAGTTGATATACGCATTTTGCACATGCTTGAGCCACTTTGGCTTAGGAGCTTGGTTGCAGTGGCCAAAAGATGGTAGATCATAAGAGAGGCCTAGAAAGGTTTTAGTGGAATAACAATAGATCCAATAGATGTAGTAGAATAAGTTACGGTCTGGAGTAGTGGTAGCTGTGCCTAGGAACAAGCATGTTGCTGAAAACTGGACATAGATCTCAGCTTAGAGGAAGCCCATTCATGGTCAGAGGCTATGAGAAATAATGTAATTGTTCTTCTCCCTTGCTGCTTGACTCATCATATCCGCTAACCCACAATAAATGTTCATCTTAAGTCATTTCCCAGCAGCCCTAATGAAATTTGCGGCCCATGCCTATGAACCGAAGCAGTGGACAAATGAGAAGCAACCATGCCTAAATGCCACCAAACCTCCTATGTGATATCGAGCAGAGAGTGGCACAGCCAATGGTGTGCAGACGATGCCCTGACAGCAGCGGGCTCAGGGGCTGGGTTCCCTCCTGGCCCAAGGGTGACAGTGACAGATGGGCCGAGCAAGCAGAGCAGGGCGGGTGACTTATTGCAGCTGCCAGCCACTGACACAAACCCATTTGGAGCAGGAAGTGATAAATGTCCCACTCGGTTTAAACACAGGGAAGTAAATTCCTCCCGACAGCCACAGCTTGGCTGATTTAACCCTACTATACCAGTCTTTCTCCAAATACCTACACCCAAGGACCCTGAATGACAAAGAGAGTCAGCTCCTGCGTCCAATGAGGGACCAGAGTGTCTTAGAAGAGGAATGAAGGAAGAATTAATTACAAAAACGAATGACTTGTGGGAGAGAAGGAAAGATGGCAGAGTATAGGGAAAATGAAGGGTGGATGAAAGGAAGGAAGAAGCAATGACATTATGTATCTGAGCGACGATAAAAGCTCAAGGCGCAAAACCAGGAGGAGAGATTCAAAGCACGAAGAGAGAACAATACAAGAAGAAAAGAAGCAGTGACACCTGCAATATAAGAGACGCACAAACTAGACCTCAATTAACCCCTGGCCCATATATAGCAATTACCTGGGAAGCACATGAGAGAGAGACATCCGCCTCACCATCATAGAGAGGTGGCAAATTATACAATTATACAGAGACATCCCGACACCATCAACCAAGCAGAAAGAGACTGCTAACTGTGAGGGAAGAGATGCGTAGAGAGACAGATAAGAGATAGAAAATAGGTGACATATAGATGTGTTCTCCAACAATGTAATGGTGCATAATACCAAAAAACTGTGATCATTTATAGTACTACAATATGGTGTATCATAGTTTATACGGTTGAAAAAAGACACATTTCCATAAAGTTCAACCAAAGAAGGGAAGGGATTGGACGTGGAAGGTCTGTACAATTCTATATAACATAACCGGCAAGTGTAAAAAGGCATCTGGAGCCTTTTTGAAGCTCTCTGCTATCCCTGCTGTGACCAGCGCCTGAGGCAGGCTACTCCACTGATTGACAGTTCTCATAGTAAAAAAAAGTCCTGTCGCCTCCGGTGATTAAACCTTGTTTTCTCCAGATGAAGACAGTGCCCCCTCGTCTTTTGATTTGATTTGGTGTATATATATATATGTAGTACTGCTATATGATGTCCTATTATATAACACTGCTTACAAACATACAACACATACACACTACATATACTCATACACATTTGACACATGCAAATATATATATTACACTCATACTTTCATATACATTTAAAGGAAAACATGCAGCAGTGTCTCCTGACAAATAAGAGACCCATATACAACAATTACCTGTGAGTTTCTTCTTGCCAAATATTTGATGTTAGTTACGTACCCTTAGCACCACTATACAATAAAATATTTAATACTGCTTACATACATATATAGTGGGTACAGAAAGTAGCCAGACCCCTTTAAATTTCTCACTCTGTTTCTTGCAGCCAATTAGTAAGATAAAAAAGTTCTCATTAATGTACACACAAAAAACTGATATTTTAGCTAATTTATCAAACAAGAAAAACTGCAATATCACAGGGTCATAAGTATTCAGACTCTTTGCTGTGACACTCATATTCTACTCACATGCTGTCTATTTCCTTTTGATCCTCCTTGAGATGGTTGTACTCCTTCATTTGAGTCCAGCTGTGTTTAATTAAACTGATTGGACTTGGTCTATATATTAGCTCACAGTGCACATGAGAATCATGAGGTCTAAGGAACTGCCCAAGAAGCTCAGAGACTTGTGGCAAGGCACAGATCTGGCCAAGGTTACAACAGAATTTCTGTATTCCCAAGAACACAGTGGCCTCCATAATACTTAAATGTAAGACGTTTTGGACGACCACAGATCTTAAGTTAAGTTAAGTTCCACAAAGTCACCTCCACTAGTCGGGGCTTTCTGGCAGAGAGTGCCGACAGAAACCTCTCCTCAGTACAAGACATATGAAATACTGAGCAAAGGGTCTGAATACTTATGACCATGTGACAGTTCAGTTTTTCTTGCTTAATAAATTAGCAAAAATATCTACATTTCAGATGGGATGCAGAGTGTACATTACATACCGGATAGAGATGAGCGAACATACTCGTCCGAGCTTGATGCTCGTTCGAGCATTAGCGTACTCGAAACTGCTCGTTGCTCGGACGAATACTTCGCCCGCTCGAGAAAATGGCAGCTCCCGCCGTTTTGCTTTTTGGCGGCCAGAAACAGAGCCAATCACAAGCCAGGAGACTCTGCACTCCACCCAGCATGACGTGGTACCCTTACACGTCGATAGCAGTGGTTGGCTGGCCAGATCAGGTGACCCTGGGATAGACTAGCCGCTGCCCGCGCTGCTCGGATCATTCTGTGTCTGGATGCCGCTAGGGAGAGAGCTGCTGCTGGTCAGGGAAAGCGTTAGGGTGTTCTATTAGCTTACTGTTAGGCAGGAGTGATTCTCAAAGAACCCAACAGCCCTTCTTAGGGCTACAATAACGTTATACTTTTTTTTTTTTGTTTGCTTGTGGCTGGGCTTGCTGGCACTAGTAGTGCAGCTAGTACAATATTGTGAGGAATTTGCAGGGGGACTTGCTACCGTTGTGTTTAGCTCTTAGTGACACACATATCCACCTCAAACACCAAAGTGGGAAAATTTATTAGGGGTTTGATTTCAATTAGGCACAGTCTGCCAGTTTCTTTTTATTTTACGTTTATTTTTTCATAACTCAGCGTCATCTCATCAGTGTGCTTTCATACTTGGCTAGAAAATAGCCATAGCAATAGGATAGCATTGTTTGGTTTTAAAAACTAAAAAACACAAAAAAAAACTAAAAAACACAAAAAAACACAAAAAAAAGTTAAAAAAAAAATTAAAGTTATATAACTTTCATTTTCAAAATGTTTAACCCGAGGGCTAGGGGTAGAGGACGAGGACGAGGGCGGGGACGTGGGCGTCCATCTACTGCAGGGGTCAGAGGCCGTGGTCCTGGGTGGGGTGAGACACCACCTGCTGATGAGGGAGCAGGGGAACGCCGCAGAGCTACACTCCCTAGGTTCATCATGTCTGAAGTTACTGGGACTCGTGGTAGAGCACTGTTGAGGCCAGAACAGTGCGAACAGGTGATGTCGTGGATTGCCGACAATGCTTCGAGCAATTTGTCCACCAGTCAGTCTTCCACGCAGTCCACCCATGTCACCGAAATCGGCACTCCTCCAGCTCCTGCACCTCAGCTTCCTCCCCCCCAGTCTGCCCCCTCCCAGGAAAATTTGGCATTTGAACCGCCATACTCTGAGGAACTGTTTTCTGGACCCTTCCCACAGTCACAAACCACTTGTCCGGTTGCTGCTGAGCAATTTTCCGATGCCCAGGTTTTCCACCAGTCGCAGTCTGTGGGTGATGATGACCTTCTTGACGTAGTGGAAGAAGTGTGTAAAGAGGTGTCGGACGATGAGGAGACACGGTTGTCAGACAGTGGTGAAGTTGTTGTCAGGGCAGGAAGTCCGAGGGGGGAGCAGACTGAGGGATCGGAGGATGATGAGGTGACAGACCCAAGCTGGGTTGAGAGGCCGGGTGAACACAGTGCTTCTGAGACGGAGGAGAGTCCTATAGCAGAACAGGTTGGAAGAGGCAGTGGTGGGGCCAGACGGAGAGGCAGGGCCAGAGCAGGTGCATCAGCGCCAAATGTGTCACGTAGTGAAGCTCCCGTGGCGAGGGCTCTCGCGGCGAGGGCTAGATTTTCAGAAGTCTGGAGGTTCTTTAAGGAAACACCGGATGACCGACGGACTGTGGTGTGCAACCTTTGCCAAACCAGGATCAGCAGGGGTTCCACCACTACTAGCTTAACTACCACCAGTATGCGCAGGCATATGAATGCTAAACACCCGAATCAGTGGCACCTAGCCCGTTCACCTCCGGCCGTGCACACCACTGCTCCTTCACCTGTGTCAGCTGATAGTCAGCCCCCTGCCCAGGACCCTGGCACAAAAACCCCATCGTCGCCTCCACGATCCTCCACAGCATCCACCAGCGTTCAGCTCTCCATACCCCAGACGCTGGAGCGGAAAAGAAAATATAGTGCAACCCACCCGCACGCCCAAGCCCTTAATGTCCACATCTCCAGATTGCTTAGCCTGGAGATGCTGCCCTATAGGCTAGTAGAGACCGAGGCCTTTCGCAACCTCATGGCGGCGGCCGCCCCTCGGTATTCGGTCCCCAGCCGCCACTACTTTTCCCGATGTGCCGTCCCAGCCCTGCACCAGCACGTGTCAGACAACATCATCCGTGCCCTGACCAACGCCGTTTCTGACAAGGTCCACCTGACCACGGACACGTGGACGAGTGCTGCCGGGCAGGTCCACTATATATCGCTGACGGCACATTGGGTTAACTTGGTGGAGGCTGGGACCGAGTCTAACCCTGGGGCTGGTCATATACTGCCGACGCCGAGGATTGCGGGGCCTACCTCGGTCCAGGTCTCAAAGGCCTACTATGCCTCCTCCTCCTCCCACCCCTCCTCCACCTCCTCCTCCGAACTACCATCCGTGGGCATGGCGCCATCAGTCGCTAGCTCTAGGCACAGCAGCAGTGCCGTCGCTAAGCGACAGCAGGCGGTGCTCAAACTGCTGAGCCTAGGCGATAAAAGGCACACCGCCCAAGAACTATTACAGGGCATCACGGCGCAGACTGATCTGTGGCTGGCACCGCTGAACCTGAAGCCAGGCATGGTTGTGTGTGACAACGGCCGTAACCTGGTGGCGGCTCTGCAACTCGGCAGACTGACACCTGTGCCATGCCTGGCCCATGTGTTAAATCTGATAGTTCAGCGTTTCCTCAAGACATACCCCAATCTGTCAGATTTGCTCACGAAGGTGCGCCGCATCTGTGCGCATTTCAGGAAGTCCAGCACAGATGCTGCCACTCTCAGGGCAGCGCAGCGCTGCCTCCAACTGCCCGCTCACCGACTGTTGTGCGACGTGCCCACGAGGTGGAATTCAACATTAACCATGTTATCCAGAGTTTACCAGCAGCGCAGAGCGATTGTAGACTGCCAGATGTCAACTTCCACCAGAACTGGTAGTCAGGTCAGTCAGCTTCCTCAAGTCTACAATGAGGAGTGGACGTGGATGTCTGATATCTGTCAGGTGCTGAGTAACTTTGAGGAGTCAACACAGATGGTCAGTGGCGATGCCGCCATCATCAGCCTCACCATCCCGCTGCTTGGCCTGTTGAAAAACTCTCTGATCAGCATGAAGTCGGAAGCTTTGCGCTCGTCACAAGAGACGGGGGAAGAAGATTCCCTTGTTGATAGCCAAAGCACCCTCAGGTCTGTTTCTCAGCGCATATCGGAGGAGGTGGAGGAGGATGAGGAGGAAGAGGAGGAGAATGTTGGCGAGACACAAGAGGGGAGCATTGCTCAGACCTTCACTGTTCAGCGTGTATGGGCAGAAGAAGAGGAGTTGGAGGAGTTGGAGGAGGAGGAAATGGGCAATCAGGCCAGTGAGGGGAGTGAATTCTTGCGCGTTGGGACTCTGGCGCATATGGCAGATTTCATGCTAGGCTGCCTATCCCGTGACCCTCGCGTTCAAAGAATTTATTCCAGCTCCGATTACTGGGTATTCACTCTCCTGGACCCACGGTACAAGCAAAATCTTTCCACTCTCATCCCTGGAGAGGAAAGGAGTGTGAGAATGCATGAATACCAGCAGGCCCTGGTGCACAAGCTGAAACAGTATTTCCCTTCTGACAGCGCTAGCGGCAGAGTGCGTAGTTCTGCGGGACAAGTAGCGAGGGAGAGTAGGCGAGCAGGCAGCTTGTCCAGCACTGGCAAGGGTACGCTTTACAAGGCTTTTGCCAGCTTTATGTCACCCCAGCAAGACACTGTCACCTGTCCCCAGTCTCGGCAGAGTAGGGCTGATCTTTACAGAAAGATGGTGAGGGAGTACGTAGCTGACCATACCATCGTCCTAAATGATCACACAGCTCCCTACAACTACTGGGTTTCAAAGCTGGACATGTGGCACGAACTGGCGCTGTACGCCTTGGAGGTTCTTGCCTGCCCTGCCGCTAGCATCTTGTCCGAGCGGGTTTTCAGTGCAGCTGGTGGCATCATCACCGATAAGCGTACACCCCTGTCGACTGACAGCGCTGACAGGCTGACGCTTATTAAGATGAATAAAGCCTGGATTTCTCATAATTTCCAATCTCCACCTGGTGAAGGAAGCTCAACCTGAATAATTTATGCACTCCTCCTCCTCCTCCTCATTTTCCTCCTTCTCCTCCTCTTTGTACACTAAAGCAGAGGAAACTGGCTATTTTTTGACAGGGCCCACTGGCTCTAGCTATAGTACTTTATGCATTTAATTTTTCTGGAGGGCCACCAACCCGGTCCTCTGTTTTAAACAATTTTTGGGAGTGCCACATACAGGCACTCAATCTATTCAATTTTTCTGGAGGGCCACCTACCTGCTCCTCTGGTTTGAAAACTTTTTTGGACTGCCACATACAGGCACTCAATCTATTTCATTTTTCTGGAGGGCCACCTACCTGCTCCTCTGGTTTGAAAACTTTTTTGGACTGCCACATACAGGCACTCAATCTATTCCATTTTTCTGGAGGGCCACCTACCTGCTCCTCTGGTTTGAAAACTTTTTTGGACTGCCACATACAGGCACTCAATCTATTCCATTTTTCTGGAGGGCCACCTACCTGCTCCTCTGGTTTGAAAACTTTTTTGGACTGCCACATACAGGCACTCAATCTATTCCATTTTTCTGGAGGGCCACCTACCTGCTCCTCTGGTTTGAAAACTTTTTTGGACTGCCACATACAGGCACTCAATCTATTCCATTTTTCTGGAGGGCCACCTACCTGCTCCTCTGGTTTGAAAACTTTTTTGGACTGCCACATACAGGCACTGAATCTATTCCATTTTTCTGGAGGGCCACCTACCTGCTCCTCTGGTTTGAAAACTTTTTTGGACTGCCACATACAGGCACTATCCAAATTAAATTGTCTCCATAGCAGCCTCCACACGTTGTCTCCATTGCTACCTCCAAAAGTCGTCCATATAGCTGCCTCCATACATCGTCCCCTTATCAAACGAGGTGTGTCAGGCAGAAATTTGGGTTGTTTTCATGGATTCCACATCAAAGTTGTTAACTTTGTCGCCACCCTGCTGTGTTATCCACAAAATATACTGGCAAACTTTTATGATTAACCGATATTATTTCAGCGCTTCTTGCGCATCTGTTTACATTCCCCTCACCCGCCATATCCCAAACTTATAAGAACGCTACTACACTTAACTCGGTGCAGGCTGGGACCGAGTCTGACCCTGGGGCTGGTCATATACTGCCGACGCCAAGGATTGCGGGGCCTACCTCGGTCCAGGTCTCAAAGGCCTACTATACCTCCTCCTCCTCCCACCCCTCCTCCACCTCCTCCTCCTCCGAATTACCATCCGTGGCTATGGCGCCATCAGTCGGTAGCTCTAGGCACAGCAGCAGTGCCGTCGCTAAGCGACAGCAGGCGGTGCTCAAACTGCTGAGCCTAGGCGATAAAAGGCACACCGCCCAAGAGCTATTACAGGGCATTCCACATCAAACTTGTTAACTTTGTCGCCACCCTGCTGTGTAATCCACAAAAAATACTGGCAAACTTTTATCATTTACCGATATTATTTCAGCGCTTCTTGCGCATCTGTTTACATTCCCCTCACCCGCCATATCCTAAACTTATAAGAACGCTACTACACTTGATCTTATACAAAAGGTTCTTAGAAGTGCTGTTTGGGGAGTAGCCGAGAGACAGGGGCTTGGATTGGCGAAAGCTCGCCTGGCAGCGGAGCGCCAGCTCCATGCCAAGATCCAACTAACATAGTTTTAACTGCAGCACCTTTAATCTACTACTAGTTCACTGCCTCCATACATGGTCCCCTTATCAAACGAGCTGTGTCAGGCAGAATTTTGGGTTGTTTTCATGGCTTCCATGTTAACTTTGTCGCCGCCCTGCTGTGTAATCCACAAAATATACTGGCAAACTTTTATCATGTACCGATATTATTTGAGCGCTTCTTGCTCACCTCCTTTGGTTCCTCTCTGCCACCCATTGGTTTGAAGCCTGAGTCCATTTAGGGTATGTCGCCATGCCACTCTCTAGCCTGTTGCTGCTGCCGCTGCCTCTGCATGCCGTCCCCTATAGTGTCAGGGTCAATTATTGGATGTTTTAGATGCTATCTAGCTTCATTCTGTCACTCTGTCATGGCCATGCTGTTGCCCATAATTTTGGCATAATGGTGCGATTAGGCAGCCTCAGAGGCATCCATGCATGCTGCCCCTGCTGTTTCCTGTCCATTTCCGTGGTGTTTCCATCCTTTTCTGAGGTTCCCAGGTGTTTGGCCAAGCTTCCCTGTGCAGAGCCTTGGTCCCCTTGAAAAATGCTCGAGTCTCCCATTGACTTCAATGGGGCTCGTTATTCGAGACGAGCACTCGAGCATCGGGAAAAGTTTGTCTCGAATAACGAGTACCCGAGCATTTTAGTGCTCGCTCATCTCTAATACCGGACATAACTCAACTACACATGCACATTACACACATATTTATACACACATAGCCCCTGTGTAACTGCACAGAACCAATTGCTCCTGAACATTCAAATATATTATAAAAATATACACATTCAAGCACATTACATACATACATTCACATATAATTAGACACCTTACATACATATAATAATACACATTACATATAGGGTCTCATTTACTAAGGGTCGCGGTTTGCACTTTCATCAGACTGTTTGCCGTTTTCGGGGATTGCACGGTTTGGACAGGTATTTAACAAGTGCCTACGCTGGGATTGTGTTGCACATGATCGTTTTTTGGCGACACAAATCGGGGGGGCGGGCCGTCGGACGATCCGACTGATTCATAATCAGCATGGGATTCAACTTTTTTAAATTGTGTCGCAAGCCCATGCACTTACATGCATCACGAAGAAGAAGGTGAACTCCGGCGAACCTGAGCAGGGAAGCGACACATGCAGGATATCGGGCGCACAATCTTAGTGAATCGCGGCACAGTGCATTATCGTCGGACAACGCACTTTCGGTGAACACCAGCAGACGGGTAAGTAAATGAGCACCATACTCTCCTTTCCTGCACAGCTACTCCCATTAGCCTGTATTTTCTATATTTGCCATAAGGCTATTGCAACAGTTGGTAATAAACTCCTTGTTGCCTAAGAGAGCAAAGACAATGGGGCAGATTTACTTACCCGGTCCGTTCGCGATCCAGCGGCGCGTTCTCTGCGGTGGATTCGGGTCCGGCCGGGATTCACTAAGGTAGTTCCTACGCCGTCCACCAGGTGGCACTGCTGCGCTGAAAAGCATCATTCCGCACTGGAATTCACCGAGCCGGACCAAGTGAGGGTAAGCGCGTCCCAAGCGACACTTTTTTGTTTTAAATGCGGTGGTTTTTCCGAATCCGTTGGGTTTGCGCTCGGCCACGCCCCCGGATTTCCGTCAAGTGCATGCCGGCGCCGATGCGCCACAATCCGATCGCGTGTGCCAAAATCCTGGGGCAATACAGGGAAAATCGGAAATATTCGGATAACACGTCGGGAAAACGCGAATCGGGCCCTTAGTAAATGACCCCCAATGTCCCTCATTTATCAAAACTAGTGCAATAGGTACTAAGTGCTGTTTGCCAGTGGAGTGTGCAGGGGGCACCAGATTTATCAAAACTGGATGACCGTGCGGCACAATTCTGTCAAGTCGCAGTAATAAATGTGACGCACGGTCCAACTCTGCACCAGAACAACCCTTTAGGTGCTGAATTTTGTGACACATTGGACACATTAAAGTGGCTTTGGTCCTCTAATAAATGTTCATTTTCTCTAATTGTTGTGTGGGAAAGGAAGTTTCACAATGCATAAAACTGTGAGACTTTCTAATCATGAATCAGGCTCTGCCCGGCGTGGCATGGTGCTGCACCAGCAGTAGTTCTATGTTTACGCCAAATGAATGAAGTGGAGTAAATAGTCCTGTGAGATTTTTTAGCAGTGAGAAGTCCCAAAAAAAAGTGGGAATTCTTTACACCAACAAAACCAATGATAAATAACCCTCGGAGACTCCATCCACCTTTCTCTCTAAGGGGTAAGTTATAGAGTACATACTTATCACACGTTCCAGCTCAATTTAACCAGGATGTTATATTGAAAAAAATCTTTCTTTTATTTCTGAATTTTTAAAAAAAATGGACATCACTCACAGCCAACGCATTTCAGATGCAACTGCGTCCTTAGTCACGAGGGCGTTCCTCGTGGTAGAGCTGGATACTATTTCTCTGTAAGTTATAGAGTAAACCCCTTGCACACAACTGTATATAGCATCCGTATGTTAACAGTACATATGGCAGCTAACAAATGGCCGTGATAGGAGTACACTGTGCACGGCGCGGTGTGATGTCACCATATCATACAGTCTCCCTCCATCTCGCCAACATTTGCTGCATCCGGGTCCTGCTCCACGTTCATGTGTAAGAAGCCCTACTCTTTTTGGACTGCAATGGAGGATCTGATCAGGGCCTCCATAACAGGTTTCCTCAGCACTGTTGTACTTAGACGACTGTTGCCCGATATGGTTTTCCACATTAAACATATTCAAATCATGAATAAATATATATAACCAACAGAGTGAGAATGATATGTTATCTTCACATGCTAAACACTGCAAATATATTCAGCACAATCTGGAGGTAATCACCAAAGGTAATGAACCAGTAACAGCAATAAGAGATGATCTTTACACCCCAGTAGAGGTGTGCACAATAAAGGCTAACTAAACAGAGAGGAGCTAGTAAAGTAGAGAGAGGATAATGATGATGACAACTTGGACGCCTCCATGACTTGATCCAATTTTCTGGCAGGGAACCAGGTTTACTTTTTTTTATACTTTTAAGATTCCTTTCACATGAATGTTGAGGGGACGTACATCCGGCTGCCCAATTAGGGGCCAGATGTAGATCCCCATAGATGAATACGGCACCTGGCCGCGATACGGAGAGCACACACCAGTGTCACCATAGCGTAATCAAAGAATGCTCTTACATTTCCTGTAAGTACGGACGGGCACCAGTTGCCTGTATGGAGAGGGGAGGGGTGAGCAGTGCTATGTGTATGCTGATGACAGGTTCCCTTTAAAAAAGGATGTGGTTAAGCTGCAGATTGATGTGGTGTAGCCTTGTTATTCCATAAAGGAAAAAAAGGAATTGTATTATACTTGACTGGCCCAGGGGCTTGTGGTCTAAAAATGACTTACTGGGAACCTGTCAGCATATTTTGCCCCATTAAAATACTACCCCCTCAGGTAGGGGATGAAATGTCCTTCATAGAATTCCCTCTTTCATGTGAAATCTCGCCTTTTGACTTGTAAATAATTTTCTCCAATGTCATGTGAAAATGAGCAGAGAAGAGTCATATTTGCCTGAGATGAGTGAGGTTTAGAGACTGCACTTCACTCATGCCTACCTTCAGTTCGATAGCAGCAACATGCATTTGGTGTCATACTGAAGACAAGAATCTCATTATGATGGGGCACATTTACTTACCCGGTCCAGTCGCGATCCAGCGGCGCGTTCTCCAAGGAGGATTCGGGTTCTGCGGGATTCACTAAGGTCGTGCACCCGATGTCCACCAGGTGTCGCTACTGCGCTGAAGTCTGACGTAATTCACCACGCCCCCGATTTCTGTTGTGTGAAAGCACGCCACAATCCGGTCGCGTGTGCCAAAATCCGGACTCTTAGTAAATGTGCCCTTATGCCCCATTTTAAAAATGTTGGGTTGTCATAAGAACAAGAATTAACACTAAAGCTTCATTACAGACGCCTGTGATAACTGTTATAGCTGATTATTGTAGCCTAAGGATAAAGTACAGTAACTTACCAACTTCCAGAGGTCCGTTTGTAACTAGGGGTTGTCTGTAAGTCGGGTGTTCTTAAGTAGGGGACCGCCTGTATATCATTCTTCTACATGGATACTCAAGTGCTGGCAGTAGATCTCTGGTTGAGCCTATCCAGGAGGGTCTCGGATGGGAGAGCCCTATCTTTTGGCTCATTACACTCAAATCTGAGGCAAGAAGACCTTTTAAGATACCAAATTTTTTATATTAGGTGTTTCATTACACTTGGATTTCATTCTCCTCTGGCTTTTTAATGGCCTGCCCTACTCCCTCCGCCTCCTGTCTTATTTCCATCTATTTTTCAAATTTCCCTTTTCCATTTGAATCGCCTCTCCCCATCCTATCCATAATCTTCCTCTCCTTTTATCTCTCCTTCCCTCCCTCTCCTCCTTCTCTCGCTCTATGTCAGGCAGTCCTGGTTGAGTTACTGACGCCTCTTGACGTGGAGTCTCAAATTTTTCTTAATCTAAATTGAAAACTGTTCAAGTAGAAAAATAATTTCACAGCTTCACCCAGAAAAAGGCAGCGTCAGCGAGTATGAGAGGGAGGACGACGCTACCGGTGCCCTAGCTTTACCTGTTATATATAGTATGGTAATGTCAGACAGAGACTGATATCGTATGTAAGCCTGTGGACCCGTGAAAGCAGGATACGGTCATTTTTACTAAATTTATGCTACACAATTTACATCTGAGCTATACTTGTGCTGTGTACTGTATGGTTACATGAATACAGATCAAAGCAATACTACCCAGAGTATTTCAGTCTAACCAGTTATATGGTGACATGAACAGCATAAGTCACAATTGTCAAGGTGAGGGGATTAATAAAGTTTGAGACTTTACATGGCCAGATCGTATCACTGCATGGACACCAATTCACATTCTCTAAATCTGTCAGGTATATTTTCAAATTTTTGGGAGGGAGAGAAGTCGAGCTCTGTGTCATACATTGACTGAGAGAATCCTAATTACTATCCTAACCCATAAACAGTTATTGACAGTGAGAGCCCTGATTATTCTGCCCACACACAGTTATTGACAGTGAGAGTCCTAATTACTTCTCCCACACACAGGGATTGACAGTGAGAGTCCTGATTACTCCTCCTACACATCGTGATTGGCTGTAACAGTCCTGATTACTCCACCCACACACAGTTATTGACAGTGAGAGTCCTAAATACTTATCCCACACAGTCATTGACAGTAAGAGTCCTGATTACTCTGCCCACCCACAGTTATTGACAGTGAGAATCCTAATTACTCTGCCCACACAGTCATTGACAGTGAGAGTCCTGATTACCTGACCCACATACCATAATTGACAGTGAGAGTCCTAATTACTCTGCCCACACACAGTGATTGACTGTTACAGTTCTGATTACCCCGCCCATATACAGTGATTGACAGTGAGAGTCCTATTTACTCCTCCCACACACAGTGATTGACAGGAAAAATCATGAGACTACCCCATCTACACATATTGATCATGATTACTCTGCCCACAAGCAGTGATTGACAGTGAGAGTCCTATTTACTCCTCCCACACATAGTGATTGATAGGAAAAATCATGATTACTCTGCCCACAAGCAGTGATTGACAGTGAGAGTCCTGATTACCACAAGTAGTTCTCTGTTCACATTTAGGTCACTTCTAAGGTCTGTTTTTCTATTTACAGACAGCTGATTAGGGTTCTCCTATTATCCGGTCAGTTGTGACCTCTGGCAATTATATCTGGCGTCTCATTATCAATTATCAGGCTGTAATTGATTATCTGGAGTAATAAAATGTAACACAGATAACGCTATTAGCTTATAATTACCTGCAGTATATTAGTCTTCAGGGTGAAGGCGTCTTGGAGGTTTTCTTAGACACTGCATTAAGGCCTCATCCTTCCTGGCTGGTATAGTATATATTGCTCTACATCATCTATTACTGAATGTATCATTGCTATTGTTATCTGACTGTTACTCCCCTGAAGTCTGATGAATTGGAGACAATGGGGGGAATTCATTAAAATCCCCCCCCCCTGCTTTTGGTGGTCCGGTGCCCATATCTACTAAGGGGCTCCAGCTTCTTAGTAAATACAGGCGCAAATTCTGCCAGTTCGGACCTAAGACCAGGTCTGCACTGTTATAGCTTTGCTTTTGTCCCCAAATGAGCATTTTGGTGCATCATGGGTATTGGCCAAGTGTCCTCTCTGCCGGTGTTGCCTATTTTAACAAGGGGACGGCAGGGCACTGTCAATCAAGTCTGTAGGAAGAAGATGCATAAGACCTCATGGGGAAACCCATACTGCACGAAAAGCCTGAATACAGAGATATCTTCATTTTTATGTATATGCCAATGAGTATTTCAGTGTATCATGGGGGGGGGGGGGGGGAGGGGCATGAGATCCGTGACACCCCATGTTGCCTAACTTAACAAGGGGAAGAAGTACACGGAGAATCCAAGGCTGAGGGTAAGTTCTTGTACAAATGTAGAAGGAATCGAGCAAAGATAAAAATTCTTCACTCTTTTATTGTAAATCCATGTTAAAGTGCTTGATACAAGGTGCTAGTATCCATACAGAACAGCTACACGCACCCTTCATCCTGGCTCATTTCTCAAAGTGAACACATCCTTAAAAACATGAATGAACCAATCCCAATTGCAACAACTTTTTTACATTGATTAAAAGAAAAAACATATACAGGCAGTCCCCTACGTAAGGACAGATGACCCCTAGTTAAAGATGGACCCCTCTGCCCCCTGTGACCTCTGGTGAAGCTCTCTGGATGTTACTATAGTCCCAGACTGCAATAATGAGCTGTAAGGTGTCTGTAATGGTGCTTTATTGATAATCCTTGGTCCAATTACAGCAAAAAATTTTGAAACGCCAATTGTCACTGGGGCAATTTATTTTTTTTTATCTGGATCTAGAATTATAAAATATACAGTTTCGACTTACATACAAATTCAACTTAAGAACAAACCTATGGACCCTTGTATGTAACCCGGGGACTGCCTGTATAAACATATCTACCTGCACATTGTTTTATCACCTTATACAAATAGAATAAATCCTCTTTATGATGTAAACCCTTGGGGAAACGGCTGCCTGTTTCTAAAATCCACATAGCGTCACACAATATGACCCCACGCGGCCACGACACCACCGCGTCGTAGTGATGAGCCCGGGACGGAAGAGCGGAAGACAGAGCTGTGGGCTGGGAGAAGAAGCTGAAAGGTATAGAGTATAGATTTATTGATTGATTTTTTTCAAATAGGGCCCAGAAATGGGGGGGTGGTGGGGGGTTAGTGATTACTGTGAGCCCCTCGGGCCCCGCTTTTGGTAGGAAAACAGGGGGCTCTTGAACACAGTCCACTAGTCCCCCCATGATGACGGCATTGTGCGTGGGAGTTGCTTATGTAGAAAGTGCACTGAAATCATGGTCACACCCAAACTGCACCGAAATGCTAATTTGCATATAAATTTAATTTATTATTTCTCGTCTTTCAGGCCACAGATTTTCTAAAAAGAAAAAAATAATATACTAATAATGCAGGACACGTCACCTACAAGGTTATATGTTTAGGATTCCCTGTAAAGCTCCACTTCAATTCTGGTTGTATTGGTGTGACACTGTGTATAAGTGCCATAGTGACAAGGTGTGACACTATGTATACGTGCTATAGTGACAAGGTGTGACACTATGTATAAGTGCTATAGTGACAAGGTGTGACACTGTGTATACGTGCTATAGTGACAAGGTGTGACACTATGTATACGTGCTATAGTGACAAGGTGTGACACTATGTATAAGTGCTATAGTGACAGGGTGTGACACTATGTAAAGGTGCTATACTGACAGGGTGTGACACTATGTATAAGCGCTATAGTGACAAGGTGTGACACTATGTATAAGTGCTATAGTGACAAGGTGTGACACTATGTATAAGTGCTATAGTGACAGGGTGTGACACGATGTATAAGTGCTATAGTGACAGGGTGTGACACGATGTATAAGTGCTATAGTGACAAGGTGTGACATGATGTATAAGTGCCATAGTGACAAGGTGTGACACTGTGTATACGTGCTATAGTGACAAGGTGTGACACTATGTATACGTGCTATAGTGACAAGGTGTGACGCTATGTATAAGTGCTATAGTGACAAGGTGTGACACTGTGTATACGTGCTATAGTGACAAGGTGTGACACTATGTATACGTGCTATAGTGACAAGGTGTGACACTAGGTATAAGTGCTATAGTGACAAGGTGTGACGCTATGTATAAGTGCTATAGTGACAAGGTGTGACACTATGTATACGTGCTATAGTGACAAGGTGTGACACTATGTATAAGTGCTATAGTGACAAGGTGTGACACTAGGTATAAGTGCTATAGTGACAAGGTGTGACACTATCTATAAGTGCTATAGTGACAAGGTGTGACACTGTGTATACGTGCTATAGTGACAAGGTGTGACACTATGTATAAGTGCTATAGTGACAAGGTGTGACACTGTGTATACGTGCTATAGTGACAAGGTGTGACACTATGTATACGTGCTATAGTGACAAGGTGTGACACTATGTATAAGTGCTATAGTGACAGGGTGTGACACTATGTATAAGCGCTATAGTGACAAGGTGTGACACTATGTATAAGTGCTATAGTGACAAGGTGTGACACTATGTATAAGTGCTATAGTGACAGGGTGTGACACGATGTATAAGTGCTATAGTGACAAGGTGTGACACTAGGTATAAGTGCTATAGTGACAAGGTGTGACACTATCTATAAGTGCTATAGTGACAAGGTGTGACACTGTGTATAAGTGCTATAGTGACAAGGTGTGGCACTATGTATAAGTGCTATAGTGACAAGGTGTGACACGATGTATAAGTGCCATAGTGACAAGGTGTGACACTGTGTATACGTGCTATAGTGACAAGGTGTGACACTATGTATACGTGCTATAGTGACAAGGTGTGACGCTATGTATAAGTGCTATAGTGACAAGGTGTGACACTATGTATAAGTGCTATAGTGACAAGGTGTGACACTGTGTATACGTGCTATAGTGACAAGGTGTGACACTATGGGGCACATTTACTTACCTGGTCCGTTCGCGATCCAGCGGCGCGTTCTCTGCGCTGGATTCGGGTCCGGCCGGGATTCATCAATGCAGTTCCTCCGCCGTCCACCAGGTGGCGCTGCTGCGCTGAAGTCCGCTGGAATGCCTCGAAATACACCGGCCTACCCAGGATGAAGGTGAGTGAAATTTTCGCGACACAATTTTTTTTTTAAATGCGGCGGTTTTTCCGAATACGTCGGGTTTTCGTTCGGCCACGCCCCCCGATTTCCGTCGCGCGCATGCCGGCGCCGATGCGCCAAATTCCGATCGCGTGCGCCAAAAACCCGGGGCAATTCAGGTACAATCGGCGCAAAACGGAAATATTCGGGTAACACGTCGGGAAAACGCGAATCGGGCCCTTAGTAAATGACCCCCTATGTATAAGTGCTATAGTGACAAGGTGTGACACTAGGTATAAGTGCTATAGTGACAAGGTGTGACACTATGTATATGTGCTATAGTGACAAGGTGTGACGCTATGTATAAGTGCTATAGTGACAAGGTGTGACACTATGTATACGTGCTATAGTGACAAGGTGTGACACTATGTATAAGTGCTATAGTGACAAGGTGTGACACTAGGTATAAGTGCTATAGTGACAAGGTGTGACACTATCTATAAGTGCTATAGTGACAAGGTGTGACACTAGGTATAAGTGCTATAGTGACAAGGTGTGACACTATCTATAAGTGCTATAGTGACAAGGTGTGACACTGTGTATACGTGCTATAGTGACAAGGTGTGACACTATGTATAAGTGCTATAGTGACAAGGTGTGACGCTATGTATAAGTGCTATAGTGACAAGGTGTGACACTATGTATAAGTGCTATAGTGACAAGGTGTGACACTATGTATACGTGCTATAGTGACAAGGTGTGACACTATGTATAAGTGCTATAGTGACAAGGTGTGACACTATGTATAAGTGCTTTAGTGACAAGGTGTGGCACTGTGTATAAGTGCTATAGTGACAAGGTGTGACACTATGTATAAGTGCTATAGTGACAAGGTGTGACACTAGGTATAAGTGCTATAGTGACAAGGTGTGACACTATGTATAAGTGCTATAGTGACAAGGTGTGACACTATGTATACGTGCTATAGTGACAAGGTGTGACACTATGTATAAGTGCTATAGTGACAAGGTGTGACACTAGGTATAAGTGCTATAGTGACAAGGTGTGACACTATCTATAAGTGCTATAGTGACAAGGTGTGACACTATCTATAAGTGCTATAGTGACAAGGTCTGACACTATCTATAAGTGCTATAGTGACAAGGTGTGACACTATCTATAAGTGCTATAGTGACAAGGTCTGACACTGTGTATAAGTGCTATAGTGACAAGGTGTGGCACTATGTATAAGTGCTATAGTGACAAGGTGTGACACTATGTATAAGTGCTATAGTGACAAGGTGTGACACTATCTATAAGTGCTTTAGTGACAAGGTGTGGCACTGTGTATAAGTGCTACAATGACAAGGTGTGACACTGTGTATAAGTGCTATAGTGACAAGGTGTGACACTGTGTATAAGTGCTATAGTGACAAGGTGTGACACTATGTATAAGTGCAATAGTGACAAGGTGTGACACTACGTATAAGTGCTATAGTGACAAGGTGTGACACTACGTATAAGTGCTATAGTGACAAGGTGTGACACTAGGTATAAGTGCTATAGTGACAAGGTGTGACACTATGTTTAAGTGCTATAGTGACAGGGTGTGACACTATGTATAAGTGCTATAGTGACAAGGTGTGACACATGATAGCGGCATATTCTACCAGTGTTAGTGACATGTTTTGTGCTTTTCGGGTTTGGATGGGTGACGTTCCTGCTTATCTTGTGCACCGTTCATTGAGTTACCCGGTAGAGGACAGATTAGCAAGTCTTGCCATATGGATCACTATAAGGTCCTGGTATGAATACACATGAACATGAGAAGCTGACAGTCGGCTCCTGATAAATGTATCTTTTCATAAACTTGGCGGTTTTAATTCTGCGCTCGCTGGAGTGGAACTCTTTGCACGTTCCGCATGATGGCCGGTGCTGCTCTGTGAGCTGGATGCTAGAAGAGCTCCGACCAACAACGCTGATTTCCCCAGAGCCGGGAGACAGAGACTGGAGAGTGAGGGAAAATGAGCGCATGAGATGGAGAGACAGATGCTGAATGGCAGAGTGATTATAATAGTAGCGAGCATCATGGCCGTACTTACAGGAACACCATTTCATGGAAAATCATTCTCAACATTGTGATAACCGCCTTGTCCAGACTCCTTACAATGTAACGGAATAAGAAAGAGACTATGGATCGAGGGAAAGGACTCGATTATTATGGAAAGATATTTTTATTTTTCTCTCCCTATCTAGGTCACGTATGTTTTAAACATGCAGGGCCCAGGCCAGAAATATCCATGTCTTATACATGCAAATGTATCAGACAGGGATAAGTAACCATTACCTGATCAGTGAGGATCCAACACCCGCTACACCCACAGATTGGTGATCGGTTGAATTCAGCATTAGGCTGCAGTGGTCACAAGTTCCTGAGATGATGTCACCTTTAAAGAAGACCCTGTCTTTTTAGACCGGTGGTTTAGTGTCCCAAATCGCCCTATGGTTAGTCCCTTTGTGACGCTATTAAATTAAACAACTTTTATACATACCCCGACCCGCTCCAGTGCTCTCTGCGCTCCGGCTTCACTACAAGACTGTGCAGGAGCAGAAAGCACAAGAGATGGGTCCGATGTGTCTCATCTGAACCACCTCTACGTAAGCATAAAGGTTGTTTTATAGCAGGCACATAGGGATGATTTGTGACACAAAACCACCGGTCCATAATCGCCCTGATAGGTCCTCTTTCAGAACCTGATAGAGGTCCATAAACCCCATGCCACAGTATATTTGGGCACCCAAATGTTGGATTCTCTGTTCTCAATATCTAACATGGCCCTTGGAGGGAAGAAAATGCAATGGTCCTGGTGGATGTATGATTGATCATGTGATTGCCACAGGGAATAACTATAACAATAGAAAGGTTAAAAATAAAGCATTATTGAAATCAATAAATGCACACAAATATGTTAGGGGAACAATTTGCTAAATTTGCTAAACTGTTAAAAAAAGAAATATTTAAAAATGTAGAAAAATATATTTTTTTAAATTAAAAACTATTGTTAAACACAATGGGGCAGATTTACTTACCCGGTCCATTTATGATCCAGCGGCGCGTTCTCTGCGGTGGATTCGGGTCTTCCGGGGATTCACTAAGGTAGTGCGCCCGATGTCCACCAGGTGTCGCTGCTGTGCTGAAGTCCGTCGGAGTTCACTGGAGTTCACGATCCGTTGCTGGGTGCAGGTAAGCGCGTGTCAAGCGACACTTTTTTAAAAAAAATACGGCGGTTTTTCCGAATCCGTCGGTTTTCTGTTGCGTGCATGCTGGCGCCGATGCACCACAATCCGAACATGTGCGCCATAAACCCGGGGGAATTCAGGGAAAATTGGCGCAAATCTGTAATATTCGGGCCCTTAGTAAATGACCCCCAATGTTAACATATGCTACACAAACAGCTATACTGTGTCCTGAACTAAGTGGGTGAGGATATGGAGAAAGTGACATATATAGACTATACCTATAAATGTACAGTATATACAGGTCCCTGGACCCTCACGGTTCTTTCTTTAATAGAAGAGTGGTAAAATCCCAAGTGCACACCTACTGCAGCATATAAATATAATATAAAAAAATCTAACCAAAACAAAAACTATTTAATAATTCTTGTTTTTTGTGTGAAAAATCCCCATTTCTGATGTTTCTTTTATACAGGACAGAGAACGCCGTGAGCAAAATAAAAGAATCCTAAGGCAAGATGTTGCTGATGTTTTGGTCCTCCTGCTTTCAAGAAGATATTTTATTTAGGTACCCTTAAAAAATGGCAGCTTGTCCTGCAATAAACAAGCTCTGATGACAGAAAATAAACAGTTTGGCAATGCAATTTTTGTAAGATCTCCTCCTTTTGAATAGTAAAACGTTACAGAAACAGCTGTAATTGGACTGAACCACACAATAATGATATAACATGACATGGTTTTTATAGCCAAGGAATAAAGATTTAGTTCACTGCCCTATATACAGGGCTGTAACTTGAGGGGGTGCAGAGGCTGCGGTCACAACAGGGCCTAAGAGGCTGAGGGGGCCCATATGGTGTCGCTTTCCAATATGAAAAGACTAGTACTATCAAGTTTCAACCATACATTCTAGTCGGGCGACTGGCACTGATTCTACACTGGAGCCCAGCTTCATGTTACGCCAGTGCCTATATACCAAGCTTAGGGCAGGTCGTCTTGTTGGCGTTCTCTTGGAATATGCATTGCAGCTCCCCTCCCACACCTATGGCCAGTGGCGGATTAAGTATCCCATGGGCCCTTGGCTGTTCACATGATGAGGGCCCCTCCAGTGTCTAAACCAACATGTGTCTGGATGTTAGGACTTAAAGTGAACCTGTCAGCAGGAATTGACCTAATAAACCACTACCAGTATGTCATTAACAAGCTGAACACCATCTAGATCATGTCTATTTCATGGTATTACGGTGCCATTGTTCGGAAAATCTACTTTGAAGTGACATGTAATTTGGTTGTATAAAGTCATTTTGGTTGTATATAGTCAAGGAGGCGGAGAGTTTAACACTAAAGTCAAACATTCCTCATGTCAGAATGCCCTCTTTATTGTAATTGATGATACAGACACATCACTAATCAGATCTCCCTTATTCTAAGCTAAAGGAGAGCTTGACTTCAGTGCTGGGGTCTCCGCCTCCACGACTTTATACAACCAATTTACATCACAAGTTGATTTTCTGGATGATACCATTACACTGAGCCAGAAAGAAATCTGGAAGGTGATTCGCTGCTTCACAACATACTGGTAATGGTTAATTAGGCCAATATTTGATGACAGGTTCCCTTTAAGTACTGCTATATATCCTCTAAATTCTCTTTATCCTTAATCTTGTACTTTTTATAAAAGTGATTTAACCCCTTAAGGACGCAGGGTTTTCTCGCTCATTTCTCGCTCTCCACCTTCAAAAATCCATAACTTTTTCATTTTTCCATGTACAGAGCTGTGTGGGGGCTTATTTTGTGCGTAACTAATTTTACTTCTCCGTGGCATTATTTATAAATGGCCGGTGGCATCAGAAGAGTTAATACGCACGATCGGTGCAAGCATAGCCCACAGGCATTAGTGGTGGGGGTTTGCTGCAATGTGCAACAAACCCCACCTGTGTATGAAGATGGCTAAGCCCAGTAGGTTATATACAGGATAGATTCTGTAACAGGTATTTTTTATAAGTGTTACCCAAAAAAAAGGATTTTCTAAATTTTAGGCTGTCATAGGAACAAGGATTGTCAATAAAGCATCAATGCAAATACCTCTTTTGTTGACCATTGCCATTTGGGGCCAAAGTTCAGTAAATTACCAGCATCTGGAGAGCTTCACAATGAGCAGAGAAGTCTGTATATAACTAGGGGTCGGCTGAAATTTGGGTTTCCTTAAGTAGGGGACCGCCTGTATTGTCTTGGTGGGGGATGAATACTTATGCATGCCACATGCCTCAGTTTTTCAATTTGCAAAAATTTGCAAAAGCATGTATCATCATGTACTCACAAATACTTGATATTTTGTGTTGCTCACATAAAATATCAATAAAATCCATTAAAGTTTGTGGCAGTAACTTTTGCAATAGTTGTAAACCTGCTTTCAATCTGCGGTTTCAGGCCCCCCGACAAGGACCTTCAAAGGTCCTGAAATGGCTGTTGTTTACATGTGCATTGTGAGCAGGAACAGATACAGTACAAGGATTTCATCTTTCTAAGTATAAAATTTGGGTGGTGGTTTGGGTGGCCATGGGTCCCCAAGAAGGTTTGTAATACTTTTACAATCCACTGCATATTCTGGATACCAGAAATATGAGTAGAATATGTGAAAAGTGAATGACTATTGGTAGCGGGTGACTGGATAAGGCTGTGCCTGGCATAGGCTGCAGTCAGTGAAGAGTTACCGAGCCGCTATTAACATTCAGGGGAGGGGGAGATGAGTGCTCCTTACTGATTTAATTCTTGCCCTCTCCCGGCTGCTCTTTCCTGGCTAGTTACAATTATTGGATCGGAATTAGATCTCCAGACTGGAGGTGAAAAGTGAATTAAAGCACAAATGAATGAGAATTTTCCACCTCGTCTGAGTGCCCCAACCTTAGCAGATATTCCAGCATCGTATTACTCTTTTTCTCGCTCATCCCTCAGCGCCCGCCAATGTGAATGGCCTTCAGCATCTATTCTCATGTCACATTTCTCCCTCTACTGCAAAATAAAAAATCACTAGTAAATATAATACAACTTGAGTTGTTCCATTCTGTCCAGATAATTCTATCCTTAGTGATATTGGCTATTGAAAAAGTGTTGAAAACCAATATATCCGTTAAAATTTCCATATGGTTTTTTTCAGGTCTTTTGAATGGCATTTATCGTAAATAAATTTTCTGGAGATGTTGAAGTAAGAAGCAAAATACCTGTCAGTATTGTGCTGACTAGCCTTTCCTCCTGACTGTTTTAGTTTTGTGAGTCCTCTCAGTACCCTGCTGCATAGCCCTTGCCTATTTCTGTATTGGAGAACCTGTAAGTAGTCTGCTGCCTAGAACTTTCCTATTGCTGTAATCAGGAACCTGTCAGTATCCTGCTGCCTAGCCCTTGCCTGTTTATGTAATGGGGAACATGTAGGTAGTCTGCTGCTTAGCCCTTACCTTTTGCTGTAATGGGGAACCTGTTAATATCCTGCTGCCTAGCCCTTGCCTGTATCTGTAATGGGGAACCTGTAAGTAGTTTGCTGCCTAGAAGTTTCCTATTGCTGTAATTGGGAACCTGTCAGTACCCTGCTGCCTAGCCCTTGCCTGTTTATGTAATGGGGAACCTGTCAGTACCCTGCTGCCTAGCCTTTGCCTACTTCTGTATTGGGGAACCTGGAAGTAGCCAGCTGCCTAGCCCTTTCCTTATGCTGTAATGGGGAACCAGTCAGTATCCTCCTGCCTAGCCCTTGCCTAATGTTTCCTATTGCTGTTATTGGAGACGTCTATGTAGCCTGCTGTCTTGCCGTTGCCTATTTCTCGATGGGGAACCTGTTAGTAGTCTGCTGTATAGCCCTAGCCTCTGGCTGTTTGGGTTATGTGGGTCCTGTCAGTAGCCTGCTGCTCAGCCTTTGACTATTTCTGCTAGATAAAGCCTGTCAGGAGTCTGTTGACAGTCTTTCGCCTTGGACTAAGACTACTTTGAGCCAGAAATGCATACGCTATAAAATACTTGGCAAAGGGGTTCCACAGATCTACATCTACATCTAATATGCCACACACTGACTATTCAAGGATTTGGGGGGGGGGATTATCACTTTGTTGCAGGGAACCACCTGTAGGGAATTCAGATGCAAACCCTTTAAAGTGCAGTCATAGAGCCCCCTAGACCTCATATCACAGAAAAAAAGGGGGAGGATAACCCTTTAGACCTTGCTATACGTAGTACCATATGGCAGCACACGACACGCTGAGGGAAAGACTTGTTCACATGTCTATGATGTATAATAACTACCATATTTTAGAAGGTGGTAACATCTATAGGTTCTTTTGTTCTCCCTCGTGCCTCCCCACCCACCTTCTCCTGGCGCACATCCCCCAGAGTTCCTGAGTTCTATAATTGCTCAGTTTCTGCCTTAATGTCCCATTTTGCTCCTTTCATGGGGTTCTTGCCCCCGCCCTGCCCTTTACCTCTCTCTGCGTCTGATTTCTGAACTATTATTCTCCAGCTCGCGCTCTCCTCCCCTCCGCATTTCCCTTTCTCCCCTCCTACTCTAATGTTCTCTAACAGCTGTAATTAGAAGTCCTGACATCTCTGTAAATGTTCAGTCCATTAAGTCCAAAGTGTAATATATAAAGCGCCCTCTGTGGGGGGCCTGTGTACCCAGCGCCCGTGAAATGGGTAGAGAGATTAACCCATTCAGCACCAGCCCCGCTGTATGATAACACCGAGCTTCACATTGACTTAAGTTCCTCATGATGCATAAAACCATTGTGACCAGATATTGTGATTTATCAGCTTATTGATCATATTAGAGCAATTTCTGCAAATTTACATTTGTTTTCCCTTTTCAGTTTTAGGATTACTACCCTTGTATGTAAAGGTTAATTCCACCGAATAAAATTCCCTAAAAGTGTTTCCAATCCTGATAGTATTCACACAGAAAACACTACAACACAGTGTGGTAACTTCAATAATATACTTTAAAGGGCTTTTCCCACAAATCAAAGTTTGGCCCTATCTACAGGGCCTAACTTACTGATCGTTGGGGGTCTCAGTAATGAGGCCCACACAGATCACAAAAAAACAGGCGTCTGATGAGGTGACGTAATGGAGCTGGAACAGGGTGACGGAACATCTCAATGGAGCTTACGGAAATTGCTGAGCGCCGCACTGTCCATCAGCTCCATAAAGATGTATAGATCAGATTAGTCATGCGCGGCCGTCTGCTCCATTACTCTCTGGGAGCGACGTGGGGTTCGACTTAGGTAACTGGGACCCCATCGGACCCTTCGTTTTTGTGATCTGTGTTGATCTCATCACTGAGACCCAGACTGAGCAGCAAGTTAACTTTGATTTGTGGGAAAACCCCTTTAAAGCATCAATCCATATTTACACATGTAACAGTATACATCAAGTCACACGTAGTGATAAATCAAAGTTTCACCTTTGTATAGGGCAGTAATAAGGTACATATAGTCCTTATTTCTATGGCTCATGGTCATAAAGGTTCATTGGGACACAGACTGGCGTGGCTTGAAGCTGATGGGCCCCAGTTTAAAGTCTGTACCAGGCCCCCAACTATATATGGATTATAGTACTAGTCTTTTAATATTGGAAAGTGATATCTTATGGCCCCCCTTAAGACTCTAGGGCCCAGTTGCCACTGCAACCCCTCAAGTTAAGCCCCTGTTCGGATGTAACAAACCGGCAGAGTAGCTTCACTAGGCATGGCAGGTGCAGTAAGCCGCAGAGCACATCATGTGATGTTTCAGGGGAACAGCTCCCTTCTTCAGACATGTCTATGCATGTATGTATGTAGATGTAATCTGTATGTGCATGATATGTGTTTGTTTGTGCTAACATACGCATATTTGTATGTATGTGTTAGTTAATATTTAAGTGCATCATGTGTGTATGTATGTGTTAGTATATGAGTATCTATGTATGTGGTATCATATGTACGTTATGTATGTAAGTGCATTACGTGTGTGTCCCCGTCAGTGGGTCTTAATGAATTCCCCCCAATGTCTCCAAAGTAGTTGAATGTGGGACCATAATGATCCTGCACATAAGCTTTTGACAATGTAGATGAAAATCATTCAGCTTCACAGATTTTGTAAGGTTTGGTCAACCACCAATGTGTATGGATCATCTCAACTCAAGTTTTAATTCAACAATCCGATCCTTTTGTTTTTGGGAAACCAGTGGCTGCCATAAGACTCCATTCGTCTTACGCAAACTTTTGGCCAAACTAGTCATATGAGGGAATCAGAGGACATAGTTGTCGGATTAATGAAGGGTTCTCCTGTCCACATATCACTTAAAGGGCTTCTCCATAATATCTGTAGAATGTAGATAAATACTACCACATAATCACTCATATACCAACGACAACTCCAGATATGAGACACATCTTGCATTTTAACAACTGGCTTCATAACAATCAAGTCTAATTGTGAAATCTGCCTTCTAGGGGTAATGAAATAAAATTACTTATTGATGAGTCCAAGCAGGGGAAATCAAGTAGTATATCCAAAATGAGATTAACATTCTGTATCTCTTCATAATTAAAGATGAATCTGTGCGCACAGTCATTAAAAGCATAGAATGTTTTGCAGGAGATTTAAAGGGAACCTGTCACTTTGAAGATGCAGAAGGAGCTGAGCAGCTTGATATAAAGTCTCAGTACAACATGTCATTTATTCATAATCTCTCTGTATCCTGAATTTAGGAGTCCAATGGGCAGTTCTCATTGATTAATGGACTACCTTGTATTGATGTGCATACAAAGAACTGTCTAAATTGGATGTTTAGGAGTTGTATCTACTTCTCAAGTTAAGTCCCTATTCAAAAGATAGGGGATAGCAAGCTAACGGATGAGGGTCCGACTGCTGCGACCTCCACCGATCTTGAGAACAGGATTCCCAGCAATACAGTGAAAGGGGGTCACATTCTCACTTATGGGTAAAATGGCCGGAGCCTGCACCCTGTCTATCTATTCAAAAGTATAAAAAGGACCTAAAGGATCAAGTGAACTGGGTGCACGTTATGCCGAGTCACCCATAAGCAGGAATTACCCATTAGCAGGGCCGGATTAAGGGTGGTGGGGGCCCTTGGGCGCAAAGTGGTGGGGGCCCTTCCAACAATGTTTTTGGAAGTATATAGCCTGCCAGCCCCCTGTAGTATGTAGCCTGCCAGCCCCTGTACTATATAGCCTGCAACCCCCTGTAGCATACAGCCACCAGCCCCCTGTAGAATTTAGCCGCCAGTCCCTTGTAGAAAATGGCCACAAAATGATAAACTTCATACTTGTCTCACCTTCCCTTCCAGTGATCCCACGACGCTGCAGGTTTTTCCTTGCTCTTCAGGCAGACGCCGGCCACTGAAGACGCTGCCATTGCTGGAGGAGATCACCGATGCACTGTTTTGGCAGCAGCATGTAGTGATCAGACGCCAACAGCGTGACGTCATCACTCGCCGCCGGCGCCCCATCACAACCTGCTGCCGCCAAAACAGTGCATTGGCGATCTCCCCCAGTGAAGGCAGCTTTGTCTCAAAGCTTTGTGCGATGCGAGCGGACACAGACTGCTGCGTATTGCACATAGAGATTGTCGGAAACTGGTGGGGGCCCTTAAAAAGTGAAAGTGGTGGGGGCCCCGGGGCTTGAGCCCCAGGAGCCCCTCCTTTAATCCGGCCCTGCCCATTAGCCATTCTCATGATCCACTTTGAACAATCTAGCACACTTCCAAAGAAATTTCATTATCTTACTATCACGTTATTTTTTTGTGTAGGTTCCTTTATGGATGTCTTAAAAAGTTATGTACATCTTTGTTCCTAGAACTTCTTGTTTTTGGAATTCTGTCCAACTTACTCCTTTAGATTATTGCCCTGGGACACTGGGTTGTTCTGTACGTGGTTCCGTCCTATACATTCCTATCTCATCCTCTGACCGGTCTTCTGGCGATATCACTTGACCCTGCTCCCGACTTTCACCACCATTTGGAGACTATTATTGAGAGAAATTTTTTTTTGTAGGGGGTAAGAGAGAAGACATGTGGAGTCCAATTAAGCACCCCAATTCAGCTACAACCAAAATAATAATGGCTTTCAGAATATCTCTGATGAGAAAACAGAATATGGATGGGAAAGTCCAAACATCCGTTGACCTTAAGCGTCGGGCTCCAAAGAGCTTTCCGACCGCCCAGTTAATGGGATTTGTTTGTTTTCTGTTTTAATCACATTTCCTCAAAGCCGCTGGTGGTCTATGAGAACATTATACATAAAAGCCTGCTGGAAAATGTGATCATGAGTTAGGCATGGACACAAACACAAAATAAAATGGTCAACATATGAAAATAATTATCGCCGAACACAAAAAATTTCTTGTTACACAAATAACATTCTAAGAAACCCAGTAGGCACAACATGGAAAAACATGAGGTCGATATCGGAAATGAGTGTAATGTCCTCCAAAGACCATTATAAGATCCAAGCCATTGGTACATATTACCGTACAATACAGTGTAATTAAGTATGTAATCCTGGATATGTTAGTGTGAGAATCTATAAAGTGGATGCCAAGTGATTGGTCGGATTGACTAATCCTGTCTATTAAGACCAAGGAAGCACAACATTTTCTGTCCTGTGGGCCATACTGTTAGATAGTCCCACTCCCAAAATTGGGTGTTCCAATTTCAGTAATATTTATATGCAAACAATTGGGAAGAAGGGGCACATACTCTGTTATTCAGGCATTCACTATTTAGATAAGATGTACTTTACACTCTATAAAAGGGCACCTCACATGTAGAAATTATTTTGGTGGGACACTGGGAGGGGACACTCTCTGGCCGGCAACATATAATAAAGTACCCTCTACTCAACCATGAAAGAAGCATCTATGAGGGTTTGGGCCAGGTGGAGAACATAGGGACAGCAAAGGAGTGCAATGAGAGAAGATGTGTACACTGTGGGGGTCATTTACTAAGGGCCCGATTCGCGTTTTCACGCCGTGTTACCCGAATATTTCTGATTTGCGTCGATTTCCCCTGAATTGCCCAGGGATTTTGGCGCACGCGATCGGATTGTGGCGCATCGGCACAGGCATGCACGTGACGGAAATTGGGGGCGTGGCCGAACGAAAACCCGGCGGATTCAGAAAAACTGCCGCCTTTAAAAAAAAAAATGTTGCGGGACTCGCTCTTACATTCACTAGGAATAGGCCAGTGAACTTCAGTGCATTCCGGCGGGCATCGGGGAACTTCAGCGCAGTAGCGCCACCTGGTGGGCGTCGGAGGAACTACCTTAATGAATCCCGTCCGGACCCGAATCCACCACAGAGAACGCGCCGCTGGATCGCGAATGGACCGGGTAAGTAAATCTGCCCCTGTATGTTACTTGATACAATGTTTATTCTGCCAAGAGTATAGTGAAGGCAGGCACTGTTAGCTTGCCACTATTGGGTTGTGTTCACTTTCTCTATGGTAGTTTTCTTTTTATTAGCACTGCATGGCACTATTAGAAGGTATCCTGATTTCTTCACTCTTCTTCTTTTACAATTTGAGAGGTGCTGTCACCGGTGCCCCCACAATCCACGTATTGGATTGCAGGTACACCCGTGCCCCTCTCCGTGATGGCACCCCGTCCCGAGCGCACTCACCTCTCCGCGTTCCTGCTCCTGTCCCAGCTGGTCAGAGCGCATCCGACCTCCCTAGGCCGCGCGCGCCGGCGCTCTCACATTTAAAAGCGTGCCTCTGATTTGCGCTGGCCACTTCTGGGATTCTTTAAAAGCCGGCTGCTCCCAGCAACCCCCGCCGGATCTTAGTGCTCCTGGCCTTTGAGAAAGCTTACTATGTGCATTCCTTGTATTCTGACCTCCCGTTCTGACCCCGGACCTAACCCTGACCTTGCTTCTTTGCTGCCAGCCCTGACCTCCTGCCCCGTTCCAGTTTCAGCACAATTGCCGTCTGGCGTGACTATCTGTCTGTCTCCGACCTCGAGACTGCCTAGCGTTCCTGTACCTCGACCTTGGCTGCCACTGTGGACAAGTCACACCTGTGGAACGACCTGGTGGCACCACACCGCAGCAAGACCATCCTGCTTTGCGGCGGGCTCTGGTGAAGACTGGGTGCCACTTAGACTCAGGTCCCAGGTGTCGGCTTGTGTCATTGCCCGCGGTGGTCCAGGGGGTTCACTAACCCTGAAGCCTGACAGCTACATTATGTAGCATTATTTATGGGGGAGTATGTAGCATTGTGCATTATTTATGGGTAATTTGTGGCATTATTAAATGAGCTAGCATACTATGGCACTCTTAGAGGCACTGTATGGTACATTTCATTGGGTGCTATGGAATATAAGTAGAAATCTGTATGGAGAATTTTCTGCAGATTATAAGAATTTAGTAATTTGCATTCACAACAGCTTTCACACTGCCCTGAGTTAAATAGTGATTTTCAGAATAATTACCACTGGCAGCAGGTCTCTAGAGGTCATGTGCCTTTGAGAAATTTTGGTCAAAGGGGTTAATACCATGGATCACTCTTTGGCACCAAGGTCGGCAAGTTTTGATTTAATAAGATGCAATAAGAGATGATCAGAGGGCAACACTGATGTCTGCTGTGTTTTAGGGAATTAAAAGAGCAGTGTTACGTTTACTGATGCTGCGCTTTTCCATCGCCTTCTCTACGGATCATGACCTGTTTCTGTTTTCCCTACATGGTATTTTATGGAGAAACAATTAATAATTAATGAAGCAAATGCATCAGTTAGGTGAATGTAAAATACTGAAATTACTACCATTTTACATCTGCAAAGGACATCTTAATTCTCAGATCTTCATTAGATCAACTATTGCATTATATTGCATTATATATAAAATATATAAAGCTGAGTGTATGTATATGTGTGTGCTCAGCTCAGTTTCTAATTTGCCAGAAGTCATTAATATGAGCTCCGAGCTTTGATTTCTTACTATAGACAATATAATATAACACAGCTTATGTGTGAGGTAATATGGATATAGACAGACAGACACAGTCAGAGAGACACAGAGAGATAGATATAAAATATTTTTTGTCAACCCATTCTATTTTGTTATAGCTAAGATCAGTTATTAACTATCCTGGGCAATACCTGAGGCTACAGCTATTATAAACATGAAGTTGAAACCATAGGTTTACAAACACTATATAAAGAGACACATATGATAAGAAATAAGAATAAACCTTTCCCTTTTTAGTTCAAATAGGATTACCAAAATTATTTGCCAAATGCAAAACTGTTTTTACAGGCATTTTTATCATTTTCGACAAAGTCAAAAGTTTACATACATGTCAATATTATTTGGTACCACTGCCCTCATACTCTATGACTTGG
The DNA here is from genome assembly GCF_040894005.1 of Engystomops pustulosus. NCBI lineage: Eukaryota > Metazoa > Chordata > Amphibia > Anura > Leptodactylidae > Engystomops > Engystomops pustulosus. Next base: position 159,963,750 of record NC_092416.1, on the reverse strand, counting down.
GTCAAACATTTTACACATACTTCCATACTCAAGGAATTTGGGCCCATTCCTCCTGACGGAACTAGTGTAACTTAACCAAGTTATGAGGCCGCCTTTGTACATAAAAGCTCACAAAGCGTGTTCATCTCTAGCACACAGAACCCGTCTCTTTCCTGAATGGTGTGATGGCAGGACGTTATCATCTTGTTTGTACTTGCAGATAATTGTTTATACAACCTTCAGGTTCCTGTAAATTGCACCCAAGGATGAACCATACTTGTGCAAGTCCACAATTCTTGGTCGGTTTCTTTAGACTTTTTTAAGATGTCACACAAAGAAGCAGCGTATTTGAAGTGTGCCTTCGAATACCTCCACAGGTGTTAACTCAGGTGCTGCCAATTAACCTATCAGAAGCTTCCAAACACATGACATCATCAAATGGGCTGTCCCAAATTGTTTAAAGGCATAGTAATATTTTGACTTTGGAGAAATTTAATACAATGCTTTAAAATAATTCTCTCTCATTATTCTGGTATTTGGAAAACATAAATAATTTTGGTAATCCTACGGGAAAGGTTTATTCTGATTTCCTGTCAGGTAATGAGAAAAAAATTCATGTGTGTCTTTTTATATAGATTTTTTGTTTCAACTGTGTGTCCGTGTATATTTTATTACATATCTGTAAATGGAATATATTGGATTTAGTGTATAACATTTGTTGTGTACAGAGATAAGATATATACCAGACTAGGCCGATATTCGTGACACCTGCATCTAGGCCACCACCACTCACGCACTCATCTCCTTGGAGTAACGTTTGCCCCACTGGTCGTCAGACCCCAGTAAGGTTGTAGCACCACCCTCCACCCAAAATCTGCTGATGGGCTAGAGTCAGGAAGACAAGCTGACCACTCATTCCCTCTAAATCAAACATTACGGTCGCAATAGATACGGTATAATATGTGTGGCCAGCTGCAGCTTATTTGTATCCAGTAAATAAGGTTCCTGTCACCCAGAAAAAAAGATTGTAATGCCAGCAACCAGGGGGGAGCGCAGGATGATAGTGGAAGATAATGATTGGCATATAAAGCAGTTGACTAAATGTAGCTATATAATAAGTATTCGTACAGTATTCTATTACTACATAGTGTCACAGTAAAATAACATCATCAGAGATAAGTCATCCCTCCATACGGTGAAAGGTACATTGCAGCAATTACCGGAGCGAAGCCATAATAACAGTTTTAGAGAACATAAACCAGACAATGTAATATGCAGAGCGTAGTGTTAATGCTGCCGTTTATGACTCCATTAATGTTCTGCACTCAGGGCTGGACTACAATGCAACGCTGGCATAGAAAGCCTGGCAGCCTGCAATCAGGGATCGGGGAGGCACAAAGGGTTTGGGACTGACTGTTTATATCAGCAGGGGTGTAACCAGATAATACAAGGCCCCTTACTCCTGAAGCAATAACTATCAGGGCAGTATGGCTGGTAATGGTTTGTGGGGGGGTATCCTGCTAAAGAAACATAAGTAAAGGCAGTGCCGATCATGTGGGCACCTAACCTACATATACCTATATCAGTACAATACAGAGATGGTATTGTAGTAATTGTACCCAGGGGCGTAACTACAGTGGTAGCAGACATAGGGCCCGCAGTGTCAGGGGGCCCCCACATTTGGATGAATGAAGGATGTTCATCATGCTATGTGTATCTGTGATGTGTATATGCTGTATCTGTCTATGGTGTATGATGTGTATATATTGTATGTGTATATATGCTATACATCAGTGTATGGCACTTTATATATGTGATGTGTATAAAAGTGTGTGTGTATAAGTGAAGAACTGTATGTATATAGGTATATAAATGTGTGTGTGTATATATGAGTGTAATATGTATATTTTTAAGTGGGAAGGGGGGCCCCATTAAGAGGTCTGCTATGGGGCCCTGCCTCTCCTAGTTACACCCCTGATTGTACCCCAGTGCTTTGTATATGTATACAAAACAGTGACTGACTCATCCCTCAATTCAATCATTTACATTTCTCATCTTTTCCACTAGTCCCAGACTGCCATGACCCCCCATCTACAATTTTCTGTTTCATTTGCCTCCTTTACGTTTTCCGTCACCCTAACTACCATTCACTCCCCCGTGCCAATATCTCATCTTGCTCTTCCTGCCAATTTTATGCCCTGCTCCCCTTTTAAAACTTTATTGCCTATTGTGGGCTTCAAAGTAATATCATGATAATGCTGTGATCAGTTGACTTCAAGTGATGGCCAAAATAATAATGTTTGCAAAATTTTTAAATTGTTCAACTAATTTTCACATCCAATTAACATAACAAACGAAAAAAAATTGAGAAGACCGTGCAACCTACTATCTCTTCTGTGAAAACTGGCTCCCTACTACACCTCTCCTACAAGTAGGGGGCACAGCATTGGTAGGATATGCCTCACAGCAGCATTAGAACCCATGTAAGGAGCTACACAAAATCCAATCATCATAGGGGAATTGGACCATCATTGAGGAATTTTCTGGAGATCCATAAATGGGGTGTTCTTTGGCAAGTCCCACCCTTTTCTTTAAAATTAGTAATACAAGGACAAGGACAGACGTAGCAGTAATGGCCCGTAGACTGCAGAATGAAGTTTGCTAATAATAATAATTGGATCGGCCAGTAATACCTCTTTGAGATCGGTGTGGGGGTGGTGTAAGATCTTCTTCCTATTTAAGCTGGTCGGAGGTCTTGTGGCCACCACTAATAAACCAGGGCCACTTACTCAAAGATCCAGGCACCGTGACTGTGGTGATCTTCTTATATTTGTTATACACAGCCTCATTCCATCTAAAATCAGCTTTTTGAATTATGCTAATGAGTCTAAAGGGCTCTGGGGGCGTTACCAAAGCCCCTCAGTGCTGCAGATGTATTATAGTCTCAGGAGTTTATCATGCTTGATTTGATGGTAGACTTATCAGCTGCACTTACCCACCCTTCTGTACCTCCTTCAGTTACAAAAGTGCTCATAGGTCGCTCACGGTCAGCAGGGTGCAGGCTGCAACTCAAGGGCTGCACATGGCCCATCCCCTGCGAGTAGTGCCCGCTTAGGCAGGTAGTGGAATGGGCTTGTAAATTAGATGAATGTGGGTGCACTTTATGTACATGCTCAGTAGTGAAACCGTTCTGCTACAGATGAGAGGAAAAAGGCACTAGGAAGGAAAGCCCACACCCCTGTGGAGTCCGAGTTGCAGTTGGAGTTGGAAGTTTGGTTTGTTGACTCCATAGAATTGATCTGTTTTTGCAGATACGCAAATAATAATAAATGATAGCACTAACTTGTCCCCCACAGGGATTATACAGTTATCCCCTACCCTGTGGTAATAAATACATACCAGCATACACCACGTTGATATACATGTCCAGCTGAACCTAGCTGATCTGCACAACATGCTCCTAACCATGTATTAGATTTGGACTAGACTAGTGATTAGTAATGTTTGGATCCACATGCATCTATCTTTCCATGATTGAGGCTAATGAATGGTATTTTGCCATAAATATTGTCCCCCATACTTTAGTAATTAACAACTCTGACATCATTAAGAGGTCATTTTACCAACCGGCCTTTAAAATAGCAAAGAAGAACCTTTGGGGATCAACTATAATACAGATCATGAAGTCAATGGTGAGATATGATTAGTGAAGATATGACAGATTAGTGGCACATATAAGAAACATATAAGAATGACATATAAGTCATTCACCTAGTGGACGAGACTCATTCAGAATAAGACATTCACTGTTTCTGTCATATAATCTACATCACTGCTGAGGAGGACAAATCAATTCAAAGGGTTTCTCACACCAAACAAATTAAGCCCCATCCACAGGGGGGTCTCCATCAGCTCCATAGATATGACTGGAGCAGAATGGACATGTGCGACTGTCTGCTTCACTCATCTTGGGAAGCGACAAGGGGTCCGACGGAGGTACCTCGGACACCATCGGACCCCCTGTTCACGTGATCTGTGGGGGCTCATCACTGAGCCTCCCACCAATTAGCAAGTTAGGCTTAACTTGTTTGGTGGGAAAACCCCTTTAAGGATGGTCAGTAGTGGTGCACCAGCCATGAGGTGAGTTGAGCTTCTTGCTTTAGGCCGGCGCCACACAGGGCGCTTTGTCTGCGCTTGCAAACGCAAACGCAGACAAAGTCGCGCCCACCGGGGCGGGCCTCGGCCCCATCGCATCGGCGTTTCTATGCAAACGCAGACAAGCGCAGACAAAGCGCCCTGTGTGGCGCCGGCCTTAGGCAGCACCTACTGCAGCAAAATTAGGGGCAGCATCAGGATAGCAGTCACCTACTACAAAGCAGGAAATGAGTCTTAAAAATTGTGTCTCTTCACACCTGATGTTAGCATGGACGTGAGACACTGCATGGGGAACCCATTTACTAAAAAAAAATAACCTGATATGTAACTACTGGATGGAGCTGAAGCAGCGCCGTTTTATAGTTCGCCTCAGGCAGCAGTTTAGGTTCACTTTTGATGGGTAAACTACGGAGGTGGTGGCAGAGGTAAGTACCAAAAATACAAAAATAACACTCATACAGAACCCAACCAATCTCAGCAGAGCCCTGCTATGAAAAGTTATTTTGTTGGTCCCCTGCTCAGGTATCAAGACTGCTGACAGACTCCCTTGATTAGCCTTTTGGGCGGAATCAATTGTTTTGTACAACTTCTGGGGTCTCAGATGATTTCGTGCTATGGGGTCTCTAGCACTTGACTTATCTCTTGTTCTCTTTAGCTATATATCAAAATATGCCTAGCAATTATAAGATTTCTTATAACTTTCTCTGGTGGCTCATCCTCTTTACTACCTCTCCTGATACCTGCCCAGAATGCCCACTTCCAGAGTGTTTGGCACACATTGTGCCATTTCTGGATCAGGACAAGGTGAAATAAAGAGCTTATTTATTGCTAACGCTGAGGCTGCATGTGCTGTGCATGGAATAGCTATCCATTTTTATTTGGCTTTTCACTCTCGCTGGTTACTAGGTCACGCTCTGTAACCAAATTTTGTCAGCAGCCACAATGAACCAAACGCTGCCACACAATGGTCTGCGCCGCGCATGCGCAACGAGCACTAGCAGTCTGTGCAGCTTTACGGCAGAGAGGCAAGTCTCACGACAGTTTGCGTCCTCCCGGACGTCTTGGCGTTACGGCAGTGTGGCAGAGCCGGCTTCTACGTTGTCCTTTACGACGGAAACAGGCTCGTTTTACTGCTGTGTGTGCGATTCCGGGCAAACATGGATGTTGGAGAGTTGTTGCGGTATCAGGTAGGGTGTAAAATCCTGAAAATCTTGAGGTGTTAATAGTGCTGGAGAAGACGGGGCGCTGCACTGTAAAACACGGTCTTTTGAGTCTGTTATGCTGCATGTTGTCCGTTACCTGCTGGTGTGTATAGTGTACATGTGCGTTACCTGCTGGTGTGTATAGTGTACATGTGCGTTACCTGCTGGTGTGTATAATGTACATGTGCCTTACAGGCTGGGTCTCAGCATGGTCAGTGTCCAGTAACTATGGTACATGTATATTGTATGTCCCCCTCTCACATAGCACACCCCATACTATCCAGAATTAAAGGGGATGTCTACTTTGTTTTCTTAATGCAGAGTGTCCAGTAATCCCTCCATGGGGTCTGTGCCCTCTGTGAATACTCGTATACTTGATGCATTTGTTCCAAAACACAACTTACAATATGTGTTTGCATTGTTAAAGGGTTTTTCCATATTCCTGGGTATCAAACGGGTGTTTTTCCAGCACTTGATTGTTGCATTGATCTGGTACTTTTAGGTTTCGGACTATGGGTCACAGTGGAAGCCCAAGGGTGGTCACAAAACCCACTTCATCCAATGACTGCACTCTTCAGACCAGGTCACAATATTAGAAGTGAACGCCTCTGCGAATGTAGGCAACGTCCCCTGGTCCGAGAAGGCTGTTCATTGGATAAAGCAGGTCTGAGATCTACGAAACTTCCACTCGGGTGCAGGGCCCATGTGCTGGAAGTATTGCAGCACGTTTTTTGAACCTCTTTACCATCAAAAATCCATCATAATAAACCAGGGGCATTACTTGTAGATCCAGGCACCATGACTGTGGTGATCTTCTTATATTTGTTATCCATCCTTCCTTCTAAAAATCAACTTCTCCTCCGTGCTGTAGCTTCACATCCTTTCCCCTCTCACTGGGAGTTTAACATTCCTATGCTGTAGTGAGATTACATCAGGACGAGGGAGGGTTCTTGGAGGGGCAGACAGTGTAACAACCTGTGAAGCTACAGAATGGTGGGGGCTCTGTTAATAATACAAACCTCATATCACTACTTTCAAAACACTTTGGGCCTCATTTATCAAGACTATCTGAGAGTAGAACTGTTCTAGTTGCTCATGGCAACCAATCAGAGCTCAACTTTAATTTTATATATACTGCTGTGATAAAATAGAAGTTGAGCTCTGATTGGTTGTCATGACAAACTAGAACAGTTTTACTCTCATACACTTCTGATAAATCTCCCCCATAATATATGAATAATACATATATTGTAAGGTGGTGATGGTTGTAGGCCGGGCAGTGTTCCTCCAGACTAGATTAACCCTTCATCAAAAATATTCAAGTTTTTTTGTGATCAAAGCCTCGATAATCAGCTGGTATCACTGTCAGATGCCTGTCCCAACACTGGGAATATTCTCTTATCTCAAAAACGAATCCTCCTACATCTCGTCCTGTGGCTCTCCATTACAGGGGCAGGAGTTATTTATCATACGCCAGCGAATGAGCCCCGTCGCTGCTCTGTAGCAGTCGGATAAATGAAGAGGCTCCGGCTGACGTGGTGTAAAAGCTCTGATAAATACCCCTCAATGTCACACATTTTCTATAAGGGAAAACATAAGCCTTCCCCATTACTTTATCTGCAGCTTCTGTAGATACAGCTACATATTTACTAGGATTATGTCTTTCATTACTTTGGGGAGCAACAGCTTAATACTTGACACCCCCCCTCCCCCCTGTCTTGCCCCTACAGACTGCAGTAGTCTGTGTGTTGGTGACTGTATGGACTGAACACTACCCTAGTAGCATGACTCCAAGCATCCTAGTTATATATCAGGCTAGGATTCCCGGAACAGTGCTGCAATGAACGGGCTATTTGTATTTTTTAGTGTTTTGCACCCACTTATAGTGGTAGTTGCCACATTGGCAAATATAAGCACAGTGACTGTGACACCAACTTTAGCTGTAAGTGGAAAAATAAAAAATAAATGTATGCCTTTTGAAAGGTGGGGGTAAAAAAAACGGATACCCAAGAACAAATAAGGTGTGGTTCGTTAATGGGTTAGAAGGGAGCAGCTTAAGGACGCCTCCAAAGGCATCTTCCTAATAAACGAAGGCCCCCTACACACAAGCGTGAGTGGCCCCCTTCATGATCTAAGATCCTGAGATATATTTCTTATGCTGTAAGAAGAAAACTGGTCACTGAATGGCGTTATACGCCTTGTACGCCCTCCATACAACACCCCTTATCCCAGCTTCTGGGATCCCTTGAAGGAACGCTCATAAATTTTCAGGTTTAGCATGCATCGGAGCCTCATCCCGCCACTTCGAAGTGTTTATTTTCACAAGTCACACTTGCGCATCGCTGGCGGTTCTTTAGCGAGCAGCCTGAGAATCCGGCAGGAGAAAATTGAATAATTTGCATGCACAAAGCGATACTTAAAGGGGCCAGAGCTTTATATTCATTACATACGATGCAGTACGTGATCTCTCAGTTCTCCCGTCGTGTTCCCATCGCCTCCCATAACTATTTAACACTTAATGATTTCACCCAGGGCAACGGAGACTGAAAGCTGATGAGAGAAATTACAGACAGGGACATTAACCTTTCAGCGTTTGGTACAGGCACGTGAGGTGTATACGGTGTAGGATTCATACCGGCCGGGCATATGGACCCAGAAAGCCCTAGCAGCGCAATATCATCTGCTCCTTCCAGTCTTAAAATCTGCCCCCCCCCCCCCCCCGCTGTCTCCAGAAGATAAAATTGGTCTTTTCGTGCGATGTAATTAATAATTTTAATTAAAGCCCATAAATTGGCCTCAGAGCAGGGAAATGAGCGGACAGAAGGGATCCACTTACACACCAAATCCCAATACTTCATGCGTGCGCCGGTGTAAGCTGGCAGGCCAAGATTAGTGAATGTCTAACCAGGGCCATGAATTATTAATTGCCAAATTACCATTTGCATCCCGAACAAGCTCCATAACCCCACACCACACATTTGATCGCTAGCACACAGCTTTGTTGGCCCCGGCCAAGCTGAATATTAAATATGCCGCTTTATCAAACTGTTTGATGTTTGTCTTATCTCCAAACCACTTTTTGTGTCGAGCATAACAATGCGACGTGTACATATTACACGGGCCTGGATAGATCAATATGGATAGGTTGGTACGTAGGACAAGATTAGGAGGGAGCTTTCTGAAAAGTAAAAAGAATCATGTTATGGGAGGTGTTTTCCTGCAATGGGATGTAATTCCAGGAATGTTTTCCCATTTGAGACTAAGGCTAGAAGCACATGATCGGATTTTACGATTAGAATACAATGTAATCTAATCACCCTCATCCACAAAGCTCTGCATAATGCTGCGTCTCCCTACCTTTCCTCTCTCATCTCAGTCTATCGCCAAACCCGTGCTATTAGATTATTCTCTTCCTTAAAGGATATCCACCACCAGGATGAAAGACTATAGGTGTCAATGGAGCCTGGAGCCCCTCGGGCTCATTTGCCTACAAAGCATGGAGCCACTGAGGCTCATTTGCACACAATCCTTCATCTTGGTGGTAGATGCCCTTTGATTCGAATCTCCCAATCCCGTCTCCAGGACTTATCCCGAGCTGCACCAATTCTCTGGAATGCCCTACAGGCCATTGCAGGCTAATACCCAACCTCCAAAGCTTTGTTCTTGCGTTGAATTTGTATGTAAGTCGAAATGGGTATATACTTTAAGTGTAACTCCAGATACATTTAATTTTGTGATCCCAATGGCAATAAGATTTTGAAAAATTTAGGTAAGGGAACAAAGAATAACGATAAAGTTTAATTGCACCCGGAGAGCTTCACCAGAGGTCACAGTGGGCATAAGGGGTGATATGCAACTCAGGTGTTCATAATCCAGTTATGGTCAGGGACAGACGGTGTGGGATTGCTGTGCCCTGCTGTGGTTTTAATGGAAGTTTGCCAAAAGTATGGATAGATCCAGGCACCATGACTCGTAATCTTCTTGTATTTATTATCCATAGCCTTTTTCCTTTTAAAATCAACTTATAAAATGATGGTTATGAGCCAGTAGGCTCTGTGGGTGTTACCAAAGCCCCTCCATGCTGCAGCTTCACTATTGGATGTTCAACTACGCCCCCCTCCCCCCTGCTCTACCAGCACCCCACCCTCTCTGCCAATTGTAATCTCATTCAGTGGGAGAGGGAAGTCCTCCTGTACAGTGTAACAACCTGTGAAGCTGGCTCTGCTTTATCATGCTTGATTTTCCACTGTGGGTTTAGGATGGGATCTATACAGAATCGCATACATTGCGTTGCTAAAAAAATTTGCTGCAAGTTAGTCGCGGATGATGCCAAGTCTGGATTCACCCCACGTTTTTTGTATAAGTTAAGCGTATAGTGGGAAACTTCTGTGCCATACGTTGTAAGGACATCTAGGAATCCTTCTGCCGTGCCTTTACAACGTATAGCAAATGTGACCCCAGCCTAAGCTGTAGCAATTCCGCCCTGTCTGTTCCCAGGCAACAGTGCTAAATATACAGCTCTAAATCTTCGTGTTTCTCTCTTCCATCAGCCCGACAAAGGTGCTAAAAGAGGCAGAGAGGAGGATCCAGATGAGGTGAAGCCTCCAAGAAAAGAGAGGGGAGGTCGGAATTGGCATCGGGATGAAGATAAGGCCCCGCAGGATGATGAACGGAGAGCGATGGTCACAGCTGATGGAGTGAACGTTGATGATGACGATGTGAGTAATGTCTGTGGAGAAGCTCCTGTTTTATAGAAAAGGTTTGTCAGACCAAAGATTTTCCTACACAATCCACTGCTATAAATTTTAGCGGCTAGACTCTTTTATATACCGTTTGTCAGGATTATTAGGGGACTGGACAACCTTATTAGGGGGCAAGTTTACATGTCTCCATTCCGTCTTGCAGGATGCATGATTTTTGAGGAAGTGCCATAAGGGTCATGCCACACATGGCGTTTTGAACCCGTTTTTGGTCCGTTTTGAAGCAGCCCGTTCAAAAACGCAAGCGTTAAAAAAAACGCCATGTGTGGCATCACCCTAAGGGTGATGGCATACTTGGCGTTTCTGGCCCGTTTTTAAGCATTTAGTTAAAAAGGCTTGCTTTTTTGACAGGTTTGACCAATTATCTTAATTGAAACTGGTCAAAAACGCATGCGTTTTTTTGACGGACTGCTTAAAAAAGGGCCAAAAACGTATTCAAAATGCCATGTATGCCATCCCCCTAAGGTGGGACAACACCATGTGTATTCACACTTGCCATTTTAGGGGGGGTTTTTTTGTCTTGGGGTGATTTGTTTAAGGGCTGTCCTTGCTTTAGGTGGAGCCTCTGGATGAAAGTGCAGTGAAGAGGATGATCCTGACATTTGAGAAAAGATCTTATAAAAACCAGGAGCTGCGCATCAAATTTCCTGAAAACCCTGAAAAGTAAGTATCTTCCTGACTATTTTACAAACATTCACATTCAAGTATCCTGTGCTGATCGGTGCCTTGGATTTTTAGGTTCATGGAGTCTGAGCTGGACCTGAACGACATCATACAAGAGATGCACGTAATCGCCACTATACCGGATCTCTATCATCTGCTGGTGGAACTTAATGCCGTGCAGTCTTTGCTTGGATTGTTGGGGCATGAAAACACTGATATCCTATCACTTAGAAAGACTTTTAGAATAAATGTGTTAAAGCCTGCATGAGGTTACTGTCGATTTGGGATGTTTTATTAAGATGGACTGCCCCTTTGCATCTAGTCCATCTTAATAAAACATACCAGAATAAATATGAATAAAAGCTGCTCCCTCTGTGCAGCTGAATGACCGATACACTATGGACCTAACTGTATTCTCCTGGCTGTGACTGGATGGGTTGGTAAAAGTTTGGGGCCAGAAAACTCCTTTAAAGGGGCACTATAATTTCTATCAAGAGCTAAGGCTGCATTCTTGTGTTTAAGGATAGAATAATAGAATAGAACTATAACTTTATTATCCCCATAGGGGAAATATTGTTGTCACTGTAAAACCGCTAAGTCACAACATACATTAAAATACAACCACAACATACATCATACAAAAATATACACATAACATACGTATACATGTATATAAATACACACATAGACAGTTGTCACCATTAAAAACTATATGTTAGCAACTCCTAACTTGTTGAATAGGCCAATCACAGACGGGATAAAAGAGGATTTAAATCTGTTGGTCTTGCATTTCAATTGTAGGAGCCTGTCACTAAAAGTGCTACGCTTCCCATTCAAGCTGCTTTGCAGAGGGTTGGATTTGTTGTTAAACCTGTCAGTTAAACTAACCCACACTAACTACATCATATCTTTGTAAACTGCTGTTATACAGCAGTACAGCTATCCCTATATTGTTCCTCTCCATGCCTGGAAAGTTCCACAGTCCATTATACAAGTTAATACACAATCTATGCAAATGACACTGTGAGTCGGATCGTCGTCTTTCCTTTATCCATAGTCCGTCATATTCATGTCCTACCTGATCAGCCGTGCATCTAGCTTAACCCTCCTCCCTCAGGAATGATAGATACCATGGCTAGTTGAATGAGTCACACACAGCCAGCATCTTTCATTTCTGAGAGAGGGGTGAACAATGCAGAGTTCCCTTGGCTAAAGAGAAAGCAGGCCAGTCGGGAAGATGGAGCCACGGCTGAGCTGAAAGAATATACTTAGATGGTGAGTCCACTTTATGAACAGACCATGGAACTTTACAGTGAAAATATATGGATACTTATAACGCTCCAAAATATCAGTTTTCAAAACCATGTTTAGTTAGAGTAGGTTAGTTTATTTGACCGGTTCCCTTTAAATTGTGTTTCGAAATGACATTCAAACGCAACAGGGAGGGTGTTGGCCCAATCGCATCTGCATTACAAAAAAACGCCACATAGGTGATGGTGCAGTGGTTATGTAATGCTGTGCTGAGGCATCATAGGATGGACAGCAATGCAGGGAAAGTCTTTATAGTAGCAGTGGAGAAGTGCATTTTGTATAAAAGAAGTGCGATGGAGGGTTTACGGGTGATAGGTCTGTTCCCACTGGAGGTCTTCCTGAAGTTTAACATCTTTAATCATGGCCTGGCTTTTTCCTTATCCTATTACATGTGTGCATCGCTGTGGTTGACTTGTTGCAAGAACTGACAGATATAGACACTCTGCATGAGAGTGAAGAAGGGGCCCAGGTCCTTATAGACTCCTTGGTAAGTAATATCATTGTGTCCAAAAGAGTTTATTAAAAACCAATACAAAATAGTTTGTGACACAGTGTCTGGATGTGTTCCTTTGCAGGTGGAAGGACAGGTGATCGCCCTCTTGGTGCAGAACCTGGATCGTCTTGATGAAACGGTGAAGGAGGAAGCAGATGGTGTACACAATACCCTGGGTATGATTGCTGAGAAAAATCTGTGGATACGATGCTGCTTTTCCATCTGGATTTTTAGGTGGAAAATAGGCAAAAATCACAGTAGCAGCAGAGAGAATTATAACTTGTCTCATTCACAGTCGGGTGAAAATGGATAATTGGCGTGGATATTAAATCCGCTGCATGTCTCCTCTTTGTGAATTCTTGCAGCTTGTCAAATAAGATCCATTATTACACGGATCCGTAACCAAATCCACAAAGGATATGTTTGGTTTTTTTTCCCCCTAATGTTCCATGTGGGTGACGTGGATGTGGTGGCAACCAGCTCATTCCCTGCCGCTACCTACTGGAAATAATTCACAAGCGAGACAGACCGAGGCGCTTATTAACAGTGTGTCTCGTTTTATCACCATAACTAGTCCTATAGTAAAGGCTTCTATAGACAGAGGAAATTAGATGGCGGAGAAGTTATTGATTTTTGAAGCAGAACAAGTAACGTCCTCCTTCTCCCACAGCGATCATTGAAAACATGACAGAATTCCGTCCCGAGATTTGTTCTGAGGCGGCTCAACAAGGATTGCTCCAGTGGCTGCTGAAGAGGTTAAAGGTAGGTGGAAGCTTCACTATTTGTAGTAGGAAAGGCTGAGCAGCAATATCTAGTTCAATATATACAAGTGAATTAATCTGCATTCGCTTTTCTGAACGGATTCTCAACAGCCCCTTTAAGGCAGTCTTTTTTTTTTTTTCTTCTCCAAATAGTCTTCATTTAACAATAGAAAATGTACAATATATTACCATTAAATCAACAAAACCAAAAGATACAAATATCAATAAAATGTTTAAAAAAAATATTATCTCATAACTTTCTTTTCTCTACTTTTCTTTTCCCATCTCCCTCTTTCCGACACTTTCTTTCACAAATTTATGGCCGTGTTTTAGTGATGTGCAAACACTTAGGTGGGGGTCTGACCACTATGAAACTAATACCTGGTGAGGTTAAAGGGCATCTACCACCAGGATGAAGGACACTATGCAGGTGAGCCTGAGGGGCTCCAGGCTCCATGGGTGTTAATGAAGCCTGGAGCCCTTCAGGCTTATTGCATACAGTCTTTCATCCCGGTGGTAGATGTGCTCTTCTGACTTCTTCAATGTGTTTGCTTCCATAGAAGTGAATGGGAACTAGTTACGTGTTAGGCCCGTTCCCCACTTGCGAGTGTGATGCGATGAACTCGCATCACACTCGCAACGCAAGCTGCCGGGAACGCACGGCCTGAACGCTGCACCGCGGGAGTGAACTCAGCATGTCAGTTCACTCCCGCGGTGCAGCGTTCGGGCCGTGCGTTCCCGACAGCTTGCGTTGCGAGTGTGATGCGAGTTCATCGCATCACACTCGCAAGTGGGGAAGGGGCCTTACTGCCGCTTCTTGTACAAGTCCATAGAGCTGATCGGTGTGGAAGAGACAGGTGCCAGCTCTTTACTAATCTACGTATAGGTCATTAAAGGGCTTGTACCAAGTTTGCATCTTATACTCTATCCACAGGATGATCAGCCAGGGTCCGACTTTTGGGCCCCTTACAAGTCAAGACAATGAGTCCATTCTCATAATTGACAGAAACCCTCATCAATCAGATTGTTATCCCCTATCTTTTGGATAGGGTATAACAATCAAAGTTCGTATAATGTTATTTCCTCTGTAGAAACTCAAATATCTTAATGTTTGGAGTGTTAGCGCGCAACTAATCTACATGTGCTGGTTTTTGTCTCTTTCGGTGGATTGCCGCAACAGATGCAATTCATCTGAGATTGCAGGAGATAATAAGATTACAGCGCCCACCTATATATTCCAACCTGTGGGTCGGGACCCCAGCGGGGGTCAAACGACCAAAACCGGGGTCGCTTAAAGCCATCGAGCCGCAATTTTACTGTGTTTTTATTGCGAGTTGCATGGTTTGGGGTCACCACAGCATGAGGAACTGTATTACGGGGTCACAGAATTAGAAAGGTTGAGAACCACTGAACTATACGGATATGCATCCGGCTATGCTGGTGTACAGAGAGAAAGAGACCCCTGTATGCATGTGACCCAGAAGTCATATGATGAATAAGTGTTTTTTTTTGCAACAACCCCTTAAAATCGGCTTGTATGCGGCTCACGGTACAGAATATGTACTATTTAAATATATATTTATTGGCCTTTTACAATGCTTAAATAAACTGATAGGAGGGGAAGAGCAGTGATGACTTCTGTGTTTTGCTAGCATTCGTGGTTGTGTAGCGGCCCATGTATTGGAGCCAGCAATCCCCCGTAATTATAGATATCGTCTTGCCTCGTGTGTTATATTTTCATATTTTCCACTCGGGCTATTGTGTGTACTCTGTGATTTGCCAGCACAGTAATTTCCTGCACTTTTTCCTGGCATGTAGACCAAGCTGCCATTCGATGCCAACAAGCTGTACTGCAGTGAGATCCTGGCTATTCTTCTCCAGAATAACGATGGTAAGCGGATTACTGTTTTCCTGTATTGTTTATGCCTTCTGTCATTCTTATTTGTGTGCGCCTTGGATTGTATATATTGCTCAGATGACTGCCTTCAAGTTTTCTGTAACCTTCATCTCATCTAGGTCTCTGCTCTACCTCCGCACCCCCCTCACGTTCCTCCCTCCTTGGTCTTGTGTACCATCTTGCCCTGTGTCACTGTGTATTGATCCTCTCTGCTGATGGATTTATTCTTCTCTACTGACATTATCTTCCCTTCTCTCAGACACTCGGGAACTCCTGGGGGAGCTGGATGGAATAGACGTGCTGCTTCAGCAGTTATCGGTGAGCGCCTCCCACTCCCTGCCCGCTTACACCTTGGCATCTCTCCTAGCGTACGCTGGCAGACTGCTGCCTCAGCTTTTACTATGGAATGTCAATGCGCACCTGTCTGGGGATAGTGTTTGGTACCCAACCCATGCCACCCATACTCTGCGTATGACTACCCCATCTTCCACAGTGGCTACTGGCTCTCATTCCAGTTCTATTGCAGTTCAGGGATACCAGTAAGGTTCCCATACTTCTCAAAAAACTACTTATTCTGGTGCAATCCTCACAATCCCTTGTCCTGGGATTATGTATCTTTGGTGCAAATTTGCACTGGATGTAGTAATGGATGCCATAAGTGTTTTTTGCTGAATCTTTTGTTTCTATGTAGGTGTTTAAGCGGCACGATCCCAGCACAGCGGAGGAGCAGGAGATGATGGAGAACCTGTTTGATTCCCTTTGCTCATGTTTAATGCTAAGCAGCAACAGAGACAGGTTCCTGAAGGGCGAAGGACTGCAGCTCATGAACCTGATGCTTAGGTACGGGGCCATAAGCAAATGATAATCACTGATCCCAACTAGTCTTGATCTGACGCACCTGACTTAAGGAGGGTCAATGCTCCTGTAACCCAAGATGTCATCAGCTTTTACCACACTCTGCCTGTCCCCTCTGGTAGGGTATGAAATATCCTTTCCTTCTTTTATGTTAAAACACAAGATTACCTATAAAAAAAAATAACCAAGTCACATGCAGGTTGAGAAGAGTCACTTTTTGCCAAGTTACTATTTGAGAGGTTACTATTTTGTACCTTGAGCTATTTTGTTATGTTAAAGATAAGAACCTCATCTTTCAAATTGCATCTGGTGAACTTGACATATAAACAGTTGAAGGAAACGTACCACCGCAGAGACAAAAAATTAAGCTGGTGATGGGATGCCCCATGTACATGACTGTACGCCTGGGCGTAGCACAGCAGGGTGAGGACTCTTCTACATAGTAAGCCGAGCGGCTGCCCATTCTGTCACGGTGCGGAGGGACACAGTGTGCTCACCGCACTGTGACTGAGTATCATAGACCTCTATGGGGGTCGTGACATGAGTGGAAATTCGTCTCCCATACGGCCGTGTGCATCGGGCCTAAGACGGCTCCTGGGAATTCCTGCGCGTGCCATGTACAGCAATGAAAGTATGGGTTTAATTTCACATAAAAAGGTAATTTCATAACCTACTGGTGGGGAAGTGGTGTAAATACTGGTGACAGGTTCCCTTTGAAAGTGGAGACTCATGGAAGCCAAGGCATCAGAGCAAGGATGCTGGGGGAGTGCTGAAGTGTCACTTCTTATTTCTTACCTGCAGGACTGGTTGGTCAAAATGTCAATGTTCTCCTCTATCTGCAGGAAAGGTTATAACTTGGCATTTTGTTGGTCTCCATTTCCTGAGACATTCATTGATCACAAGTATGCGGATCCTATTCTCCTGAGTGAATGTAGTGGCAGTGCACAGACTGGACTTGCTGCTCCAATTATTTCTGCGGCTGGGATCCCCATTCTCCTAATGATAGGGAGCTGTCATGAGATAGGGCAAGTGCCTCCATGTGCTTCCCATCGCTGAAGTGCTTGGATGTGTTCTCTCCCAGCATATCATTAGTTTCCAGCCTGTGATAGTGATGGGTCACTTGTTGGAATCTTGCTCGACTCATATTCTCTTGGTTCTTGGACGTCTTGTGGTCTCACCCCTCGGCCAACAAACATGTGTCGTATGGGCTGAAACTCTTACATGTGATAGTGAGACACAGAATGTAAGATCCAAGAACATGACTTATCTGTCTCCTCTACAGAGAGAAGAAAATGTCCCGCTGTAGCGCCCTACGTGTGCTGGACCACGCCATGATCGGCCCTGAAGGCAGCGACAACTGTCACAAATTTGTAGACATCTTGGGTCTCCGGACCATCTTTCCTCTTTTTATGAAATCGCCAAAGAAGATGAAGAAAAGCGGCGTTTCCGAAAAGGAACATGAGGGTAAGAAAATGCATTGTGTGAGGGAGGTTGTCAGTTCTGTATATACCGCCCACTGTTCTGAGCCGTACAATGCACAGTAGTACAGGGAATATGCACTGCGCACACCACAAGGTTAAAAGTACAGCGTAAATTACGTGGCACAGAAAATTACATGCACTGTAATAAACAACTTCTCACGGATGTGGAGCTGGGCGGCTATTGTCTTCGGCGGGAAGTGGTGAGGAGAAGTTTCCAGGGGCAGACTAATCCATCTTATTACCCAGGCGCTCCTGCCATGCATGGCTTTTACACAGCGCTCCCATGTGAAGAAGCTGTTAGTCCGCTCTGGAGGGCGGCAAACTAAAGCCCCGAATGCTGCTGTTACTTTCCCAGTAGCAAATGTCGCTGTCATTTTGGGGTCTGACCTTTTATCTTGGACTTTTCTGTGTTTCTTTTTCTGAGAATGAAGTTTCCTTTCTTGTTTTTGGGAGAAAATTGGGAGATAAAAAAATCTTGAAAGTAAATTTACCATCAATATCAAGCATAATAAACCAGGGGCACTTACTCATATAGATTCTTACATTTGTTATGTATGGCCTCCTTTCTTTTAAAATTAACTTTAAAAATTATGCCAATAAGCCAGAAAGGCTCCTGGGTTTGTTACATGAGCCCGACCATGCTTGTAGCTTCATGGGCTGTTACACTGTCTTCCGCTTCCTCTAAAATCAAAAGCCGGAGTAGGGCAAGTTTGCATTGTGTGTGTTTTTTTTTTTTTTTGTTTGTTTGTTTTTTAATCCCAACCTGGTCCCCATTAAATCTTTATAAAACATACTGCATTGTATACAGATAAGGCCCCACTGTCCACTGGGGATGTCACGACCATGTTGGATCCTTAGTGAGTTTGCCTCCCTGGTGAAGGTTCTGCTCTCAATGTCTTCTGCAGGCTGCATGGAATTTAGTACTTGCATGGGACTGCTGAAAAATGGGAACCTTTATGGTGACAGAGTAAACAAGTTTATGGCCCATGCATACGAACGTATGGGGGAAGTATATACGGCCACAAATACATTCCCCATAGTTGTCTATGGCACCTGGGCTCCATAAGGTCTTGCCGTGGCCGCAAAAAAGATAGTGTGCTCTATCTTAGGCTGTAAGAACGGCCGTTCGCCATTATTCTCTATAGAGAGGGGAGGGGCGAGCAGTGCTCACTTCTCCTCCTCCTCCTCTGCCCGCCGTGTGACCAGGCGGGCACATGTTTGTGTCCATGCACCCTTAGACTGCACATCTTCTACCCTCCTTGGGACAGGTGGACCAAAACTTATTACTCTGCCACCACAAAGGTGAATCCTCCTTGTATGATCTGGTTTACAGATCTGGTGATTTATTTGCAGGGTTAATTAAAATCTCATACTGGCTACGCCCACTGGACACTTAAGTCTTCTCTTGCATATGTTGCTAGAGTTTGTCAAACTTTTTGTCTTCTAAACTATCTAGCACTATAGCACTTTACAAAAAGTGTGATGGCAGATGCACAGCAGGAGTTTTCTCATGTGTCATTTTCATGTACAGAACACGTCTGCTCCATCCTGGCGTCCTTACTCCGTAACCTAAAAGGACAACAGAGAACCAGACTTCTCAACAAGTTCACAGAGAGTGACAGTGAGAAG
Organism: Engystomops pustulosus; assembly: GCF_040894005.1. Taxonomy (NCBI): domain Eukaryota; kingdom Metazoa; phylum Chordata; class Amphibia; order Anura; family Leptodactylidae; genus Engystomops; species Engystomops pustulosus. Next base: position 159,944,564 of record NC_092416.1, on the reverse strand, counting down.
GTCAGTATGGCGGTCGGGTCTCCTCCAGCAAGAACGTTATACTGAGATTTGCTTTCCAGCTTATGAATGCACTGCTTATTGTCGAATACCTTATAATCCTACAGGTGGATCGCCTTATGGAGCTGTATTTCAAGTATTTGGATGCAGTGCGGGTGGCTGACAAGAAGATTGAAGGCGAGAAACATGTTAGTATCGGAGCAATCCCATGTTTAAGACAGTGACGTAAGGTGCTTAAAGGGAATTTGTCCCACTAATCTATCGACTAGAGCAGTGGTAGAAACCCCCTTTAACCTCATAGTTGGGAGTCCTCTACATTCATGCTCAGTGAGTGATTCTTGAATCTATGCTTCCGCATCCAGGTTTTTTTTTAATTCAGTCCGAGAATCCAAAATAATGTGTGGAACATAAGGGGAGAGGGCGTTCACAGGACTGATGGTATTTTTTTTTCAATCCGAGGCCTCATGCAGACGAAGTAAGGGTGACTGTAATCCATCATGGTCCCTATAGACGTCTGTGCACCCAGTCACTTTGCGATGAGACAGCGTATTCTCACCGTGCTGTGACTGGGTGCCAAAGACGTCTTTGGGGACTGTGATGGATTACAGTCCCCCTTACGTTCGCCATGGCTGGATGCTAATGCGAGCATACATTCCTAAACCTGGGGACATAAGGAAACATGTAAATTCTTCACAATAGATTTCATAGGATAAAGTTATGACTCCAGGGATAGGGGGTTAACAATCTGATCAGCCGGGTCCAGATAACAGGAATGCACCGTCCAGCGAGGACAAGGGTCCAGTTCTCGCTAGCGGGAGGGGAGTGGTAGGGTGAGGATGCATCCTGTTGCTCAATTAATTAGTATGCGAGTGTCGGTAATTTGCTGAACGGAACGCAGAGGTATCACTGCCCATTCTAGTGCATGCCGAGTGAAGTGATTTGCAATCTGACACTCCTGTAGTATTGAATGTAGAGGGTGAACACTTTCTCGACCTACCACTCCAACCATTATTGGGAGCAGGACCTTTATTCTTCGGATCACCGTTCTACTGATTGACGATCCAGTTTATATGGGCGGATGACTGCAGAGTGCCACTTCATGCCATCTGTGTATGATGGAAAAGGGGCAAGTGTTGTACTCCGCTATCTCTAAGGGTCATTTAGTGGTAGCCTGTAGCAACAGTTTAGAAAAGTGAACATTGCACCAGCAGGTGGTCAGTTTGCTTGCTGCACAACCATAGGGTAGGTTAAAGGGATATGCTAGTGCTTATTTATCACCTATTTTTAGGATAGGTGATCAGTATCACACACATAGGGGTCTGACACTCAGCACCCCTTCTAAAGAGGGTGCAGGATTCTGACGAGCGCTGTGACCTCTTCACTCAGCACAGCGCCGTATATTGTACAATGGCCGCTCTTAAACTACAACCTGGTCCCATTCATTTGAATGTTTTGGAACTGCAGCAGAATGGACACTACGTCACAGACCTACGAAGCAGAGGTGAAAGTCACTGGAGAAGCTTAAATACTAAAGCCAATGTGATATTCATATCCAAGGAATATTGGAATACCCCTTTAAGAATTGTATTGCTCCCATCAGATTGAATGCCCCCCTCCTGAAACACAAACTTCCCTAAATGGATGTATGAAAAAATACATTTTCGAAAAACCAGACATGCTTTTCTTTTTAATATATCATTTTATGAAACAATTTTGAGTTTACAGCATTGCAAACATTGACAGAGGTAGAAAAAATTCTGGCATTTATTAAAGTTTTGGAAAGAAAAGAGTAATAGCCAAATCCTGTAAACGGAAGGAGCCGGCGTGCTGCTGTCAGGCTGCCATTTATCACTTTTTTCTTTCTCACTAACTAGGACATGGTGCGGCGCGGGGAAATACTAGATGATGATTTGGAAGACGAATTTTACCTGCGTAGATTGGACGCCGGCTTGTTCCTGCTGCAGCTGTTGTGCTACATCACTGCGGAAATCTGCAACAGTAGCATGCCGCAGGTAACCAGAGACCGCAGGGTTACAGGGGAGGGATGAAATGTACTGCTATTGCTATATAGATGGTTACTGGCTTCACTTTCCTAAGCATATCCATCTTCTGTGGCTATAGGTACGACAGAGAGTGATGCAGATCCTGAATATGAGAGGCAGTTCCATCAAAATCATTCGACATATATTAAAGGGTGAGTGTCTAATGGGGAAAAGTTTGGTGTACCTGGAACTATTGCGGGTGGGATAACTTCTGTCCTATACGTCCGATTATAAAGTGTGACTTCTTAAATAAGGAATTCAGTGCAATCTACCATTTAGCGGGTTTGACATATCCACAAAATATGACGTGATGCTACCTCTGGCACCCTGTCTTGGGAACAGAAGTTGCCTGATCCCCTGTGCATACACGGCCACTCTCCATTCATCTCGGCTATAGTCATTTCTTCCGTTGAGTTGCTTGGAGAATGGTCACACAATGGGTACAGAACACTGTGTGTTATAGGAAACCTACCATCAAAATCATCATGATAAACCAGGGGCACTGTCTCATAGACCCAGGCCCCTCAACTATGATCTTTTATTTGTTAGTCATGGCCTCCTTTCTTCTAAAATCAACTTTTTAAATTATGCTAATTAGGCTGGGTGTTACCAGGGTCCCTCTGTGCTGTATCTTCATAAGCACTGTCTCGCCCTCACCCTCTCAGCAACCATCCCCCCACTATCTGCTGCTGCAGTAAGAATACAGGAATAGGGAGGTGGGAAGTGTTGAGCAGGGGAAGGGTTACACAGTGTAACAGCCTGTGAAACTCCTCCATGAAGGGACTCTGATAACACCCCCCCCTACCCAAAAAAAAACCTTTCTGGCTCATTAGAAAAATTTTACATGCTGATATTAGAAGGAAGGAGGCCATGGATAACAAATATAAGAAGATGACCACAGATGCCTAAATCTGAGTGCATGCCCCTTGTTTATCATGATGGATTCTGATTTCTTTAAGCCCATTTTTGGAAATAGCGCCAGCAGACCTCCGCTCCAAAATAGGGTCCTACCTTTGGGACCTATACTGATCATGTATTTGGATGTTAATATGTCATCAATAGTGAAGGTGCCTACTCTACCCATTGCGTCTTGATATGATACCGCCTACACTGTCGTCAGACCTACCAATCTTTTTGGGCCGCAAGTTGAATGTATCAAGCTTTGGCTTGTCTGCCTGTCCCTTCCAAAGTGCTGCACATGACCATGTCTGATTTTGGTAAAAGAGGGTTTTTATAGAGGGAATTGTAGGGTAGTGGTGGCCGGGTAGAGGAGGAGGAGAGCTACGGGCCATGGGCTGGCTATGCACTGGGTGCATCACATCAGTGAAAAGCGACAGAAACCTCAAATATAATACAAATAAAGGCTAATATCCACTCCATAAAACATGGAGCCCAAATTTAAAATCTTTGTAGGCTCCATTCTTGGGCATATACAGCAAGAAAGATCCTGACTCTGAGACTGAGGAACACAGTCCTGACTGCTGGAATCATAGTCATCTATGATGCTAGGAGCCCCTTCTTCTCTGTGTTACAACATCATGGACTACATCTAATAATAATATTCTAACAAACATCATACATGACTATGGTCCAGGATGTCAGGATGTAGGGGCAGTGTTCATGTGACGCCATCCAATCTAAAGCGGAGGAGGAAGAGATAGGAAAGAATTGGGTCAAATTGACTTTGGAAATACTTTTACCTCTTGCAGAATATTCTGAGAACATCGGTGATGGGAAGAGCGCAGAATTCCGGGAGAGTGAGCAGAAGCGAATCCTGGAGCTCATAGAGACTTTATGAGAGATGAGCTCTAGGTGAGGAGTCTGCAGAGCATCGCAGGACGGGAAATATCTTTTGTTTTGTATATACTGCTTTGGAATCGGATGTATCAGGCTTGTGAACAGAAGGAGCATCACCCAAGATCGATTTTATGTGTGTCTTATTTTTTATAAAAAGCCAACAATTAAACTCTTGACTTTTGCTAATTATTTCACATTGATCAGTGATCGGCAAGGTCTGTCTGCCTCATGTGGAAGGCATTGCCTCACTTATGTATAAAGTCACAGAATGGATTTTAGAAATTAAAGGTGCAATGACACTGGTTCCTTGCAGCTCCATGAATCCTGTACCAGTCTCTCAAGTGGATTAGTGAATTGAATATTGCTTCTGTAATTTTTATAACTAGTTCATAGCCTATCATAGGAACAAAAAATACCCAATGGACAATCCCTTTAAAGGGAACCTGTCAACAGATTTGACCACACAGAGCTGCAGTCAGTGTTCGCTATTTCCCATGTGGTCTGTTTAACCATTGTTTATGGTGTTAGTAGCAGCTGGACTGTGAATATTGTATTTATATTCCAGGATTGTAGCTGGACTTGAATCACTTTGGTCCACTGGTGTGTGAGATCTCATCACAAAACACAGCACATCCCTTCCCCTCTGATTACTTTGTTAAAACACAAGCTGCTATAGTAGTGACTCGGAGTAGAGGGAAAGGGGCTGTGTTTTTTTTTTTCAGTGACGAGATCTTCCATAGCAGTACACCAGTGTGCTACAAGTCCAGCTACAATCTTGGAATAGAAATACATTTTTCACAATCCCACTGCTACTAATAAAGTTTCCACGGATTTCTATAGGCTCATTTCTATAGGCTCATACATACGGCTTTAGTTTTCACAACCCCTATAAATGAACTTGCTACCCCCAACAAATATCCGGCTCGGGCAGTACACTACTGTAAAGAAGTGTGAGCGACCTCACTGGCTGATTACACTCGGCCACAAACAATGGACAACAGACTGCCCTTTTCTTAACAGAGACGGAGGAATCTATAGTAGGTTATAGTTGCTGGGGCTCTGAATTTTTCAGTCTAAATAGAGTACAGACACCTCCGACCTCTCCAAATGTTGTCATTTGACCTCAAAGACCAGGTAGGACATATATGCTTCTATGGACTTCCCCTTTAAGTCCGTGTTTTATGTGATTTATTAATACTAAACAGATTAATTTCATCTATAAAATGAAACGACATTGAACTTTGTGGGTTATTAGAAAATACAATGTGGTAATATAATTTTGTCTTGGCCGTCCGTGCATTAGTTATGCCCTCTCAGCCTTACATTCATAAGGGGGAACGCCGGCTATTGCTCCCTTGGGTGTAACACAAAGACGTGATTTTTTTTTTTTTTTAGCGGTTCCTCCTGCGTATCATTACATGTGCAACAATAGCTGCTGGGTATCAAGTCATCCCATGTAATGAGGCTGGAAAATGCAGGCGCACAAAGCACCCGCGTGACATCCGCTTATTCCTAATCCCTTAATGACTGATTTATTTTATATGTTAATTCTAAGAATATATTTCACATTTGGAAGATGAGCAGATTTCGCAGTCCTCCCATACGGAGGCCATATTGTTTTTGGTTTTATTTTACTAGTGTTTTAGAATGAAAACTTTTACAGCTCTTGCTCATGATCTGAAGTTTATATGGTTAGTGTCACTATAGGGAAATTTTCGGCTAAAATTAAAATCTTTATGGTTTTAAATTTTAAGCAAAACGATAATTTTCGATTTTCCTTATGTACAGTGGGTACAGAAAGTATTCAGACCCATTTATGTTTTTTTCACTCTTTTTGGTGCATTGCAGCCAATTAGTAATATCAAAAAAGTTATTATTTTCGCTTATTTATGTACACTCTGCCCCCATCTTGACAGAAAAAAAAAATGAAATGTAGATATTTTTGCTATGTTATTAAGCAAAAAAAACTGAAATCTCACATGGTGATAAGTATTCGGCCCCTCTGCTCAGTGTTGAGTAGAAGCAGCTTTGGAGTTGGTGCAGCCAGGAGTCTTCTTTGGAAGATACAAGTAGTTCCTCACACCTGGATTTGGGGATCCTCTGCCTCTTCCTTGCAGATCCTCTCCAGTTCCCTCAAATTGGATGGCGAATGTTGGTGGACGCCATTTTCAAGTTTCTCCAGAGATGCCCAATTGGGTTTAGGTCCGGGCTCTGGCTGGGCCAGTCAGGAATCATCACAAAGTTGTTCTGAAGCCTCTGCTTTGTTATTTGAGCTTTGTACTTCGGGTCATTGTCTTGTTGGAAGGTGAAGCTTTTAGGCCCAGTCTGAGGTCCAGAGCTCTGGAAGAGGTCTTCATCCAGGATATTTCTGTACAGTACTTGGCCGGATTCATCTTTCCTTCAATTACAACCAGCGGTCCTGTCCCTGCCCCCATAGCATGATGCTGCTTCCACCATGTGTCACTGTTGGGATTGTATTTGTCAGGTGATGAGCAGCGCCTGGTTTTCTCCACACCATAAAGTTCAATCTGTCTCATCAGACCAGAGAAACTTATTGTGTCCTTCATGTATTTTGCACACGGTATGTTTTTGCTACACTTAATCTTTCTGTTTCCACCCACTTATCTTTTTATGCTCCTCCTCTATATACCCCTTATCTCCCTCCCCATTTATCTATGTTGTCCCCATTATTGTTCTTTATGCCCCAACTTTCTTTTGTGCCCTTGCTAATCTCTATATCCCATCCATCTTATTTCCCCCCTTATCGCTACACCCCATGTCTGTTTTATCCCCATTTCTCTGTTGCCTTGATTGTTTTCTATTCTCCCACCACACTTTGTTGCCCCCCCCCCCTAATTATTTCTCTATGTCCCTCATCAGGAGATAGAGGAACAAACTCCCAGCTTTGATCCTAGCTCCACCCCATTCCGTTATCCCCTCCCAGAGGTGGGGTCAACATCAATTTGGCAATTCTGATTTAAAAAAAATGTGGCCAATTAATAGAATTTACACAATTACCAAGCCTTATCTCAATTTTATACCCACTGGGGTGCAATCACAGTGTTCACCAGAATATGGTCTTTGTGAGAATGGAGCAGTGTTCATCTTGTACAACCCCCCCCCCCTCACCTTTTATAGTATAGACGGTGTCCTGTACTTCTCTGTATTTATTTCAGGCCCATAAACATGGATAGAGAAGAGGTTCCCCATGTCCTCATACTACTGTTCTATTCACACCATTTTGAGGCCTCAGCGTTCTTATCCCATATCCATTAGTAATATATTGTACAAAAATCCCTTTAATTACACTAAAATGAAAAAAAAAATACTGGCAAATAATAAATTTACTTTCTAAAGTGGATTGTCAGCCACAATCAATGTTACTTATTATACAAATTCAGTATTATGCAGTGGTGGTTTTTGGGGGTATGTACTCTGTACCATGGTTTTTGGACCATCTAGGGTTTTGGTTAATAGTGCGGCCCCCTGAAGGGTAGCTGTATGACATTGTGGCTTTTGGGCCGAAAAAGGTTGTGCACCCCTGGTTTAGAGGATGTCTGCAGTACCATTCATGGCCACTACAGGAGGTAGGTGCCTGTTCTAACCCCTTTCATCAGCAAAGCGTAGGACTACCATTGATCTAATATTGATGACCTATCCTAAAGCCATCATTTTTAAAGCTAGGGCTACACTGCTTAATTTTTACGCACAACACATCGATTTTCACTATTGAGTGAAAGCTGCAGTCCACATGACTGCTTACAACTTATTCCTACAAGTCGAGGAAATCATTTTGAGAGTAGTCATAGCACAATAGCCAATTGCTTAGTAGGACTGTGGCCCGGCTATAGTGCCATAGATTAGATTGAAAGAAGACACAGGTCAACAAAGTCCAATATGATGCTACATGTCTCTCACGTGGGAAGAATCTTATACAATGGTCCCATATTTGGGATTAAAAAAAAAAAAAATCATAGGTTCCATGAGACTAACCTATCAATGCCAACTCTTTACTGGTGTAGGTGCCCCCCCCCCCTCTCCCGCCCTGGTAAGGGCAATTTCGTCATTTACAAAAAAAATTTACAAAAATTTGCCCTATTTCCTTCCCATCCTAGTCTGTTGTCATGGAATCAGTATACACTACAAATACTTTGCTACCTCGGATTTTAGTTCATATATTGGGACTTGGGAGCGATCGGAGAGGTAGTGAGATTCCCTGTGGTTTCCCCGCTGCTGGTTAACCATCAGAACAGTGTTTTCTGACAGTCTGTAGCCTGTGCTCCATAATCAAACAATTTACTGCCAGAATCTTGAGTTCATCATTATTCTACAAGGGTATCGCTTAGAAATCCAAATTCTGCAGGGTCAGGGGTCTGTAATGTGTATGAGGGTTTTATGTGCCAGGAACGGGAATGGATCCTGGCAGAATGTAGAAGGAAAACCTTTACTTTGTAATGTAGATTGGCAGATACTGTCTAGTCGATTGAATAAATGAAGCCCCCGGGGTCGGTCAATTAGACCCACCCTACAGAGGGGGAGTGTTCATGTTCATGGCTTCATTAGTCATGAGCACACATTCATCTTTGAATCTCCACTTAAACAGCAAGTCGTATACATTAGAAAATTTACATTTTTACCTTGCCAGCCCAATAGCTAAGTACTGTCAACAATTGCCATTTGATAAATTCTCGTTTTGTGCGCTCCCCTAAATTTGGTAAAAGCAGAGAACCCCTCCTCTGCAGCGCAAACCGTTTAAGGGGTCGACCTTGAATACAAAACTTTAACAGGGTAAATATAAGACACTAATAGGGTCACCCAATATTTGCCCCAATAAAGTTTATGTAGCCACTGGGAGCTGTATGTCACATGACCCACCAGCAGCAGGACTCGGGACTTCTTGGGAATTGTCACATCCTGCTGGCTTCCAGGGGATGAAAAAGGCCATATGCTCATTACTGGATAGATGCCCACTCTGTTATCACCACTTCCATCAGAGGTTGGAGGGCACACCCCTGAAGCCGCTGATGTAAGAGTGGTAATGATGGAGAGGAATTGCATACAGTTATGACTCCACAGCCCCCTCCATACCCCAGAAGCCAGCAGGACACAGGATATCACAGGAAGTCCTTAGTCCTGCTGCCAGCAGCCACAGCCCCTCCATACCTCAGAAGCCAGCAGGACACAGGATATCACAGGAAGTCCTTAGTCCTGCTGCCAGCAGCCACAGCCCCTCCATACCCCAGAAGCCAGCAGGACACAGGATATCACAGGAAGTCCTTAGTCCTGCTGCCAGCAGCCACAGCCCCTCCATACCTCAGAAGCCAGCAGGACACAGGATATCACAGGAAGTCCTTAGTCCTGCTGCCAGCAGCTACACAGAAACTTTATCAGGGTAAGACCCTTTTCACATGATCAGTATTTAACAGCCAAAATAAGAAGTGGAAAAGGTAAAATGGAAAGTTCTGTGTCTCTTCCACAAATACAGATGGAAAATACTAATCAAATACTGACCGTGTAAATGTGTCGTGAATAAAATTGGTATCCCTATTAGGGTCTTATACTTACTCTGGTAAAGTTTTGTATTGTTGGCCAAAATCTTTAACATGATAAAACAAAGACAAATTAAAATGGTAAAAAAAGAAAACATTTGCAAAGTGCCAGATTATCGGATTAAATTGGCCCATTTTAATCAACAAGTGTATTTCAGGCTCAGAATTTATTGTTACTGATACATTGAATGACTAATCATGGACTATAATTCATAACATGTAGTATGGATTGCGAGGCCACAGACTGTCCAGGGCAATCAATGGACATGGGACCTCTGGGGCATCTGTACAGGACTTATTTATATTTTTTAGTTTTTAACATTCCCAGCTTTTCTTCCCAAGCACTAAAACAAATTAAAGGCGTATTCGTAGGTCATGAAAAATTAGGCCAAGAGGGAAACTAATATAAGACTGATAAATTCCCTTTATTCCAGTGTTTATCCTCCCAATTGCTTCCCTTACTGTACTACAGCTATGCTGTGCCTAATATGAGCTGTCAGATATTTTATTACTGCAGTACAAGTAGGGAACACTGGAACCAGCAATTCATGAGGTTTTTTTTTAATTTAATTTTTAAATATATTTTAGCAATAAGAGCACATAATGGAACTACATTTTGCTTGAGGTTCCTGTCTTTAGAAATCCTTCCTAACTCACTTCAGTTTTATGGGTTTTTACAACCCTTTTTCTCAGGTGCTCTAAAAGGTCTTTTGAGCAGAGCCTATTACATCTGACTCCAATTACCCTCTTTCCAAGAAGTCATTATTCTGGAGGTGCTTGTACCTCTTTCTGGCAGTGACCTTGAATGTGTAATGCATTTGTCCAATACAGGTAGAGCAGTGTAATAAGTTGCCGCAGATGATGATTAGGTCAACTTAATTGATACTTGATATTGAGGCATACAGCAGATCTATACATTGAGACTCATCTATAGAAGGTATATTATAGGTAAACACAAAAATATCTGTCACATTTACTCACACTATGCCCCTGCCACACATATCGGATGAAAGACATGTAGACAACATGATTTACCGTCCTTTCTTCAATCCTCTTGTCACTCGTGTATTACCTGAAAGAATTGCTTGTTTGAGGACCTGCAGACTTCTTTGACAGTCTATGACTAAATAGATAACATTGATTTTACATTGCAATTTTTAATTCGTTAAAAAAAAACAAGCTGACCCTCCCATCCGTTTTCTCTTATTATTTATTGTTATTATTTTTTTAAATGATCGAGAATAAGGTTTTCTTAGAACTAATCTTAGATATTGACGTGGACATGTAAAAGCTGAAACTACATGCTCTCTTTTAAGTCCCATATTTTACATAAAAAGGCGTTCTTCACTAAAAAGAAACATCTGCGTCGGCATCATCTTTTGTCTGTAAAGTACGGCCGAGGATTTGATTATTGTGTCATTGTGTTTCACTCTGATGTTGCTGGTTTATCTTTGCACCACACCTGTCAGTCTCCTCAAGCTGTGCTCTAGCTCCTCAGTAGCTAACCTGCAGTGGTTGACAGTATTTTTCTCCAAATACTTTTGGCCGAAGACCACGTTATAAGCTCCCCTTGGCTATAGACCCAGTTTGTAGTAAGCTCCTGGTATCCTGTAATTCTAAACTCTGTATTCTGGTATCTTGACCTTTTGCCTGTATTCAGACTATCCTTTTGCCTTGAGATTTTGTACTGTGTTGTGCTGTGTCTTAGTTATGACAAGGCTCTCTAGATTGTTCTTCTGTGTGTATTGTCTCGTCTCCGTCTTCATGAATTGCACTTTGTCTCAGGTAGGGAATGTTAACCAGTTGTCCCTTACCAACTAGGGTGAGGCAAGTAGGCAGAGACAGCTGGGAGGGGGATTTAGTTTCATGGCCCTCTGTGTCACCAGAGCCTACATTACACTATACTTTTGAAAAACCTGTGAAAACTAACTTCGCTTACCTGGTATGCAGTCAACAGGCAGCCGGTGCACGGACTACGGAAACGGGGTCATTGTAATTGTAGACAAAAGAATGAGATGTTTGTCCAGCTTTTAGGCAATGCATCAAACGAAAAAGATTCAAACATGGCTTTATTCAATTTAGGATAAAATAAAAGTGGAGCCACAGAGAATCTTGCGTTTCGAGTGATAAGCTCTTACTCATAGAATAAACAAACAGTGAAAACACAGATGTATAAATGTGAGCAAAGCCTACTCCACCTGGGAATCACATGACACATAATCACATAGAGGCAAACAGAGAAGAAACATGGAATGGATTATAACAAAATGTAAAAATTTTTTTAAAAAGGATGTAGAAGAATGAAATAAATATAATCTGCAACTGAATATGATACATAGAATCTGTTTTTTAATTCATGCCATTGGGGAATCCAGGTTGTCAATGTTATAATCCAATATGTTTCTCTGTTACATAAAGTTTTTACCCAATCCCTGCCCTGAGGTGGGCAGCGGACCTTTTCAATGGGGATAATAGCGATAAATCTCCATTGTGAACTTGTAAAAAAATGTGTAGATACTGCCAATAAAGTTCACATTTATACATGTGTGTTTTCAATATCGGTTTGATAGGTGATCAATGAGGGTCTGAGACCTGCATCCTCAACGATCCACTGTGCGACTCCCTGGTGAGCTCTACTTCTGCATGACAGAGCAGTGATGACACATTCACCATGTGCACGAGTCTGTGGTTGCACCTAGAGCCTTAGGAGACTGGTAAGGTGTCTCATATCAAGACTGTAGGGACTTTTAAACTAAGCCCAAAATATTCAGACTCTTGACCCGGAATTTTTTAAATCCTCGCAAAACAAAACCAGCCATCAATGGACACCACACTGTGTTTCTTGATGTGGGGATGTGGGGGGGGGGGGGGGGGGGCAGCATTTATTTTTAGAGAAACAATTAATTAATTAAATAACAAATAGAATAAAATGCAAAATAGTTGGAACAAAAATCATGCCCATCTGGGCCCTTCGTTCTTCCGAACAACAACCTTTCACCCGAATGGCGTCAGACGTCATGTGGGCACCTTCATCTCGCCTTCGGGCATGTGAAAAATCTGCCAATGCTGTGACATCTGAAAGGAAGACAGAGAACAGCCAGAAACCGGAATGACGGGAAAACCACCTGTAAACGAAAATGAACCTGAGGGCAAGGGTGGGTGGGAGACTTCTTGCCGCTCGGTCCTGAGGGCAGTAGGAAAGAGGCCCCTCCACGTGCCCCCAAAGCTTTCTAAACCATGGGGCGGGCCCCAATAAGCCCCCCCAATCCAGACCCTTTTAGGGACCGCCTAAAGAGGGGGCCAATCGACCTTTTAGCCGCCTTCTGCACCATCACCGGAAATTCCCTTCAGTCCCCAGCCCCTTCTCTATGCGATTTGGGGCTAATGATATCTGGAACCAATACTAGAAAAGATACATTATAGTTAGGTGGGCCTGGAGATTTTGTGTAAGGGCCCAGCAGCTACACCTTTCGTCACATGACCTGTGTGCATGCGGCTGAGCTGCAATACCAGTAGGATCTCCTCTACTGAGGGAATCTGAATATACTCTTTGGATCATTGTGTGCTGAAAGAGTGTATGGCGAATATCTATCCCAAACCCCTTAAAATTAAAATTGCCTATATTCTCACTGATATAACCATCCTACTACTACCTAATGATACATATAGGAGATTTATCATAAGTCTCTTAGAGCAGAACAGTTCTGGTTGCACATGGCGACCAATCAGAGCTCAGCTTTCTTTTCCCCACAGCTGTTTATAAAATTAAAGCTGAGCTCTGATTGGTTTCCATGGGCAACAGGAACAGTTTTACCTCAGAAACTTGACGCTAAATCTCCCCCTATGATACTGTGTGTGATCTGTATCTGTCCCTCTATTAGCAAATAGCAGCCTTCCGGTTCCCATATAACACCACCATACTGTGTAATACCGCCAGTAACAATGACTTAATATGTTTCTGTAGGAAAACAAGTTTTCCCGTTGTGATGGGCGCTCTATATAGATAACTCTCCTTGTTCCTTGTAAAGTGAGGGATTATTTGAAAGGATTTCATTGCGAGCGGCTGGCAATCATTTTACCATTACTGTATTTGCTACTCGGACTAATATAATAAAATATTCCGAAATAAAGGAATTCACTTCTGCGACTGGAAATTGAGGCGAAACCTTTCAGGCATTCAAATGTAGGTTACAGTCATTATCTGCAGCCACTTACTGCATAATATCCTTATTGTCTGCATATATTAATCTCCATTCGTTACATCAAGGCGAAAAGGAGCAAAAAAAAATGGCATTTTTTATGCTGAAATTCCATCTCATCGGTGCCCCCTTGCCCCTTATTTCCCACTCCGCACCCTCTTCAATGTGCAGTGATTGGAGCGGCGCCCCCAATGTTTTCAACGCAGCCGTAATTGAGAAGCAGAAACGGATAAGGAGGACTGTTCCATATCTTCCATGTTGGACATGGTTTCTACATTGTAACTGGATGATGAGGGGGATCTATATATAGTTTTTGCAAGGAGCAAACCGTCGATGAAACGGTTAAGGAGCGCGTGTGACATTTTTGGTGCATTGCTCTCTGCTTTCTCTGTTATCTCTCTTGTGCAGGGTTACATGCAGTGCCAGCTTTGTGCCCTTCCTGGCACGACGCCACTCATTCTTATAGGCCAATGCGGAGTCTAATTCATTGTCCTAATAACCTCCACCCCCTCCTATATGTGACGAGCACCAGGCGCTAATGACCCCCCTCCTCCTTTTTTTTTCTTTGTCGCTCTGACAGATTCATTGCTAAAGGGACCTTCACAGAGCAGAGCTAAATATATCCAAGGAGACCTACAGAAGAACATTGTATGTATACACCGTGCCACAGATCATTGCTTCCTTCCCTTTAGGAAGAAGAACACCTCTATCATGGCTTCTAGTCCTACAGAGCATCACCATGGGTTATCGAAACCTGTAGGTCTTACTTATTAGTTGGGCTATTAGTTTTTTTTACATAGGACTGCAGGTAATGTTCATACATTTACCAATCAATAGGCGACAGATGTATGAGGTAGAACATCTGGTGACAATAGCACCTGTCAAGAGGTGGGATATATCAGACAGCAAGTGAGCAGTCACTTCTGGAATTGGATGTGTAAATGAGCAAGGGGAAGGATCAGAGCGACTCTGACAAAAATAGATAACTAGAAGACTAGGTTAGTGCATCTCCAAAGTCTTTGACGTGTATAAGTAAGAGCATTAGTACTAACCTCTATAATAATAATCTTTATTATATAGCGCCATCATATATGGACCTTATGAGTTGCCAAACACCAAACCAGTGGTCCACCAAGAAGACCACAAGGGAAAAGCTTATTCGGGTTTAGTCCAGCAGCCAGTACATAGCTGTAGGCCCTAGTACTGAATGCTGACATACCACCTGTACACATCAACTAGGGCAGTGGTGGCGAACCTATGGCACGGGTGCCAGAGGTGGCACTCAGAGCCCTTTCTGTGGGCACTTAGTCCATTGACCCCAAGACAGAGCTCACCAAACAGGACCAAATTCATGAAATCTTCCTGCAGACCCAGGCAAATTAAGAGATGCTGCAATCAGTGCTATTTTAAAATGACACTTCATTGGCTGTTTGGAACTGCGGGAAAAGTGAGAATGTGTTGATAGAACTGCATTATCTTTGGAGGTCTTCCTGCTGGACCCACCATTTCTTCCTGTACAGAGAGACCCTGGTGAGAAGCTACAATAATAGTCTGAATGTGCCCTCCTTCTTTCAACTGTATTAGTGGCCTCAAGGGGCCGATGCGATTGATAGATGTTGAAGAGCAGTTATCAATAAGTTACTGCTTAAGATCCAATGTTGGCACTTCGCGGTAGATAAGTGGATTTTGGTTATAGTTTGGGCACTCGGTCTCTAAAAGGTTCGCCATCATTGAACTAGGGTTACCCAGCTGGTAGGACGGTTTGGGACTCTTTCTTTACTCACCTTATCAGAGTTAGGTGAAACTAGGAGTGAGGGATTGGGCGATAGAGAAGATTAGGTGGGCTTGGGAGAGGCAAACATTATGACCAGGTCTGGCTCCAGGTTTCAGTAGCCTCAGTAGGCCCCTTTGCAGTGAACTTACGTGGTGGCATTAAAAATTCAGAAACGAAAACAGTCACCTATTCCCAAAAATATTCCCTAGTTTATCATGCCAAACTGTGATTTTGTGAGAAAGTCATGGCTATTTTATATAAAACCCCCCTCACACCGTATGAATTCATTAGAAACAGCCTCTCACTCCCATGGCTTCCTTATGTGCAGCCTTATGTGGCCCCCCAGCAGTATGCCCAGTGCTGGCGCCGGCCCTGATTATGACCACGGAGTTTGTGGTGGGAGGTACTGCTGCCAAATATGGGAGTGTTACTGTGAGGGGAAAGGACTTTGGAGAAGAAAATGTACACCTCTTAACAGTCCCAGACTGAGTAGAACAGTCCTGGATTTTCAAGTCTGCTCCACTGTCCTCTGTTTGTGGAGAAGCATAGAGCCATAAGCTCCCCGCTCCACCATTAAGTCTCTGCTGTAGTATCATAGTAAATAAGTTTAGAAAAAGACTTCAGTCCATCAAGTCCAACCTATTAAATTATACTGTGTTGATCCAAAAGAAGGCAAAAACCTTGCAAGGCCGGCGCCAATTGACCCAAAGCAGAGAAAAATTTCTTCCCGACCCCTAATATCAGAATATATGATATGGGAGTAATGGTTAATCTTCAAATTCTGTCTGATCCAGTGCTCCAGATCCCAAATAAAAGCTGCTGGTGTTTTCATATTACTATTAGGCGCTGGGGCTCATTTTATCATTCACAGGAACCGCTGATTAATTTCAATATCATTATGCAGAGCAGGAAATGAGGGTAGGACCTTCAGTTTGGGGGGCTAGATGTACCTGACAGGAGATCTTTTAATTGCTAAATGTTCAGTACCCTAACGATTACAAGAAAGGGGGGAGGACCTGAAAAGCCCCTAAAATTGCTGTGATAAGTGGATGGCTGGTGCCCGTTCTCAACCATCACTCTATTCATTGAGATGGTACAGCAGCACATAGCTGTATTAGAAGGTTTATGGCAGTGAAAGGATCACTGGAATGGGAGCAACACACTCAGTTTCCATGAGGCACATATTCTCTATCTTATAGTTAAGGGTTAAGTGCTTGTGCTGTTTTGGCAGCATGAGGGTCCCCTACACAATACTAGAGAAATACTGTGACTACTGGTTATCATGTGGTGGCACTGTGACTATTGGCTACCATGTTAGGGCATAATGACCACTGGCTACCATGTTAGGGCACTATGACTACTGGTTACCATGTGATGGCACTGTTACTACTGGCTGTCATGTTAGAGCACTATGACTACTGGTTACCGTGTAGGGGTGATGTGACTACTGTCTACCGTGTGGGGGCGCTGTGACTACTGGCTATCGTGAGGGGCGCTGTGACTACTAACTATTGTGTTGGGGCGCTGTGACTACTGGCTATTGTGCGGGGGCACTGTGACTACTGGATACCGTGTTAGAGCACTGTGACTACTGGTTACCATTTGGTGGCACTGTGAGTAGTGGCTACCATGTTAGGGCATTATGACTACTGGCTACCATGTGGGAGCATTATGACTACATGCTACCATGTGGGGGCGCTGTGACTACTAGCTACCGCTTGGGGGAATTATAACTACTGGCTACCATGTTAGGTCACTATGACTACCAGCTACCCTATGGGGGCACTGTGACTACTGGCTACTGTGTTAGAGAACTATAACTACTGTTTACATGTGGTGGCAATGTGACTACTGGCTATCGTGTTGGAGCACTATGAATACTGGTTGCCATGTGGTGGCACTGTGACTACTGGCTACCGTGTAAGAGCACTTTGACTACTGGTTACCATGTGGTGGCACTGTGACTACTGGCTACTGTGTGGTAGCGGTGTGACTACTGGCTATTGTGTGGGGGCGCTGTGACTACTGGCTACAGTGTTAGAGCACTATGACTACTGGTTACCATGTGGTGGCACTGTGACTACTGGCTACAGTGTTAGAGCACTATGACTACTGGTTACCATGTGGTGGCACTGTGACTACTGGCTACCGTGTGGTGGCGCTGTGACTACTGGCTATTGTGTGGGGTGCTGTGACTACTGGCTACAGTGTTAGAGCACTATGACTACTGGTTACCATGTCGTGGCACTGTGACTACTGGCTACAGTGTTAGAGCACTATGACTACTGGTTACCATGTGGTGGCACTGTGACTACTGGCTTCCATGTGGTGGCACTGTGACTACTGACTTTTGTGTGGGGGCACTGTGACTACTGGCTACAGTGTTAGAGCACTATGACTAATGGTTAACATGTGGTGGCTACTGCCTCCCATGTGAGTACAGTGTAACTTTTGTAGTGACACATACTGTACATGCCGGTGTCTCTTGTTATTTAACAATATGTTCAGCTTTGTGGTTATAACGGTAATGCTGTAAAAATTTAATTACTTAACAGCTTGAGTAGATACCTTTATACAATAATAAAATGACATAAGGCTATTGTGGCCCACAATGAATACGAGTTTGCCTCTCCTAGTATAGGTAATAACCCATCTTCTGAACATGTCCTTTAATAGTAGTATCACTTCTTCAGTATTCATTGTTGGATTTCACTCCATGATCCCGCTCTGTGTTGCGGAACATATAAAACCCCGTGATAGCACACACCTCAGCATGGGGCTGGGTCTTGACTTAGCAAGTGCAGCACAGTGTTACTCTTAAGTGTTAATAGATCTGCAGAACATTTCCCTTGCTGTACAATGAGTAATGCGCTTTTCTAGAAACCCTGCTGACTGCGAGATGCATTTCTTATTATATACTTTGCATATGATACATTAGTTCTTATTTGGGGTTTTGGGAGGTTATGGTATATTTTGAGTGATTTAGTACTAGTTCTGTGGTGCGGAGTGCTTCCATCTGCAGAGCTTTGTTCGCAGACTTGACAATAGATGACAGTTTTGGAGAGATCGCACCCTAGTTTTACAGGTAACTACAGAAGATGTCACCTAATTTTACACACCGCCAAGCAGCTGAGCATCTCCTGTGCTATAATGGGAAATTTCTACTGTGCATTAGCCCAGTACTTAGCTTAAGAGCAAAGAACTTAAAAATGACATTATTCTGCAGAATCTCATTTTGCACAGGTACATCCAGGAGGGGGTGAAAGGTACTGTGAGTGAAGACCGCAGATTAGATCAGCACTACGCTCCATGATTGGCAAGGAGAGTGGGTGAATAACAGAAGCTTATAAATTGTGATAACTGCTATGGGTAGAGCTTAGTACCATAGTTATGTGTCCCGCAGCAGTGTGAGTAAGTGGTTTACCATTCATAGAGCAGGGGCTCATTGAGCAACGTTTCATATTTTTACAGCATGGTGTAGAGGTATAAATAGGGCAAAGATGGGTGCCCAAATTTTTTCTCCCGCAGCAGCCTGAGTGAGTGATTTACTTTAAATGGAGTAAGAGTAAAGTTAGTGTAACATAATTATGTCTCCTGTAGCAGTTTGAGTGAGTAGTTTACTATACATGGAGTTAGAACAAAGCTAGTGTAACATAATTATGTCTCCTGCAGCAGTTTAAGGAATTTGTTTACTAGACATGGTGTAGGGGCATAGCTAGTGTAACACAAATATATCTCCTATAGCAGTTTGACTAAGTTGTTTACTATACGTGGAATAGGGACATAGCAGGACGACATAATTATGTCTCCTGCAGCAGTTTGAGTAAGTTGTTTACTATACATGGAATAGGGACATAGCTAGATTAACAAAATTATATCTACTGCTACAGTTTGAGTAATTTGTTTACTATATATGAAGTAGGGACATAGCTAGGGCAACATAATTATGCCTCCTGCAGCAATCTGAGTGAGTGATTTATTATATATGGATCAGAGTTTATCTAGTAGTCTGAGTGGTTAACTATACATGGAGTAGGGGCAGAGATGGGTACCAAGATTATGTCTCCTGCAGCAGCCTGAGTGAGTGGTGTATTATACGTGATTTCAGGTGTAGCTAGAGAAAATCTGCCAGAGCATGTACTTCAATGTGCTATGTGCTAGGTTTTCCGACCTTTCACTTTCTTGAACTCACTAAATAGGCTATCCCAAAGAGAAATGTCTTAATACTGTATTTCTTGGATTAAGAAATCCATTGCATAAAAAGCCTTGAAGATTGGTCCGTTGAAACTAACTTTGCTTTCTGGTCCAGTTAGCTTAAATTCTGATGACCAAATGAAATGCCCTTAGTCTTTTTTAAATACCCTTAGGCATGTGATAAAATTTTTGTAGTGGTTCAAGTTTTTACTGTTTTGTTGTCAGAATAGGATTCCAGAGTTTGACTGATCTTACTGTAAAGAATTATTTCCTGCACCATGTTTTTGAATGGTGAAGGAAGCTAAATACTAAATTGTTGCCCCAGGTGTAGACAGGCCTAGCTTGCATCTGTGTGGATAAAGGTTTGGAGGCAGAGAATAGCACCCAGCGAGGTTAGCTATTGTTTACAGTGTCGGACTGGGATACCTTGGGCCCAGCAGTAAAATCTGATCTCAGGGCCCACCACAGCTATAAGTTTGTTACATTATCTA
Source organism: Engystomops pustulosus (assembly GCF_040894005.1). Lineage (NCBI taxonomy): Eukaryota > Metazoa > Chordata > Amphibia > Anura > Leptodactylidae > Engystomops > Engystomops pustulosus. The sequence goes on along the minus strand of NC_092416.1, from coordinate 159,924,521 downwards.
TTAATATAATCATATAAATAAATAGGATAGTTGAGATTCTCTATGCTAAATATATGTATAAATTAAAGAGAGGTTACCTTGTCCAGCACTACTTATTCAGGGCCTGGGGGCCCACCTAACTCAGGGGCCCACCGGTGGATCCACCTGTTCACTTGTGAGCCAATCCGAGTCTGATTGTTTACATATGAAAATCTAATTCTCTCTACCCACAAACCTCTTAGAGTGGTTTAGAAGATGTAACCCAGCACTAATGGGTGTCCCACCAAAGGACATCATCCCTCTATCCCATGGTCAACAACATTGCAACATTTAAAGAAATGTTCTAAAGCTATTCCTTAGTCATTGCGTAGGTTATACCTGCTAGAGGTTGGATGATGTGCATGGAATGGGAACCATAACTGAATAGCATACAAGTTGCATATGTGCACTGCTGCTCCAATCGCTTCTGTGGAATAGTTTAAGAGAAGTCAACTACGGATTTGGCTGAATATCTTGAATTTCTTCATTTCTATGTAAATCTGCACAGATTTATTAAAGCCCCTGCGCCAGTTTTCGGTCTGATTTTGCATGTTTTTTTATGAGCAAACTGCTTGCACATGTATTTAAGATGTGTCCGCGCCACATATGTGTCACCCCCAAACTCATTTGTGTCGTGTCTGCACTGTAGCCGATGCGACACAAAGTTGTGCACTGAAATGGGTGTCTGCTTCTCAGACGGACTGTGCGCAACAGTTATCATACAGAGCCCGACAGAATTGTGTTGCACGCCCTATGTTAAAGGTGCACCAAAAAAAGTTGGTGCACTCTGTCGGAGCAGTTCAGGGGGCACCAGATTCATAGGAATGTGGGCCACTATACTAAATGTTTCCAACTTAGGTAGAACATAAGTTAGACGTAGGGTCCTACTTCTGTGAAATCTCTCTGGGGCACCCATGGCACCTTGACCACCCTGCTTACTAGCTGGCATATATGAAACCTGATACAGATTTCCGTCCGCTATTAATAACAATAAAGAGAGGTATAGTTTGCTCGGTATCTGTTTTAGAAGCACCTTTCTGTAAAGAAGTGGCAGAGAGCCATAATTCCTCTCTCTAGGAAGCGATAAGAACATGCTAATATCCTCTTCCTGACTGCCTGCCACCCAGATTGTACTCTGCTCCCCCTTCCCTGCAGTGATAAGGCGTAATAAAGAGGTTACCAGCACAATGCCTTCTTACTAAGAGGTTTATCTAGCTGTTCTCACTTGGAGGAAGATACATGTTAACCTCTATTCCTCTCTCTCCATATCTGCCTCTTCTATTTCCGTCCTGCTTTACTTTTTTATTCCTCCTACGTTGCTTATCTCTACCCCAAACCTATCCCCCCCCCCCACCATTATGTCTATCCACTGATCTTTATGTCTATCTGCGGATATTTTTCATTATCTCCCACCTGTCTCCCAGCTTTCACCCCCTCAGCCTCACTCCTCGGTTTTCTCTCCTCACCTCCCATCCTTTCTCCCTCCGCTTCCAGTGAAGGATTCCCAATGTCTAGTTTAATTTATTTGGAAATGAAATTCCTTATTGATTCTGCATTTAGAAGAACAAATCATGGGAGCGCTAGCGGTGGCTGTGGAATAACTCCTACGGAACGGCAGCGGCACGATTCTAAGAAACGGTTAATTGTCGCTTTCTTTTAACTCCTCCGAAAATCTCGTTCTTTATAGATTGCAAGCTCTTCGCCTTATAATATTGCTTACATTTCCCAGATGTCTCATTTCCTATCTACCTGTAGATATTTTGCTCTTTCCCCCTGCCGCAGACGCCTATAATAATTTTCGTATGCGTCTGTCAGAAGCTGTCCATCTCCTGCTAGATGTTTGTAAGGCAGGAGATGTGTGTCTGCCAGCGAGGGATGTCTATCTTTCTCCATGGCAGCGCCAGTCTTTCCTCCCTCTAGGAAATGTCTTCATCTATCCCTCTCGCCCAGCTGATGTGATGTCCCTTTCCCTCTCGTGGTGGTCATTATCCTCTCTATCTGCCAGTCAGGAGCTGTCCCAGCCTCAGTCTGTCTCTTTTCCCTCTGTAGCTGTCCGAGGTGCTGAACTCCCAGTAATGAAGCACCAGTGGAGGACGCTCAGCGGGGAAAAGCTCTCAGAGCCACTAATATATCAAGGGAATGATTTCATCTGTCAAAGAAAGGGCAAATCCTGCAGTGTGAGGACAGCTGGGGGGAACACCGAGAATACACACCGCTGCAAATGTGTCGACATTTAAGACTTTTGTTGCATTTGGAAATCTCTGTTTTTAATCCAAACACATCGGGTTCCGACTGTCTGAATCCACAGTCAATCCAGCTGGTGTTTTCTTTGCAGAGGTGCAGAAAACTTTACTTAGCTTTGGCAGAAATGTAAATGTTTCCAGAAGTTATGAGAATTCATGGAATAGTGTAGAGATGAGTGAATCGTTCAAGATTTAAGTCGCTGAAGCTTTGACAAATTTTTCAAAAGATTCAGTACAGGTCTGAATTGAATAATGGTAATAATGGTTGCCGGGCAGCACGGTGGCTTAGTGGTTAGCATTACAGCCTTGCAGCGCTGGGGACCTGGGTTCAAGTGCCAGGGTCAACATCTGCAAAGAGTTTGTATGTTCTCTCCGTGTTTACGTGGGTTTTTTCTGGGTCCTCCGGTTTCCTCCAAAACATACTGGTAGGTTGATTAGATTGTGAGCCCCATTGGGGACAGGGACTGATTTGGCAAACTCTGTGCAGTGCTGCGTAATCTGTGTGTGCTCTATATAAATAAAAGAATTATTGTTATTATTTTAACTAATTGTTATTGTTATTATTTTTGTAATTATTTTTGTAATTGTTATTATTTTAACTAATCTTAAAGGAAATCTATCAGACATGATAAACAAGGGACACTTACTCATAGATCCAGGCACTGTAACTGTAATCTTCCTATATTTGTTATCAGGGGCCTCTTTCTTTCTAAAATCAACTTTTAAAATTATGCTAATGAACCAGACATATCCGTGGGGGCATTACCAGAGCACCTCTGTGCTGCAGCTTAACAGGCTGTTACACTGTCTCCCATTCTCACTGTGTGCTGAAGCTTCCTCAGTGTGATCACATCAGGCAAATGAAGGTGGGAAGTGTGGGTCAGGAGCAGAGGGATAGAGGAGACAGTGTAACAGTCTGTGAAGCTACAGCACGGAGGGGCTCCGGTAATGCTCTCCATAGAAATTTTGTCTCACTAGTATAATTTTAAAAGTTGGTTTTAGAAGGAAGGAGGCCATGAATAACAAATATACGATTATCACAGTCTTGATGCCTGGATCTATGAGTAAGCGTTCATTGGTAAATTCTTGATGGTAGATTTCCGCTAAGCATAACCCTAACGAAGAGAGCATACCATCATGATGTACATTCCAGACAGGGATAGGAAAATTATCAAAATGTCTAATTAGTCTTATGACAAAAAAAATCAATGGAAAGTGCAGGACAGTCAATGGCTCCCCATCTGGAAATAGTACAGAACAACAGATAACACTATTGATATGATAAAAAATTATGTATCATCAATAAATGTATGAGTGAAGACCTTGTGACCCGGCTGACTGTGGTCTACCCAGCTAATAACTGTGGTTGATAGTGGAGCGGGTAGCCTGGCGGGGTCCGGCTCTAGGCTATGTTATTTGGATGGATCAGCCTCTGGGGACGTTCACATTCCACTGCACTGCATTACAAAGCATTGGCTGCTCTGCTGATCTTGTATTGAGCTGTTAACATGTATTGAATTCACTAATGAGGACAAATGTCAGCGCTGAGTGGAACTGAGCTATGTGGGACTGTGTCCCCGCTGAAATACAACATCATCCATTATTACCCCTGCTAGAAATGCATTGAGGCTTCCTGGTATGGAACAAATATCTCACCAATTCTAGGAAGAAAAGGTCTGAACTAAAGGGATAGATAAATCACGGCAGGCGATTACGTAGCTCAAGTCATTTAGTGCGCATACTCCATTCATGTACAATATCTGCTATAAAATTCTTAACATTTCCAATCCAGAACTCTGTTCACACTAGAGTCATGGAGTCTGCTTATTACATCTGTGATCTGCTCTGGAATAGAAACCAACAAATCCTGACAGATCCCGTGGACTTTATTGAGTCCAGCAGGTTTTTCCGCACTGTTGATAGAGATTCAGGGAAGCGAATCTTGGATGATTTTCTCGTCTTAAACTGTTTATGTCGTAAAAAGACACAATTCACCATGAAGGACCATAAAAGAGGCTCCTTTAAGCAAGGGTGCACCAGATATGAGGCGAGTTGAGACTCTCACCTCAGGCAGCACCAACTGAAGGCAGGATTAGGGGCGCAGTCACCTGCTACAAAGCAGAAGCTGACAAATAAAAATGGGTGTGAGGAATGCATGAAGAACTCACATGCTAAAAAATATAACATGAAATATTACTACTGGATTGAAATTAAGAACGCACCGTTTAATAGTTTGCCTCAGGCCGCAGAAAGTGTAGGTTCATCCCTGACTCTAAGCAGTTTTCATATAGATAGAATATAAGTATGTGATTGGACCCCACACCGATCGTAGAAGTGGTCGTACTGGGGTATTGCAGCTTAGAGTCCATTCAGTTCCTGAGAGGATAATCGTCTTACAACATGTCTGGTGAAGTTCAGTGTTAAGGTCCTGACACCCGGAGACACCCATCCGGCCTGCTTGAGTGATGTCCAGGTGTGTGTGTGATAACCCCCCCCTTCCTTCATTGACCATATGATATAAAAACTGCCTGGAGGGAACCAAAAAAACACCTTTAATCCTAGTGTGCACCTATCCATGGATTAGATTACTGTTACCCATCTCGTTCTGAATTGCTTTCACAGCTCTGCAGGCTTCAAAACAGAAATTGATCGGTGGAGTTGACAGCGGCAGGCATCTGGGGTCATGTCTTATTCGGATTTTCATCCTTAGGCCATGGATATGATTAAATACTATAGCGAAGCAGGGAGCCATCAGGAGGGAGCTGTGCCATTCTCTCTAACAGGTCAAGTACAGACTGGGTGAGATGGCACAATAGCATAGAAAGTGTCGAGACTTTGTGAGACATAGGAGTTGCTCTGCTTGAGCATTGGATTTTATTATTCTTGTAGGCACAAAGATGGGCGCTAATGTATGGGACACAAATTTTTCTTTCAAGGGGTTCAGAAGAACAGGTGGTTTTTGCAAAGAAGCAATGGATGGAAGAAGTCATCATGGAGGTCTGGATCTACATAAAAAATGAAAAAGAGAATGACAATAGTCACAGATTTGGAGCAAAACCAAACACACCGTAGAGTAGAAACTTAGGAGAATAACTTTATTTATCAGACTACAAGTTTCGGGAGCAAACTGCTCCCTTCCTTATTAATTTCTAATTTGGTCTCTATAGTTTTTGGTGATAAAACCTAAAGTAAACATTTGTTGTGTGGCATCATTCATTAGAAGGGATGGCACTATGACTCCATAACTATTCATAAGAACTATGGACACCATGCAAAGAAATTATGGGGCAGATTTACTTACCCGGCCCATTCGCGATCCAGCGGCGCGTTCTCTGCGCTGGATTCGGGTCCGGCCGGGATTCACTAAGGTAGTTCCTCCGCCGTCCAGCAGGTGGCGCTGCTGCGATGAAGAGCATCGGAACGCACTGGAATACACCGAGCCGGGCTGAGTGAAGGTAAGTGCAATTTTCGCGACTCTGTTTTTCCGAATCCGTCGGGTTTTCGTTCAGCCATGCCCCCCGATTTCCGTTGCGTGCATGCCAGCGCCGATGCGCCACAATCCGATTGCGTGCGCCAAAATCCCGGGGCAATTCAGGGGAAATCGGCTCAAATCTGTAATATTCGGGTAACACGTCGGGAAAGCGCGAATCGGGCCCTTAGTAAATGACCCCCTATATCTGAGTTTTAAAGCATGTCTTCCACCAGGGTTAATGATTGTAAACCAAGCACACTAACTTACTGGTGTGTGCCCCCTCTGAAGTGGCAGGTATAAGAAGGAACTACCGAGCACCAGCTCAGGGTGAGCTGGTGCCGGAGCTTATTTTTGTTTGGTGTTTTAAACTGCTGTATCACGGTTTAAAACACTTTTTAAACTTCATGGCCGAAGTTTAAAACACTAACAAAAATAAGCTCTGGCACCAGCTCACCCTGAGCTGGTGCTCATTATTGTATTCTTACACCTACCACTTCAAGTGGTAGTTTCCTTTAAGCTCTTGTTTTTACAAAAAAAGGTCTTAAAATTTTGCAAATGAGCCTGAGGGGCTCTGAGCTCCATAGATATCATTGGAGCCTGGAGCCTCTAAGGCTCATTGGCATAATATTTACAATTTTTTTGGTAAAAACAGGAGCTTAAGAAGCTAAAATAAAAGCAGATCATACCAGCGGGAGCACACACCAGTATGTCAGTGTGCTTGGTTTACAATCATTAATCTTGGTGGGAGATGTCCTTTAACTTATTAAGTTGGTTTCTACTAGTGGACCTGAGAAATGGAGAGGTTTGCTTTAAAAATTTCGTAGTTCTATAAATAAAATTATTCTCACAACCTCAGAATTTGGATGTCCTAGAAAGCTAATGTTTTTCCCACTACCCAATTCTACAGTTAAAAGGGTTGTCCGAGAGTGTAGAAAAAACATTGGTGGCTAGAAGGGGGCTGGTTAAAAAAAATAAACATCTACTCACCTGCGAGACCCCTCCCAGCGTCCCGCCATCTCTCCAGCCTGTGCCACCAATGTTTTTATGCTCTCGGACAACCCTTTTAAAGTCCCTTTGGTAAGCATATTGTCCAAAGGGAACCTGTCATCACATAGGGCATTTTTCGGTGATGACAGGTTCCAAAAGGGCATGTAACTCTAAATGTAAATAATGTTTTGGTTGGTCCTTATGTCGTTTTACTTTGTTACCTTTAGTTTATCTTAGAGAAATATAGTTGACCGCTCACCTTGTGTGTCGATTTCTGTGCTGGCTGCTACTCGGGGACCACGAGTAAAAAATAAATGCTGAATGGAAGAAAACGCATGCCGCACCAGGTGTGAATAAAAACGTAGTTCTTTATTTTCCAAAATTTCTTCAGATTAAAAATAGTAACAAAATTCGTACAAAAAGCTGTGGCTTTGCATCCTGTGTGACATGGACGTACCAACAAAGATATTTGTAGGGCAGAATAACCAATTTAGTTTATCTTACCTGGCTCCCTGCCAGAATCCCAAGGGGTACCATCAAAATCAAGTATGATAACTCAAGGGCACTTATTAATAGATATAGGCACTCTGACTGTTGTAGTCTTTGTTTATTTATGACCTTCTTCCTTCTAAAATCAACTTTTAACATTATGCTAATGATCCAGAAGGGCTATAGGGCTGTTACCAGAGCCCCTTTGAGCTGTAGCTTCATGGGCTCTTTTACACTGTAGGGAGGCAATAGATTTTTGGAGACAGAAACGACACGCCTGAACATAAAAACCTGTGTGAATAGAGTATTAGTCAGGGACTCTTTAGCATCACTTTCATGAGGTAAAGTTGAAAGCTGTCTATGTTTATTCCAGCCTAGGGGCTGTAAAAGGTGCATTCACATTGATAATCTCGGAAAAAAACCCATTTTCACGATTTGCGGTCTCTTTAAAAGCAGATTTTTTTTTCAGTGCTGAAGTTGATTCCTCCGCCGGAGTCTCATCACAGCAGCAGCGTATCCCTCCGCAGCGATCGCATCCTGCAGTGGGAGAGCGGCCGGAGCCCCCCGGGTGACAGCACCATGGGAGCCTGGGGACTGAGCCTGGGGGTCCTGCACTGCCTGGGGGTCTACATCCACCTCAGCCTCGGAGACAAGCACAACACAGCTGATGGTATTATTCTTCATACGTTTGGTTGCATTTACATGGTGGGGAGGGGGCTTTGAGTTTTTGGGGGTCTCAGCTGTATGTGAACGAGTTCTGTATAATGTGAATGAAGCTTATTTTATAAGGGGGGCATCTAGATCACACATTATGGTGGTCTTAGATTGCCTGCACTCCATAGAGCTCTGCTTATGGGGGTTTTAGGTGGGTTTTAGGGGGGCTTTATTATCAATGGTCAATATTAATGAACTAATTTGCATGCACATTTGCATATTTACCTATTAAAACTGCTGGAATAGTATTTAAAGGTGAAATTTGTAAAATGACAAATTTGAGGGGAGTTATATGGGGGATTGTAATCTAATTTTATTGGGGGTAAAGGGTTAATGTGATCATTTAGTAAATTGTTAGTTGCCGTGTTATATGGGGATTGTCTGTATTGTTTTCTTTATTATTTGAATATTTGGACATTGTAGGGGAAATGTTGGGTGTTGTAGTCATAATGGGAGTCCTAGGAGCAGATACTGAATATGCAAATGATGATAATCTACTCATAATCTGTACATTCCCTTGCTCTCATATAGGATTACAGAACAGCAGAACTTTGGTATATATAGTGATACAATGTTCACAATGATTGTCATAGCCCAGTATTACAATGATGCCAGATCAGTATTTGCTATACCCTGCACAGTGGTGTGAGCGGGCACCCAGATCCGCTATCATTGGCACCTGGAGCTGGTATTAGTGATAGGATACTGTTTCCAGAGATTGATCCTTAGAGGGTTTATACTACTGATGAGTAGTGTGTGGAGGTCCATAGTGATGGGCGAGGAGATTGCGCTGAGGGATAGATGGAAGTGACGGATAAGGATTTATAGAGAAATGTATATGGATAATCTGTCTATAAATATACTCAGATATGTATCTATCCATAGCTCTATCTATCTATCTATCTATCTCATATCTATCTATCTATCTATCTATCTATCTATCTATCTATCTATCTATCTATCTATCTATCTATCTCATATCTATCTATCTAATATCTATATATCTATCTATCTCATATCTATCTATCTATCTATCTATTTATCTCCTATCTATCTATCTATCTATCTATCTATCTATCTATCTATCTATCTATCTATCTATCTCATTATCTCTCTGTCTGTCATTCTGAATGCACATCTCATCTCTTATCATTCGGCTGATCTCAAATTTTATTGTGTTCCTTCCTCCCCTTTCTTCTGACTCTTTCATCTATCTATGTATCTGGTTGCATTTTGCTTTCATCATCTATTAATCTATGAAATGTCTATTATTCTGCAACTCTATATGGACTGTATGTATCAGTTATCTGTCTATCTTTCTATCTTGTTGCCAATTAACAATCTTTCTCCCTCTTTCTTCAGCCTAGACTTTTTCCATCTGTTTAACTATTACATGTGTATCCGTCTGCCATTCTCTACGCCAATCACACGCTAATCACATGCCAATCTATCTATCAATCTACCCATCCATACTATCTGTGCATCTTGTATCTGTCTTTTTGTTGATCTAACATCTACTTCTATATTTTTATATTGCAACTTTACCATAAGTCTATCATTCTGTCAGTCCTATCTATCTATCTATCTATCTATCTATCTATCTATCTATCTATCTATCTATCTATGTATCTATCTGTCTATCCATCTGTCTGCCTGTCTGTAATCTATCTATCTATCTCATATCTATCTGTCTATGTATATTCTATCTATATATCTGTCTGTCTGTTATCTATCGATCTATCTCATATCTATCTATCATCTATCAAGTCTGTCTATGTCTACTTATATCTCATATCTATTTATCAACTATCTATCAATCAACTATCTCATCTATCACATATCTATCATTTATTTCATTTCTATCTATTGTTGTGTGTATTATTAAATCAGTACATCTATCTATCTATCATCTATCTATCTATCTATCTATCTATCTATCTATCTATCTCATATCTATCTATCTATCTCATATCTATCTATCATCTATCTATCTATCTATCTATCTATCTATCTATCTATCTATCTTCTATCTATCTATCTATCTATCTATCTATCTATCTATCTATCTATCGATTTCTAGTCTATCTAATACATATATTTCTCTATGTGTCTCACGTCTGTCCGTCTATCTTTTTATCTTTTGACACATACGCTCTTGAGTTGCTATGCGATGCATAAGTGCAAATGGATTACAGCACACGATTGCAATTTGCATGAAGTGACTCTGTGGGTGTAATTGAAGCAATTGTGCAGAAGATAAAATGTGTAAGAGAGAAGGGGGCTCTGAGCTTTCCATATGTACTATATATGGGAGAGAGAAGTTATTATATAAATCTTTTCTAGATTAATGTCATAAAGAATACAAATAGAGATAGAGAGATAAAAAGAGTAGAGCTAGATGAAAGGAAACATAGATGATAGGTAGTTGAGAGATAGACAGATAGATTGATAGGTAGGGGAGATATAGATAGAGAGATAGATGGATGTTCTCTCCGTGTTTGTGTGGGTTTCCTCCGGGTCCTCCGGTTTCCTCCCACACTCCAAAACATAGGGTGGTAGGGTGATTAGACTGTGAGCCCCATTAGAGCAATCCCCTAAAAATGGAAGCGGAGGAATGCGAGGGGGGGGGGGGGGGTTCAGAGCCCACAGGTTTTGGATAGGACGTCTCATCCATAGAAATAGGAGAACAGACAGCACTCCAAGTCCAAATGTAATTTAAAAGTGAAGTTTATTCCATTCAGTGCAATGTTTCGGTGTAGCTTCACAAAGGATGCATCAAATAAACTTCATCTTTGAACCACACTGGAGTGCTGCCTGTTCTCCTACTTCTAGAGACAAGATACAGCTAGATGAGAGATAAATAAGAGATGGATGGATAGATAGATAGAGAGATATAAGAAGAGAGAGATTGGTATATGAGAAATAGATGAGAGGAGAGATAGAAAGAGGAGAGATTGTTAGTAGATGAGAAATAATGTGTAGATAGCAGATATATGAGAGTAGAGATAGATGGAGAGATATATAGAAGAGAGATAGAAGGTGAGGAGAGATAGAGGAGAGGATAGATAGATAGATAGATAGATAAAGAGATAGATTGATAAATAGATAGATTGATAAATAGAGTGATAGGTAGATGAGAAATTATAAATAGATAGAGGAGAGTATGAGGGATGGATGGATAGATAGTTGGGAATATAGGGGGACATTAATCATAGTGGGTCTCAGGTTCGCCTACTTTTGCGCCTGGTTTGCTCTTCTTTTTGGCTCCTGATCTATGATGGATCTAGTTCTGGCTTAGTAAATGCACTTTGGAATTGTCGCATGTCCGATTCATTTGCGCCTAAATTAGCGCCAAATTTGGCGCAATTGTTAGATCTAATTTGTGAGCAATAATGAAAGGAGACTGAGAAAATGTGACAGAACGTTCAGGGCTTCATCTCTGCACCAAAAAACTATCATTATGATGCAAATGCAGGGACTAAAAGTGACAGAGATGTAAAAAAAAAAAAAATTCTTGCTGAAATGAGTCTTTGCCTTTTTTATTATAATTTACATGAAATGGAGACTGATAATATTCTCAGATCTGTACAATAAGACAATAATCACTCCCAGAGATGATCCCATAGACAATGATGAAGTCGTTACTGGAGAAATTTTACATTATAAACCTGCTGTGAAGGATTTTACATGTTGCATGGAGGGAATTCTTCATTTGGGAACCTAAAATGTATGTTTTTAGTAATTAAAAGGGAAGTTTTTTGGAAGTGCACCTGCTCAGAGGAGGTGCATTTTCTGCGCCTATTTTGTGCCTTTTTAGGCGCAAAATAGTGATAGATCCCGTGCAAACATCTGTTTAGGACGCACTCACTATGTCAGATAAAGTGCAGGGACTCAAAGCCACTAAGTGCCGAACTTTGCCGTGCGCTAAAAGACGCTCAAAACAGTCTAACAGACTATGATTAATGTCCCCCATAGAGAGATAGATATAGATAATAGATTTGAGGTAGATATATAGATTATGTAGAGAAGATAGATAGATAGATAGATAGATAGATAGATAGATAGATACATACATACATACATAGATGGATTAGAGGAGAGGACATAGATAGATAGATAGATAGATAGATAGATAGATAGATAGATGGATGAGAGGACATATAGATAGCTGCCATAGATGTAGCTTAGTTAAAGTTTGTGTCTTAGTTCTCCACATACAGACATATAAGATATATTCTCGGTGTAAGTGAAGTTTGGGGATTTCTTTTCTCCAATGTTCCGGGCATTTCCACAATCTCGGCTCCATTCATAGAATAGATGTATATTTGCTGAGCTGCGGTTTCTGCTGACGTTGTCTTGGCAGGGAATATGAAGTCCCCTGTCTGGTTCTTATCGAAATCGCTCTAATGTATAAACGGAGATATGACAATGTATCAGGGAATTGCTCAGGATTTGGTTCCCTAATGTAATATTGAGAGAAAGTCCAGACCAGAGACAAACCTGACATTGGAATGAGATGAATGGTTACATTTAAAGGGGTTTTCTCTGAACGCCACTTCTGCTTAAAGGGTGAAGTGTCATGTCTATTCATCACTCGGACTGTGTGTAGTCTTATTCACATAAATGGGGCTGAGCTGCAATACCAAGCCCAACCAGTGTACTATGTATGGCATCAGTGTGTTTTCACTGCACTGTCCTTAAAGGGATTGTCCAGAGAACAACTATTCACAATAACAGTGCACATGTGTGACCGTCCCTCCATTCATAATTCGCCTGTGGATAGGAGATAAGTTGCATTGGCAGGACGACCCATTAAAGGTGATGTACAGCAGCTAATAGTGTTTGTCTGGTTAGAGGGTTAATAAAACCTACCTCACCTTTAAGTCTGTATTGAATACAATTCACCCAGCAACGGAGATGGGAAGAAAGCACAAGAGACAAGTTATATCCAACAAATAATGGTGACAAAATACATAACACAACGCCACATATACACTGTAATGGGGGGCCATTTATCATTGCAATTATTTCAGGTCTTTAGGTAAAAAAGGAAAAATATCTCTCTGCAGAAATGCTATTTTTATAACACACAAGACAAGATTCATTTGCCAGAAGGAGAATATAAAATGAAATATAGAATTTTTTATGTAGCCTCTTAGGCCCATACCATGTTTATATAGGATCTATGCATTTAGTCATCTGATGGGGGGTGGGTTTAGGCTCCAGACAGTGAATAGTCTATAAGTGGGATCCCACTAATGTCCCACGGTGGAGGTTTGGCTACTTCTTTATAGTGTCCACAATCCGATGGATAATGACCATGAATAATGACGAGGATGAACTCTAATATTCTAATATCTCATTGGTTGCCTCGGTCTATTACATGGCGGTAATGATCACGTTGCTTCTATACACTCATTTACATTACACCCTTATTAATCCGGCTTTCTGCTGACTAGGATCTATAGTGATGATGTGTCACGTCGGCCATTCATTTGCTGTATCTGCTGAGAGCTCGGAAAATACGGCTATAATGGAGGATTCCCTAATTGCCTATTTTCCTAAAACCATATTCAACAGATAATTAGGCTTGAAGAGTCCTTCTGAAGTGAAAATGTTTTCTTAAAGGGCAATCTTTTGAGTAGTTTATTGATGTGTTTGCTAAAGGCCGTCAGCCGGTGGAATATGAAGATCTATTGCTCTAGGTGGAAAGTGTGACCGTCATAATTCATCTAAAATACCACATATCTATGATATTCCCTTACTATGAGGATATTTAATGGTAGATTACACCTAATAGGGGGATCACCATGTTCATGGACGTCTGCTTGACCAATGCGGAGTTGACTATTGAGACCCAAACTTTCCATTAGTGTTCTATCCAATAAGTAAGGACTCTCACTGTCAATCATTGTGTGTAGGCAGAGTAATCAGGACTCTCACTGTCAATCACTGTGTGTGGGTGGAGTAATCAGGACTCTCATTGTCAATCACTGTTTGTGGGTGGAGTAATCAGGACTCTCACTGTCAATCACTGTGTGTGGGTGGAGTAATCAGGACTCTCATTGTCAATCACTGTTTGTGGGTGGAGTAATCAGGACTCTCACTGTCAATCACTGTGTGTGGGTGGAGTAATCAGGACTCTCATTGTCAATCACTGTGTGTTGGGAGTAATCAGGACTCTCACTGTCAATCACTGTGTGTGGGTGGAGTAATCAGGACTTTCACTGCCAATCACTGTGTGTGGGTGGAGTAATCAGGACTCTCACTGTCAATCACTGTGTGTGGGAGGAGTAATCAGGACTCTCACTGTCAATCACTGTGTGTGGGAGGAGTAATCAGGACTCTCACTGCCAATCACTGTGTGCGGGAGGAGTAATCAGGACTCTCACTGTCAATCACTGTGTGTTGGGAGTAATCAGGACTCTCACTGTCAATCACTGTGTGTGGGCGGAGTAATCAGGATGCTCACTGCCGATCACTGTGTGTGGGAGGAGTAATCAGGACTCTCACTGTCAATCACTGTATGTGGGTGGGGTAATCAGGACTCTCACTGTCAATCACTGTGTGTGGGCGGAGTAATCAGGACTCTCACTGTCAATCACTGTGTGTTGGGAGTAATCAGGACTCTCACTGTCAATCACTGTGTGTGGGTGGAGTAATCAGGACTTTCACTGCCAATCACTGTGTGTGGGAGGAGTAATCAGGACTCTCACTACCAATCACTCTGTGCGGGAGGAGTAATCAGGACTCTCATTGTCAATCACTGTGTGTGGGTGGAGTAATCAGGACTTTCACTGCCAATCACTGTGTGTGGGTGGAGTAATCAGGACTCTCACTGTCAATCACTGTGTGTGGGAGGAGTAATCAGGACTTTCACTGCCAATCACTGTGTGTGGGTGGAGTAATCAGGACTCTCACTGTCAATCACTGTGTGTGGGAGGAGTAATCAGGACTCTCACTGTCAATCACTGTGTGTGGGAGGAGTAATCAGGACTCTCACTGCCAATCACTGTGTGCGGGAGGAGTAATCAGGACTCTCACTGTCAATCACTGTGTGTTGGGAGTAATCAGGACTCTCACTGTCAATCACTGTGTGTGGGCGGAGTAATCAGGATGCTCACTGCCAATCACTGTGTGTGGGAGGAGTAATCAGGACTCTCACTGTCAATCACTGTATGTGGGTGGGGTAATCAGGACTCTCACTGTCAATCACTGTGTGTGGGCGGAGTAATCAGGACTCTCACTGTCAATCACTGTGTGTTGGGAGTAATCAGGACTCTCACTGTCAATCACTGTGTGTGGGTGGAGTAATCAGGACTTTCACTGCCAATCACTGTGTGTGGGAGGAGTAATCAGGACTCTCACTACCAATCACTGTGTGCGGGAGGAGTAATCAGGACTCTCATTGTCAATCACTGTGTGTGGGCGGAGTAATCAGGACTCTAACTGTCATTCACTATGTGTGGGCGGAGTAATCAGGACTCTCACTGTCAATCACTGTGTGTGGGCGGAGTAATCAGGACTCTCACTGTCAATCACTGTGTGTTGGGAGTAATCAGGACTCTCACTGTCAATCACTGTGTGTGGGTGGAGTAATCAGGACTCTCACTGTCAATCAGTGTGTGTGGGTGGAGTAATCAGGACTCTCACTGTCAATCACTGTCTATGGGCGGAGTAATCAGGACTCTCACTGTCAATCACTGTGTGTGGGCGGAGTAATCAGGACTCTCACTGTCAATCACTGTGTGTTGGGAGTAATCAGGACTCTCACTGTCAATCACTGTGTGTGGGAGGAGTAATCAGGACTCTCACTACCAATCACTGTGTGTGGGAGGAGTAATCAGGACTCCAGAGTCCAGCCAAGATTTTAACTGAATCACAGTAAATCATATGTACTGTTTTATTAGTTCTGTAGTTTATGGCATTTAATAATAATAATTCCTTTATTTATATAGTGCACACAGATTACGCAGCGCTGCACAGACCTGTAGTAAAAGATCTTGGCCGGATGCTTATTCTCACTGAGCCCCATCACTTGTACATGACTCTCTTTATGGTTACGCTGACATCCATCAAAAACATGTGCAAAATATTGCAGCAAGCTGCACAATTTCATCTATCGATATGACGGACCATCATTAGGGTCCAATGGGAAGCATTTGTGTCCATCATATGACGGATCTGTCTCAGTCTCGCTTTCTGCTTTTATATTTCCGAAACAGATCCCTATAAGCCCATTGGAGCTGTGAATTTAGCCTAAGGGGGAAGAATCATTGTAGCCGACTGCTCCCCTGCTGGGGCTGCTACTGCAATTTCGATTTTACCTGGTTTGTGATAATTCAAGACTATGTGGCCATGACCCCTCGGATCCTTAAAGGGAAACTATTACTTGAGGGTAATCTGTGTATTGTATGTTATAGAGCAGGAGGAGCTAAAGAGGTTTGTATGAAATGAATCAGCTCCTCCTGCTCTATGTCTTCTGCCTGGAGACACTAAATACAATCCGTTCAGCTCCTCCTGCTCTATATTG
This sequence comes from Engystomops pustulosus, assembly GCF_040894005.1. Lineage (NCBI taxonomy): Eukaryota > Metazoa > Chordata > Amphibia > Anura > Leptodactylidae > Engystomops > Engystomops pustulosus. The sequence continues at coordinate 159,908,065 of NC_092416.1, read as the reverse complement.
TGCATCCTGTAAATAGGATACTGTGAACAATCTATTCATCCACTCCTGCTTTATAATGTGCTACTTGCAGATAAGACACTATGCAGTTTGTTATAGAGAATGATCTGTGCAGGTTGTACATAGTGTCCTATCTGCAGACAGCATGTTGTATAGCAGGAAACGCTGACATTTTTTTACATAGTGTCTTATCTACAAGCAGCATGTTATAGAGCAGGAGTAGCTGAACACAAGGGGGTGGTGGGGATGTGGATTCTCCATCATCCATAATGAATTTCCCACATATGTACATAGTGTCCTGTCTGCAGACAGTGTGGGGAATCCATGACTGCCTCTGTGCCCGAAAATGACATTTTGAGCAAAAAAATTTGTCTAAAATGCCTTCTGACACATAAATGAAGGATTTTAGACCATTTTTTGACCATTTTCCAACTCTTCCGACAAAGGGGACATAGCTTTATAACCAGGGGGCGTGATTTTGGAGAAAGGGGTGTGCCCCATGGAAATTAGTCCATGTGCCAAGTCTAAAAGTAGAATTTTTTTTTTTTTTTTTGACAGAAGGTCCATTTGTTTCTGAAAAGTCTAAAAGTAGAACTCGACAGTCCGGATTCATTATCACAATAATGAATATCGTCCAACAGCTCGCTCCCCTATTTCTGTCGCATGAAAGCCGGCGCAGCGACACAATCACCTGCTAAATACCTGTCACAGCCGTGCAATCCCTGAAAATGACGGAAAATCTGACTAAAGTGCGTCCGCGGACCCTTTGTAAATAAACCCCATAGTGTCCAATCTGCAGACAGCATGTTATAGAGCAGGAGGAGCAGAGTAGATAGTGCATAGTGTCCTATCTGCAGGCAGCATGTTATAGAGCAGGAGGAGCAGAGTAGTTTGTACATGGTGTCCTATCTGCAGGCAACATGTTATAGAGCAGGAGGAGCTGAGCAGATTGTACATAGTGTCCTATCTGCAGGCAGCATCTTATAGAGCAGGAGGAGCTGTGCAGATTGTACATAGTGTCCTATCTGCAGGCAGCATGTTATAGAGCAGGAGGAGCTGAGCAGATTGTAAATAGTGTCCTATCTGCAGGCAGCATGTTATAGAGCAGGAGGAGCTGAGCAGATTGTACATAGTGTCCTATCTGCAGGCAGCATGTTATAGAGCAGGAGGAGCTGAGCAGATTGTACATAGTGTCCTATCTGCAGGCAGCATGTTATAGAGCAGGAGGAGCTGTGCAGATTGTACATAGTGTCCTATCTGCTGTATATCACGCATGTTGGTCTGCGTGTACAGTGTTAAATGTTCTCTAACTTCACAAGACACATGAGGAATAAAATATAAGAATGAGATCTGTAGTCAGTTTAGTGAATGTTTTAACAGATTTAGTAGCCATGTGTAAAATGCACCTTCTGTAATACTACGTTGACTCTTTGGGGACGTTTAACCTGAAATCATGTTCTCTCCATTAATCAGCCTTGTGACATGTTGTTGTTGCTGTGAGTGCTGTGTATATACTTATATACTGCTAAATGAGCGTCTAAACCCTGTAGATACTCCAAGGTGGTCTGGATCGCAGCCATACCTTGTCTCTGAAACCACTAAAGCTGCATTTACCTACAAGACCCAGTCGCTTCTAGTTTCTACCCTTTCAGCCCAGTTAATTAGCCCAAAAAACTGTGAGATTTTTGTTTAGTGATCCAAATTTGTGTCATCTTTAGATACCCCTTTACATGGTTGGAAGTGATGAATGAGGTAGAAAATTTCTTTCACGTTCAACTGTGCATAAATCATACAGTTGTGGAAATTGAAAATAGGTTTAGTTGCGGTGTAATTTATGATGTCCAACAAATTGTAGATTATTATCACATAGATGTCCTATCCTGGTATATACTGACTACAGATTATTAGGACAGAATCAGACAGTGCTGGTGTATATATAATATCCAGGTATATACTGACTACAGATTATCAGGACAGGATCAGACAGTGCTGGTGTATATATAATATCCAGGTATATACTGACTACAGATTATCAGGACAGGATCAGACAGTGCTGGTGTCTATATAATATCCAGGTATATACTGACTACAGATTATCAGGACAGGATCAGACAGCGCTGGTGTATATATAATACCCAGGTATATAATGACTACAGATTATCAGGACAGGATCAGACAGTGCTGGTGTCTATATAATTTCCAGGTATATACTGACTACAGATTATCAGGACAGGATCAGACAGTGCTGGTGTCTACATAATTTCCAGGTATATACTGACTACAGATTATCAGGACAGGATCAGACAGTGCTGGTGTCTATATAATATCCAGGTATATAGTGACTATGGATTATCAGGACAGGATCAGACAGTGCTGGTGTATATATTGTATAATATCCAGGTATATACTGACTACAGATTATCAGGACAGGATCAGACAGCGCTGGTGTCTATATAATATCCAGGTATATACTGCCTACAGATTATCAGGACAGGATCAGACAGTGCTGGTGTCTATATAATATCCAGGTATATACTGACTACAGATTATCAGGACAGGATCAGACAGTGCTGATGTACATATAATATCCAGGTATATACTGACTACAGATTATCAGGACAGGATCAGACACCGCTGGTGTCTTTATCATCTCCATTGATGTCCTGACCACAGATTATCAGCAGTTACTATTCTGGGAGTTGCACCTTTGGAGCGGATTGGGTTAATCCAGGCAGTGCGGCGTTCTCCTATCTCCATCAGATCTGCGCTCATAATCAGATGCCTGTATGGGTTCCTGTAATGCCGCCAGCATGTTAATCAGACCCTCTGTGGGGTTTGCGTTTATTGTACGAAGGATCTGTCTCTGCCGGGAGAAGTAGACACTCTGTGTACTGAAAATCCACTATTAATATTTTATTACCATGAATCTGCAACTGTGTGCAGACAATGGGCAGGCAGGTGGGGGGAGAGGAGAGGGTATAGGTGGGGGGAATCATTTGCACAATATACAAGCTGTGCATCCTCAATGACTTCTCTGGATAGAAATGCTCATGAAAATTGTAAATCCAGACGACCAAAGAAGAGCGTGTAAGTGAAACACAAAGGCTTGTTGTCTATGGAGGGTGTAATGTGATCTGCACGGGCAGGTGACGGGTACATCTGAGGAGGTAGCAGAACCTGAAATGTAAGATAACATGTACGTGAGAGTGTAGAGGACTGTGGCTAGTAGGATTATTACCATCTGGCATATTGTATCCTCATGCTATTATCTGGTTCATTATATTGGAGGTTACATTATTAGTAGGGTTTTCCTACTGAAAAATCCTGGTCAAAATCCACTGACGAATGTTCCTGGTTATCAGGGTTCAAACGTCCCTAAACAGCTGCCTTTCCAACTCTATCATTCTTAAAGGGGATGGCCACTTTTCATTAAATCTGTTCCATTAGACATGTCTCTGCATGTATATGTACCTGTGTCTTTGTCTCCTGTGAGAGCTTCAGCCTTTCCCTGTTCTCACCATGGTGCCCTCTACATTTATGCACACCTTCCTGTCCCCAGCCCATCCGAATGGCATCTCCCACTGTGTCTCTTTCTCTCACTGTACATTTCACTGATACAACGAGAGGGGAGGGAGTAGGATGAATCATAATCTCCTGCTCCAGCCCCTCCTATTCATAAGAGCTCCGACATGTAAACAAAGATCCCCGGAGAGTTTGCAGACAGCACTAAAGTAGCAGAACAGCTGAATCACTTGATGAACATTCAGGAATTATAGTTCAGGCATTAAAGGCTCATAGCTAACTTATGCAAGAGAGTGATCAGAGTGCCCGCCACTTCCAATGCCATCAGAGTGCCACTATTTCCATTACCAAAAGAATGCATTCCCTTTAAACTACCATCAGAGTGCCCTGTGCTTTAAACTGCTATCACAGTGTTCTCCCCTTTAAATTGCCATAAGAGCGCCCTCCCATTTAATTTCTCATCAAAGTGCCCTTCCCTTTAAGTTGCCAGCTGAGTGTCATTAAAGGAAGCCTATCTGATGGTAGGTTCCTATTAACCTACTAAACTCTAATCTATATTTAGCTAACCCTATAACGCTTTCTATACGAAGCTGAACTTTATCTAGCTAATATGTAAATGTTCTGGAGAGGCTACTGCGGTGAGAAGCGTGAGCAAAAGCTGCTGCATGCCCCATTAGCCTCTGCTGTCCGTCCTACTTCAGCATTCTTGGTGCTCCTGCTAATGCTCCCCCTGTTAAGGCTCAATGAGAGCGATAAAGCTCTTCCCGTCTGCACTGCCCAGTGTTCTGTTAGTGCCCCCTCTTTCCAGTGTTTTGTTACTGCCCCCGATTCCCAGTGTTATGCTAGTGCCCCTTCTTCCCAGTGTTCTCTTAGTGCCCCCTCTTCCCAGTGTTCTCTTAGTGCCCCCTCTTCTCAGTGTTCTGTTAGCGCCCCCCTTCCCAGTGTTCTGTTAGTGCCCCCTCTTCCCATTGTTCTCTTTGTGCCCCCTCTTCCCAGTGTTATGTTAGTGCCCCCTCTTACCAGTGTTCTCTTAGTGCCCCCTCTTCTCAGTTTTCTGTTAGTGCCCCCTCTTCCCAGTGTTATGTTAGTGCCCCCTCTTTCCAGTGTTATGTTAGTGCCCTCTCTTCCCAGTGTTATGTTAGTGCCCCCTCTTCTCAGTGTTCTGTTAGTGCCCCCTCTTCCCAGTGTTCTGTTAGTGTCCCCTCTTCTCAGTGTTCTGTTAGTGCCCCCTCTTCCCAGTGTTCTGTTAGTGCCCCCTCTTCCCAGTGTTATGTTAGTGCCTCCTCTTCCCAGTGTTATGTTAGTTCCCCCTCTTCCCAGTGTTATGTTAGAGCCCCCTCTTCCCAGTGTTGTTAGTGCCTCCTCTTCCCAGTGTTATGTTAGTGCCCCCTCTTCCCAGTGTTATGTTAGTGCCCCCTCTTCCCAGTGTTCTGTTAGTGCCCCCTCTTCCCAGTGTTAGGTTAGTGCTCTTAGTGCCCTCTCTTCCCAGTGTTATGTTAGTGTCCCCTCTTCCCAGTGTTCTGTTAGTGCCCCCTCTTCCCAGTCTTATGTTAGTGCCCCATCTTCCCAGTGTTCTGTTAGTACCCCCTCTTCCCAGTGTTATGTTAGTGCCCCCTCTTCCCAGTGTTCTGTTAGTGCCCCCTCTTCCCAGTGTTCTGTTAGTGCCCCCTCTTCTCAGTGTTCTGTTAGTGCCCCCTCTTACCAGTGTTCTGTTAGTGCCCCCTCTTCCCAGTGTTCTGTTAGTGCCCCCTCTTCCCAGTGTTCTGTTAGTGCCCCCTCTTCCCAGTGTTCTGTTAGTGCCCCCTCTTCCCAGTGTTATGTTAGTGCCCCCTCTTCCCAGTGTTATGTTAGTGCCCCCTCTTCCCAGTGTTATGTTAGTGCCCCCTCTTCCCAGTGTTCTGTTAGTGCCCCCTCTTCCCAGTGTTCTGTTAGTGCCCCCTCTTCCCAGTGTTCTGTTAGTGCCCCCTCTTCCCAGTGTTCTGTTAGTGCCCCCTCTTCCCAGTGTTCTGTTAGTGCCCCCTCTTCCCAGTGTTATGTTAGTGCCCCCTCTTCCCAGTGTTATGTTAGTGCCCCCTCTTCCCAGTGTTATGTTAGTGCCCCCTCTTCCCAGTGTTATGTTAGTGCCCCCTCTTCCCAGTGTTCTGCTAGTGCCCCCTCTTCCCAGTGTTCTGTTAGTGCCCCCTCTTCCCAGTGTTCTGTTAGTGCCCCCTCTTCCCAGTGTTCTGTTAGTGCCCCCTCTTCCCAGTGTTCTGTTAGTGCCCCCTCTTCCCAGTGTTATGTTAGTGCCCCCTCTTCCCAGTGTTATGTTAGTGCCCCCTCTTCCCAGTGTTATGTTAGTGCCCCCTCTTCCCAGTGTTCTGTTAGTGTCCCCTCTTCCCAGTGTTATGTTAGTGCCCCCTCTTCCCAGTGTTCTGTTAGTGTCCCCTCTTCCCAGTGTTCTGCTAGTGCCCCCTCTTCCCAGTGTTCTGTTAGTGCCCCCTCTTCCCTGTGTTCTGCTAGTGCCCCCTCTTCCCAGTGTTTGGTTAGTGCCCCTTCTTCCTCTTACCAGATTGACCCTCATCACTCCCAGTAGAGGACTCTCCTTCAGCAGTTTTATCAGATTTCTCCCCAGTAACATTTCCTTAGAAAGCAGACGCAGGTCAGAGCCAGGACGTTTATCTGTCCTCATTTGGCTTCTTACTCATTTTGTCATAGGAAATGTTTTGTATTTCCTTAGTAAAGGACGGAACTGAAGAAATAAAATTTCCTTTACAAAAGTTTATCGATTAGATTCCTATTCACTTGTGTGTTGTGTTGAATGACCAACTTTTTAGACTTTTTCCAGACTTGATACAGTGTAATGGTAAAGGAACAAATTGATTCAAGTAGGAGAGAGAGTTTTCCCCTGCATATTATGTCATATATATTACACATTGATCCCACTGAATGGTATTTTCAGTTCATTATTGCTCTGTATCTTAAAAGAACCCTAGAAAAATGATAAAAGTGGAATAATCCAGCACTCACATCACTCGCTGAGCTCAGCAACTTCCAGTTATTGATGATCATTCGGGGTCCCTATAAGAAGAAGACCTCCCAATGAGCAATTGGTACCCTTAATACTTTGTTAAACATTCTTTTAGTACTGTTCCAGACAGAAGAGAATGGGAAGGCTCCTGCTGCAGCCAGTTGTCTTCCTGGGAACAGCAGATGATTTCCTCTTATATGACTTAGTTGTTATATAATATAAACCAGTGATGGCAAACCTTATAGATCACGAGTGCCCAAACTTCAACCAAACGTCACTTATTTATGGCAAAGTGCCAGCACAGCAATTAAAGCAGTAATTTATTGCTGCGGAAACCAAAATAGTTGAAAGGAGGAGGGCACATTTGGACTATTGCAGCTTCTCTCCAGGGTCCCTATGTACAGGAAGAATTGTTGGGCCAGCATTCTTTGAGCCCTGTCTGTTGAAATCTATTCTGGGGTGATGGCCTTGGTGCCCACAGAGAAGGCTCTGAGTGCCGCCTGTGGCACCCGTGCCATAGGTTCGCCACCACTGATATAAACTATAGGACATACCTTCGGTTTTTAGTTTATAGGCAACATGTTGTTCAGTTTGTCTTTTGAAGCTTTTTCACTTGAATTGTCCCAAGGATTTTGGGTTACAGTATTTTCCGGACTATAAGGGGCACCGGATTATAAGGCGCACCATCAATAAATGTCTGCTAAAACGTCTAAGTTCATATACAAGGCGCACCGGATTACAAGGTGCACCTGATTATAAGGATGAATGACCAGCAGGTGGCAGACCTGTGCACAGTTCAAGGCAGCTGTTGTCTGTAAGTACGGTTCGTATATAAGGCGCACTGGACTATAAGGCGCACCTTTGATTGCTGAGAAAATCTAAGGATTTTTTGTGTGCGAGAGCGTGTTTTCTCTATGATTTGAATGTTCATGTATTGCACTATTGCCATCCAATGCCGGTCCTATGTTTTTAACCAATCAAGGGCAAAGCCTGCATGAAGATCCTGTGCTCACCTTGTGTTTGCACAAGTTTCTTTTGGGTTTCCTTGTTTCTTCCAGTGCCCCGGAAACATCCAAATTGGTCCAATGGAAAATTATTGAAAAAAAAAATTGAAATGATCCCAAATGTGTGGATGTGATATAGGGAAATCAATGAGCCCCAATGGGGAAGTGGATCGATGTCAATGGTGGCTGTCTCTGTCCAGCTCTGCAAAATAGGAAAATTACACCTCTTGTTTGTTGACCAATAAATTCCACCAAAATATTGGCACATATACAAAATCTTTTGCAAAAAGTAGAACACGCCGCTTTTCTAATAACTCCACACCCCCTTATAGGATGCCACCCCCCTTTTGAATAAGTCCACACCCCCTTTCAGGATGCCATCGCCCCTTTTGAATAACTCCACACGCCCTTTCAGGATGCCACACCCTTTTTGTCATACAAAACTTTTTTCAAAATCCTTGATTAATCGAAGGCATCTTCGTATTTTTGGTGCAAATTCTGTTAATTTTTTTAATCGACCCCCAAGTCTGTCTTGCGTATGTCTAAAAATATGGCTGATGGTGCCCCATATTTATTATTTTAAATGACATCTATTTGGCAAGCATAACCAATATTCAATAGTGGTGATGATAATTAATAATGCATTTTAATTATAAGCAGAATGAAGCATACTGTGAAGCAGATGTTGTGACCAAGCTGGATTTCTCCGTAGCTTCAGTGTTTCCAGGCTGCGATGGTTTCGTGCCTATGCTCTATAAAGCAGGCACTGTTCCGGGCCTGAGCGAGGGAGAAGTCATCCACTGTCATAAATCTCTCTCGCTCTGACATTAAAACCTTCCGAGCATGTCCCACAACCTATACCTGCAGCTCACATTACAGTGAAATCTATGAGACTGTCAGCATGTAATGTGAGCTAAGGAAGGGCATGTACACGCGCTGATGGGCACCAATATGCCATGCCTCAGTTGTGCCTGACATGCTTAACCTCTTCTCTCCCCGGATTACCTGGGTACCATTGCAGTAAATGGAATCTTTTTATATGATACATCTGTACTGTACATATTACACACCAAATTATAGATTCTTTTTCCATGAATGAAATGGAAGTTGTGCAATAATAATAATAATAATAATAATAATATAATAATTCTTTATATAGCGCACACAGATTACGCAGCGCTGCACAGAGCTTGTCAAATTGGTCCCTGTCCCCATGGGGCTCACAATCTAAATAACCTAACAGTATGTTTTGGAGTGTGGGAGGAAACCGGAGTACCCGGAGGAAACCCACGCAAACGCAGAGAGAACAGAAAAATATTCTAGAGGAAAGAAAATTCTAAAAAAAATTGGGCCAAGTGGAAGAAACTGCATAAATACAGCGGGTGAAATGAATATTGAAAATTTTATGATTAAATATATTTGTAAAGACGATATTGACGTGAAATTCTCACCAGATGTCAGTGACAACCCATCCAATCCAAACTGGCAATGGAATCGAACCATAGATGTCCATAAATTTAGTTCTGTGTAATAATGAGCAATGACAAAGGGGAAAAGTATTGAACACATGAAGAAGAAGAGGTGCAAAAAGCCATTAAAAGTCATGACACCCACTGAAATCTGTCCGTAATTAGAAAGCAATCCTGCTTCTTAGTGAAAAAATAATAGTAGCCTATAAAAAGGTATCTCATTAACAAGGTTCCACACAAGACAATGGGGCAGATTTACTTACCCGGTCCATTCGCGATCCAGCGGCGCGTTCTCTGCGGTGGATTCGGGTCCGGCCGGGATTCATTAAGGCAGTTCCTCCGACGTCCACCAGGTGACGCTGCTGCGCTGAAGAGCATCGGAACACACTCAAGTTCAGTGGCCTATTCTTAGTGAAGGTAAGTGCAAGCTCCGCAACACTTTTTTCTAAATGCGGCGTTTTTTCCGAATCCGTCGGGTTTTCGTTCGGCCACGCCCCCCGATTTCCGTCGCGTGCATGCCACAATCCGATCGTGTGCGCCAAAATCCCGGGGCAATACAGGGAAAATCGGCGCAAATCGGAAATATTCAGGTAACACGTCGGGAAAATGCAAATCGGGCCCTTAATAAATGACCCCCAATTTGTCCTTTGCAACTTTAATTTTGCAAAAGATACTGGTGGCATTAAGAAGAAGAAATTTGGAACACGTATTACACAAATTTCTTGCAACACCTTGTCATATCCCTGTTTGAAGGTAAGGATTATAGTTTTAAGGATACATGAGTGATGCCTGTTCCCACCTCTGTTTTTTTAATCACCTTTGCCTGTTTTCACAACTCTGAGAAAACTTGGAAAATCTACCATTAAAATCCATCACGATAAAGAAGGGACAATTACTCATAGATCCAGACACCGTGACTGTGGTAATCTTCTTATATTTGTTATCCTTGGCCTCCTTGTTTCTAAAATCAACTTTTATAATTATGTTAATGAGTCAGAAGAGCTCTTGGGGGCCTGAGCAGAGCACATCCATGCTGTAGCTTCACACGCTGTTACACTGTGCAGGAGTTATGTTTGTTATGTCTATAAAATACTTTTAAGACATTTCCCAGATTTTCGCTGCAGTACAACTCCACCCTCCCCCAGCTCCTGAAGAAGATTGACAGATTACTTTCTATTCCTGTGCACAGGGAGAAAATAGTCAATCATAAATGTATATACACTGCGAATTTCTACATTATTTTATACGTAGACACAATACTGAGCTCAGCGTGTCTGTCACTCTCATATGCTGACATGAAGGTGGTGACAGACTCCCTTTACGTGTCTGTCACTGATCACAGCTGTTGTCTAATGGAGCCAAGGTACAAATCAAGCAACAATGAAGACGTAGAGAGCGGGTAAGCAGTTCTGTATAGCTGTAAAGCCCACAGCTTGACATATATATGTGCTTTCAAAGGAACTTGTCTTGAAGACGGACTACATTCATTGTAGTTTCCTGGGCATAATAGTGCAAAACACAGCAAATAGCATCCAACATCCACCTCCATGGTCGGGGTCATAGAGATGAAGGTTGTCAGACTATGATAACTAGACTTACTGTACGTTACACATCACTTCTGTCTACTTTCTTCTCTTGTAACTTTGAATTAGATCTGAGTACACATTACTAGTCGGTTCGTTGCCATGTCAAGGGCTAACACTATATCCACTAGATAATGTCTACAACTAGTTACGGACTGGGGAGGAACCTCTGACCCCCTCCTTGTACTGTCGTACTGGAGGTCAGGCATCAAACATTAATCCTCAGAATTTGCCACAAAAGTTGTAGAAATTGGTGAACACTTTTGAGCATTGAGTATTGATGAGTATTTTTCGGACTATAAGTTGAACCGGACTATAAGGCGCACCGGATTATAAGGCGCACCATCAATTAATGCCTGCAAAAACGTCTAGGTTCATATATAAGGCGCACCGGAGTATAAGGAGCACCTGATTATAAGGATGAATGACCAGCAGGTGGCAGACCTGTGCACAGTTCAAGGCAGCTGTTGTCTGTAAGTATGGTTCGTATATAAGGCGCACTGGACTATAAGGCGCACCTTTGATTGCTGAGAAAATCAAAGGATTTTTTGTGCGCCTTATAGTCCGAAAAATATGGTAGTATCTTGCGCTCCGCATATGTGTTCTTTTTAATCCAAAGTTCCGGGTAAAAGGTAAGGGGCCTGACGAAGGAGACCGATTCAGACTCCGAAGCGCAATGGAAATATAATACTACATTATATTTTGCTATTCTAACAATATTATATTGCTGTAGTGCTGATAACCAGTGGTTACCAATCGCATGCATTTCAGAACAGCTCCCCCTGCTCTATAACATGCTGCTGATAGATCAGATTAGATGTTCAATGTGTCAGGTCCCCTTTAAGACAGTAAAAAGTAATCCTCACCATTCCAGTCATTTATATCCTTAGCTGGAATTAATTTTGTAAAGATATCCTTGAAGGAATGCTAACGGAAGGAAGAAAACAGACAACATAAATTAAAGAAACACCATTGTGTAAACTGCGCCTACATTCTGAGCGCCTTGTGTGCGTAGCCTTGTCACCGGGCTGTCTTCAATGAAAAAAAAAAATCAATTCTGCAGCAAGAACAAGGCAGTTTCAAGACAATCCGACTCTTAATGAAAAACTTGAAAATGTCACTTAAAGGATAAGTTGACCTTTACCGACTTCTTAAAGTAAAATAGCAAAATAAACCCAAAGGGTAACATTTAATTACAAGACCCGTTGCCTCCTGTAACACTCGAGCGACTACTGATCTTCTTCAATGATATGTTGTTTAATTGTCGCCAACAGGAAATGATTGCCTTTAAGGATTGTGCCATCTTCACTAGCGATGTAAACTTTCTTAGCTGTCTCATCTTTTTCCAAAAACTGCTAAATGTTCTTAGTAGGAAGTGGGAAGAGCTGGCAAAACTTTATTATAAGCAACAAGACTTTTTATAAAGGTGTACCAGGGGTGCTCCCTTGTCTTAATTCCCCTGATTATAGTATACTAATGAAATCCCCAGCAGCCTCCCCTTACTTATAAATGCCCAGCAACTTCCTCTCACTAACTAAATGCCCAACAGCCTTTTCCTCACTAATAAAATGCCTCGGAATCTCCTCTAACTAATTAAATACGCAGCAGTCTCCCCTCACTAATGATATACTCAGCAGCCTCCCTTCACTTAAGAAATGCCCAACATGCTTCCCTCACTAATGAAATGCCCAGCATCCTCCACTCAATAATGAAATGTCCAACATCTTTCCCTCGCTAATGAAATGCCCGGCAGTCTTGTCATCACTTATGAAATGCCCAGCAGCCTCCCTTCACTATAAAAAGGACAAGCAGCCTCCTCTCACTAATGAAATCCCCAACAGCCTTTCCCTTTAATAATCATATACCCGGCAACCTCCCCTCACTAATGAAATCCCCAGCAGTTTCCCTCCACTAATGAAATGCCCAGCAGCCTCCCTTCACTAAAGAAATGCCCAGCAACCTCCCCTCACTAATGAAATACCCAGCAGCATCCCTCCACTAATGAAATGCCCAGCAACCTCCCCTCACTAATGAAATACCCAGCAGCATCCCTCCACTAATGAAATGCCCAGCAGCCTCCCTTCACTAATGAAATACCCAGCAGCATCCCTCCACTAATGAAATGCCCAGCAGCATCCCTCCACTAATGAAATGCCCAGCAGCCTTCCTTCACTAATGAAATGCCCAGCAACCTCCCCTCACTAATGAAATACCCAGCAGCATCCCTCCACTAATGAAATGCCCAGCAGCCTCCCCTCACTAATGAAATGCCCAGCAACCTCCCCTCACTAATGAAATACCCAGCAGCATCCCTCCACTAATGAAATGCCCAGCAGCCTCCCCTCACTAATGAAATACCCAGAAGTAGCCCCTCATTATATAAAAAAAATAAACTTACCTCCGGCCCGCTCGGTTTCCTGTGTATGAGCACGGGTAGAGATGGGTCCATGTGCTCTGCCTGTGCACACACTATGATGTCATCAGACATTAACACCGCAGCATCATAGTGTGTGCACAGGCAGAGCACATGGACCCATCTATAACCACATTGCTAGACAGGAAGCACCAGAGTAAGTTTGAAGTTTTTTTCTTATATAATTGAATATAAGCCAAGTGGGGCTTTTTCAGCACTAAATTTGCTCTGAAAAATTGGGCTCATACTCCTAATGTTTCATCTGACTTTTTATTACTTTGTAACATCTTACTTTATTTGTACTGTCCCACATGATCTGTAAAGTGCTGCAAAATATGATGGCGCTATATAAATAAAGTTTATTATTATTAACATACACTCACCAGCCACTTTATTAGGTACACCATGCTAGTAACGGGTTGGACCCCCTTTTGCCTTCAGAACTGCCTCAATTCTTCGTGGCATAGATTCAACAAGGTGCTGGAAGCTCCTCAGAGATTTTGGTCCATATTGACATGATGGCATCACACAGTTGCCGCAGATTTGTCGGCTGCACATCCATGATGCGAATCTCCCGTTCCACCACATCCCAAAGATGCTCTATTGGATTGAGATCTGGTGACTGTGGAGGCCATTTGAGTACAGTGACCTCATTGTCATGTTCAAGAAACCAGTCTGAGATGATTCCAGCTTTATGACATGGCGCATTATCCTGCTGAAAGTAGCCATCAGATGTTGGGTACATTGTGGTCATAAAGGGATGGACATGGTCAGCAACAATACTCAGGTAGGCTGTGGCGTTGCAACGATGCTCAATTGGTACCAAGGGGCCCAAAGAGTGGCAAGAAAATATTCCCCACACCATGACACCACCACCACCAGCCTGAACCGTTGATACAAGGCAGGATGGATCCATGCTTTCATGTTGTTGGCGCCAAATTCTGACCCTACCATCAGAATGTCGCAGCAGAAATTGAGACTCATCAGACCAGGCAACGTTTTTCCAATCTTCTACTGTCCAATTTTGATGAGTTTGTGCAAATTGTAGCCTCAGTTTCCTGTTCTTAGCTGAAAGGAGTGGCACCCGGTGTGGTCTTCTGCTGCTGTAGCCCATCTGCCTCAAAGTTCGACGTACTGTGCGTTCAGAGATGCTCTTCTGCCTACCTTGGTTGTAACGGGTGGCGATTTGAGTCACTGTTGCCTTTCTATCAGCTCGAACCAGTCTGCCCATTCTTCTCTGACCTCTGGCATCAACAAGGAATTTCCGCCCACAGAACTGCCGCTCATTGGATGTTTTTTCTTTTTCGGACCATTCTCTGTAAACCCTAGAGATGGTTGTGCGTGAAAATCCCAGTAGATCAGCAGTTTCTGAAATACTCAGACCATTCCTTCTGGTACCAACAACCATGCCACGTACAAAGGCACTCAAATCACCTTTTTTCCCCATACTGATGCTCGGTTTGAACTGCAGGAGATTGTCTTGACCATGTCTACATGCCTAAATGCACTGAGTTGCCGCCATGTGATTGGCTGATTAGAAATTAAGTGTTAACGAGCAGTTGGACAGGTGAACCTAATAAAGTGGCCGGTGAGGGTGCGGTCACACGTTGCAGTTAAAACTGCATCGCAATCAGCTTTGAAGAGGTTTTAGGTGCAGTTTTGTCAATTGAACAGGTGAAAGACATGAACTGAACGGGTGAATGACATTTGTGGAGCAGCTTTCTCCTTCAAAATCAAATTCACTCGTTCAGTTCATGACTTTCACCTGTTCAATTGACAAAACTGCACCTAATACCACCTCAAAGCTGATTGCGATGCAGTTTTAACTGCAACGTGTGAACGCACCCTCAGTGTATTTCCTCTAGCTAATTAACCCTACTGTTAAGATATTTAGAATGTGTTGAAGGATGTGTCCAAGGCTGGGTTCATGCTACTTTACTGAAGATATCAAGCCTCCTCAGTCACACGAGGGTGTTTACTGTGACTAAGGGGGCTTAACATCTTCAGTACCGCAGCATCTTCACATGATGTAGATATGTTGTGACTTGGGAGGGGGATACCATGTGACCTGGCGTTGGAGCATCATTGCAGGGCATTGTAAAGGCACTGCTTCCCAGTCCGTCATATCAGATGAATTATTTTAGCAATGGATCAACCAGGCAAGGGTAAACTAGTTAGGTAATAACAAGGCAAAACTTTAATATTCCCTGGATTGCAAGATTGGAACCCATGGTTTCATGTACCATTATGAAACATTACACGTTATAGGTATAAAACCCCACCTGGGTTCCTACCCAGCATGCCAGAGTTTTGCTTGTTGAAGGTCACCTCTAGATGGCATTACAGAGACAATTTGCATACATTTTTCCAGGTTATACTCCCTACCAGCTGACGTTTCCACATGGATACACACAACTAGAATGATTTTTAGATTATATTTGGTCTGTATATTTTCCTTCTCCACAGGAAGTGTAACGTTCACTCTTTTTCCATCTGTTTTCGGCATCTTACCTGCCATCACAGGTACAACAAGTTTTTTTGACACCTTTGGTGAAAGGATTGAAAATGTTCCTTTCTCATATTTCCTAGATTAAAGCATTACTGAAAGAAAAGAAAATTGCTTCAATTTATTCAAGTGTATGTGTACATCAGCATGGGAGGATTGTGACTGGTATAGTCCTAATAATGTTACATGTCACAGTAATATTCATCTGAGCAGATTGTACATAGTTTCCAATATGGAGGCAGCATGTTATGGAGCAGGAGGATCTGAGCAGATTGCACATAGTGGGGGAGATTTACTTACCCATTCCTTGGAGTTCAGCTAAAGTGCATTGTCCGCCGATAATGCGCTGTGCCGCGATTTAAGATCGTGCGCCTGATATCCTGCATGTGTCACTTCCCCGCTCAGGCCCGACAGAGTTCACCTTCTTCTTCCTGGTGCATGTAAGTTCATTGTCCAGCGACACAATTTGATCTTAAATTCCGCGCTCAGTCCGAATCGGCCCGGCCCTGATTTCTGTCGCATGAAAGCCAGTGCAGCTGTGCCACAATCCCAGCATAAACCCCTGTTAAATACCTGTCAAAGCTGCGCAAATCCCGAAACTGGCGAACATTCCGACGAAAGTGCAATCCGCAACCCTTTGTAAATAAGCCCCAGTGTCTTATCTGCAGACAGCATGTTATAGAGCAGAAGGAGCTGAGCAGATTGTAAACAGTGACATATCTGCAGGCAGCATGTTATAGAGGAGGAGGAGCTGAGCAGATTGTACATAGTGTCCTATCCTCAAGCAGCATGTTATAGAGCAGGAGGAGCTGAGCAGATTGTACATAGTGTCCTATCTGCAGGCAGCATGTTACAGAGCAGGAGGAGATGAGCAGATTATACATAGGGGCAGATTTACTTACCCGGTCCGTTCGCGATCCAGCGGCGCGTTCTCTGCGCTGGATTCGGGTCCGGCCGGGATTCATCAAGGTAGTTCCTCCGCCGTCCACCAGGTGCTGTGCTGAAAAGCATCTGAACGCGCTGGAGTTCACTGGCTCGGGCTGAGTGAAGGTAAGCGCATCCCAAGCGACACATTTCTTTTTTTAAATGCAGCGGTTTTTCCGAATCCGTTGGGTTTTCGCTCGGCCATGCCCCCCGATTTCCGTTGCATGCATGCCGGCGCCGATGCGCCACAATCTGATCGTGTGCGCCAAAATCCCGGGGCAATACAGGGGAAATCGCCGCAAATCGGAAATATTCGGGTAATACGTCGGGAAAACGCGAATCGGGCCCTTAGTAAATGACCCCCATAGTGTCCTATCTGCAGGCAGCATGTTATAGAGCAAGAGGAGATGAGCAGATTGTACATAGTGTCCTATCTGCAGGCAGCATGTTATAGAGAAGGAGGAGCTGATTTATTTATTGTTTTATATTATTTTAATACAGTATTTAGTGGCTACAGTTAATCCAGTCCTTATGAGTCTATTTATCTATCTATGTTTCTCTCTGTCCATGTCTCTGTCTTTAGTGGGGGTGTAATAGTCATCCATACCATTGGGGTTAATTTGGGATGCTAAGTCCAGACTGCCTTGATAAAATACTCACATCTGGGCGCTGCAAGCTAATTAGACAGCTAAATATTAATTAGCAGGCTATTAAGGAGACACTGCAACCTAATGAACTTGTGATGGCTCATTTGCGGAGCACTGATAGGAGGTGTTATCAGACTCCAGGTCCTATAGGGGGTTCTGTATCACTCCTGGGGGGACTCATTAGAAGGTGACATGAAGATAATGCCCTAACACGGGGGTCATAACTGATGGCCACCGGGTGATGGATAAAACAGAATTTCGCAGACAGGTTCTTATCCGGATACAAGTCCTGCCGGTACTGGAGGGCTGCCTCATTATGTCTGTCTCAGACCTTTATTCCTCGTTCTCTTCTTCTTTTGTCTCTGCTGTTTTCCTGTCTGTATGACCATCATCAATCATGCGCCATCCACCTCCCTCCACGTCTGCTGCTCTTGGGTATATAGACAGTGCTGATCTCTTATTAATGTGTGAGGATTTCGGTATTA
This sequence comes from Engystomops pustulosus, assembly GCF_040894005.1. Classification (NCBI taxonomy): domain Eukaryota; kingdom Metazoa; phylum Chordata; class Amphibia; order Anura; family Leptodactylidae; genus Engystomops; species Engystomops pustulosus. The sequence goes on along the minus strand of NC_092416.1, from coordinate 159,890,508 downwards.
TGTTAATTACTTACCAGCGACTGTGACCCTGCATGTGGTAGAGAAAATCCATCTCCTATAAGGGCAGCCTTGGCTCCAAGCTCCATTATGGCACATTTAGTCAGCGTAATTCTGCTTTATCCCTCTCCCTAGTCTCTGACTACATTTTTAGTTTATCCTCTTTACTACCTATGTATGAAGCAGTAGATATAGAATGGACCCATGGAAATGATGGGTGTCCATGCAAATGTCTAAGTTATTCTAGATCGGAGATGGAAGCATTAACCATAATTAAAAAGCTTTAGGTAAGTGATATAACAGGATTGCAGAAATATATCTCTGAATACATTACATACATCTATGTGACGCTAAGTTAGTCTCATCACTTCCAATTATTGACTAAATATAATGGGGCTTATTTACTAAGGGTCTGCGGATTGCATTTCCGTCGGACAGTTCATGGTTTTCGGGGATTGTGCTAAACCCTCAGTTTTTTTGCGGACACGGAGACCAAAAGGATGCATCACGGAGAAAAAAAAAACAGAAGAAAAACAGAGACAAAGCCAACGGATGCACAACTGAAGCTGAGCACCAACGCCAATGTCAAAGAGCCCTAAAGCTGAGCTGCCATACTGTCATCCACTAAGGTCAGATGCTGATTTTAGAGGAAAGCAGCCATAGTTTTTAACCTCTGCACAACCCCTTTAATTGTAGGTAGTTTGAGGGTAGGCCAACTGGGTGTATATTTATGGTAATTTATTGCCAACAATTGTATTGCTAGTCCACTTTTCTGGAGTCCAGCTTTCTCTCTGCCATACACTTTGTAGGTCATACTGATTTTCAATGTGCCCAATCCTTTTGTTCTTGGGGAAATAAGCCACCGATGGAGTCTGACAGTAGTTAAGGGTTTGTCCGCACAGCAAATTGTGGGCCAAATTTTCCTTTTGGAAAATCAGCGTTAAAATCCCTCTCCCGCTGTAGTCAGTGGGATACTGTCTTGTAATATAGGACATGTTACCATAGCCAAAATCCACGCTAGAAAGCCCAGTGTCGGAAATCTGATTCACATACTGTGGTGTGAACATTCCAAATGTCTTTCTGAGAACATATGTAGCTCAGCTGAGTGTACCGCCGGCAGCTAGCCTAAGGGCGCAGTAGTGATTTTTGTACCTCGCCTCATCTGCATCGGAGGACTAAAACCAAACAGATTTGGGCACATTTACTTACCTGGTCCACGGAGTTCACTGAATGTCCCACGATAATGCACTGTGCCGCCCGATATCCTGCATGTGTCGCTTCCCCGCTCAGGTCCGCCGGAGTTCACCTTCTTCTTCCTTGTGCAGGTAAGTGCATTGTCTTGCGACACAATTTGAAAGTTAAATCCTGCCCTTAGTCGGGGTACCCCGCTAATTTCTGTCACATGGAAGCCAGCGCAGCTGCGACAAAATCCGATCGCGTGAGATACAATCCCAGCACAGACACCTGTTAAATACCTGTCAAAACTGTGCAATCTCGAAAACAACGGAAAAGTATGACGAAAGTGCGCACGTGGACCCTTAGTAAATAAGCCCCATTATGTGACCAAATAGAAGATCTCATTTACTTTATTGTTTCCTTTATTATTTACCTCCAAGATGTCATGTTATCTGGTGCCATTTTTTATAATTTTTCTCAAAATGTGCCGGACGCTTCATATGATGCTGCAGGAGCACTGTGACACCCCTTTAAGTTTGGCCAACCATTTTATGACATGATAAGGCACTATAATGCACTTTAGGTCAGGCTGGAAAATACAACAAAAACAAGACCATACCATACTTCCCGGTGCGAACACTCCCGCCTCAATGGGCCCTGAGTCATAGTTTATTAATCTGCCTCCGGGACCTTGTGCAGCATCTGTGCCTGGATCTAATGTGACACAGATTGTAAAGTGTTGGTGCTGCGAAATGTTAGTGTTGCTAGGTTACAAGCCGTTATTATACAATTTACCAAATTTACCTAATCTAACATTTTCATTTTGAGATCATATGAGGGCGTGAGGGCCTAAATGTCTGATTCAGAGTAGTGACAGGGCGTACAAGAGAACATCAAGTGAACCATGCCCCCAACAGTGTAACAACACCCTTTACACGCTGAAACACCCCTTTAACTCGAAAAACATTGGGTTAAAAGTGGAGTGGGGATGGGTGGTTTGGCGCTGTTCAGAAGCCAGAAGAGCCATCTCTTTTTGGTAAGCGGAGCCGAATGATCCCGCTCTCTAAGAAGACCCGGACTTCCCATCACTAATTCAGAGGTCCCCAATGATTTTAAGGGGGTGACCATGTGTTTTGTATTTTGTTATATCTTCCTTGGTTTTTATGTAGCTTTATTAATTTAACCTAAGACAGAGCTGGAACTTGTTATGTAGCTTCAGTGCCTGCAGGGTGAGGTAGGTAGTCTTAGACACGCCTCCTGCCTCCTTATTGGTTCAGGCTGTTGATCATTAATCGCTCCCTGCAACTTGATTTCTTCACAATAGCAAGGGGAAAGGTTTTGGGTCACATGAGGTGGTGAAAAATGGTATTTGGAATAGAAGTGCTGTTTTAGGTGTCCTCGTGTAGTGTCTTAGTTAGGGTGAGGGATATTTGAGTGGCTAACAAAGGTTCTGAGTAAAATGAGGACGTTGGATTCTCCTCAAAGTCTATACAATCCTATACAAAGGATCAAATAATAGGTAAATATAGAATATTAAACCTCAAGTGGGAAAAAGGTGGATGTCAAGATATTAACTACCACTCGTATACTCAGGCAAATGAAGTAAGGGAAGGCCTAGGGGCCTGATTTAGAGCCTCAAAAATGAGAACAAATATTGGCACATAATATGATTTATCCAGATCATATCATTGAGAACCCAAAGAATAAACCCTTGATATATAAATGGATTATATGAGGCTCGGCAGTATATTGATGTCTGTGACCCGCACGGAGGTAAATTACATTCTCTCCATCCTCCCTCCGTCTAATTACATTGCCTCTCTTTTGTGTTTCACCTTCCCTTGTTCTTCTGTTATATCGCCTTCTTCATTGCTCCTTTTTCTCATTCCATCCCTTCCTCTTGTGAGCAGTCCCTTCCAGTAATAGGTTGTGAAGTCCCGGCATGGACCCGCTTCTGTCTCTGTTCTCCTGTCACATTGTTTTTTTCCTCTAAATCTCCCTGGATATGTAATTCCGTAGCTGTCTCTTCCAATCTTCCAGCTGCTGCTCTGAAGTGCGCTCTCCCCTCTCCTTCACCTTCCTTCTTTCTCTTTTCTCCTGTCTACCTTCCTTAATTTCCCCTCTGCCTCACTAACCCTTTACTGCCCCCCCTCACTTTATCTTCTTCTCCATCTGCTTCACCGTGTCTTCACCCCTCAACCTTCGCCATTCTCTTCTGCTCATTACGTTTTTTTTTTTTTTTTTTTATGGCTTATTTGCTGTTTTTATCAAGCTGTTCTCTACCTGTCTTGACACGTTTTCGCAATTCTCATACAGCCCTTCTATGTCTATGTGTTTTTGTCATTTATTTGGAACATTTTAGGTATATTTCGATCACTTTTCGCAGCGCCGGAAAGCCGTGTCACGCAAGTATAGGCCAGGCAAGCGATAACACCACTTTTCATCCTGCTATACTCTCAACTCTATATGCCTTATGGGACTGTGGGTCCTGCTTGAAGGATACTGTATGTACCTGCTGATGTAGGTCACTGAACAACTTATGAGATCTGAAAGATGAGATTATTATCTTTAATATGACACCTGCATCATGTTTTTAGGTGCCATAAAACCAAATATATGCGCGTCCAAAGTGACACTCCCACTGGAGCCTAAAAATGCCACTCAGGCAAAATATGACTCTTCTCTGCTCATTTTCCCATTATTTTTTTACAAGTAAACCAGTGAGATTTCACATAAAAGAGGGAATTCTGGAAAGGACATTTCGTACCCTACCTGAGGGGGCTAGTAGTTTAATGGGGTAAAATCCGGTGACAGGTTCTCTTTAAACAATGAGTTAGAGTCTGGGTGAGACCTTCTGTACTGCAACTACGGACCACAACCCTTCTGGCAAATGTCAGCGTTGCAATGTTACCCCCTGGATACAGGATATAAATGAATCTTGGAAAGCGTTGAATACATACATAGGTAGCTCCGAGGCTTCTGGTCTCCTGGGAGTATAAGGATTTGTGAAATAATGGAGCCCTACATGTTTTATAGTCTCAGATGCTGTAGTTATATAGAAAGTGGTGGGAGGAGGGCAGGGGTGATGTCGTCAGCTTTCAGTTTGGTCCATGGATGAAAAATATAAGCTATTAACCCCCCTCCCCTTTCTCAAGCTTCACCAATAACCCTGAATTTTTAAGTAAATTCTTTTTGGCTAATGTATTTAGACTTAGTTTTGTACTTTTGGAAAATCCATTTAATTTGCATTAGCTATCAGATAAGTGCCATCAGATAACCTGATGGTAGATGCTTATACTCACCTTCCCCTAATACTCATCTAAACACAATGTTCTTGTGCAGGTAGTGTATTTAGCTAGATAATGAAAAAATCCCACACCCAGAAAAATAACAGGACATGAAGGCGCCAAGCATGCACCAAACGCATCTAGTGAGTAGCTTGCTCCTGAGATATAGACAACTTTTCCCTAAGGTAAGTGCAAATCCATCCTTGCAATTTGCTAAACTCATGAATATAGTCAGCCCCTAACTATGGTTACATCCTTGCCGTTGGGTAGACTTTCACCCAGTGGGGAGAAGGGCCTAACTTTTTGTATATGTTGGGTTGAGATGATATACATCAATTACAACATAATTTGTGATTAGAGGTCAATTTTGGACATCTGACTTTTTCACAAAACTTCAGTATTAATCTTGATGTAAATTAGCATCTTAATGTACCGGGGTGTGGCCATAAGAGGTTGGTGCACCTGTATTCTTCTTTATGCACCTGTGGAAAGGAAATTATATAAGCAGATGAGGTCCTCCCTCTGGTGCACCAAAAAGTCAAGTTAGATCAAGATGAAAATGGAATACATGAGAAAGGTCTGAAAAGCTTATGCATTTCCCTGCACAATACTGTTTTTTGTTGCTGGTAAGACTTGGAAGATGGTAGATTACATAAGATCTCACAAATTAGTATTACAGGACAAATACTAGCAGAGTCTGGTAACATAAACCAGCGTCACTTACATGTTGATGTTATCCCTTTTATTCTGCATCTGCTCTACTCTCTTTTTTAGCCTTGTTTGGCTAAAAACAAGTTTTAAAATATGCTTATGAGGTGTAGGGGCTTCTGGTGGGCGTCATCAAAGCCCCTCTGAGCTCCATCATATAAGAATTATTCAAGCCCCCATCAGCCCTTTCTGTCCACCTCCTCCGCTGCAGCCAGAGGACCGGTAATGTCTTGCACGTGCGTGGTCACCTCTTCAGTACGTATCTGGCTGCTCCTCAGTGCGGCTGGGCATTAAATAGATGACTACACATGCTTGGGAATTGCCGAGAGATGATGAGTGACTATGCTCATTAGCATATTTAAAAACACATTTTTAAGGCCAATAAAGCTATGAAAAAAGACAGTGGGGAGCCGATGCAGAAGCCAAGAATACATCATCACTGTGTTGTCCCTGACAGGCAGAAGTAATCAATTGCTGCACCAACCCCGAGGTGCTATGTATGAGTCATCCAGCTCAGGTTCATTAGTCTTGTCTGGACAGTTCAGGCAGCTCTTTTTTGTATGAAAGCAAGTCTGCTCCCAGTTTTCCCAAGGTCCTGAATTTTTTAATTTGTTTTGGTAAATTTCCTTTAAGTGATGCTGGTTTATATGAAACTATTCTGTTGGTAGTTTTCTTATAAGTATTTTTAAGTATGTAAGTGGACAATCTCTTTCAAGCTGTTAGCTTGGACACAAGTGTCATGAGTACTACTAGACACAGCTACTACTTTAAGGCTATATTCACACTGCCGTTGCCCGCCCGTACCGTACCATAGCGGGCAACGGCAGTGTACAGGGAGAGGAAGAGCTCACCCCCGCCCCTCTCCATAGGATTTAATGGCGCACGGCGCCGTACTACGGAGAAAGATAGGACAGGTCCTATCTTTTTCTGGGTACGGAGCAGTACGTTGTCGCACGTGTGCTGCACCATACCGCTCCCGTAGGGTGCCATGCGCCCATTGACCTCTATGGAGGACGTATATCGGCCGTATATACGTCCTCCATACGTCAGTGTGAATGTAGCCTAAGTGTAGAACTGTGTACTGTTATTAGTGACTCACTGCTCACCTTGTTATGGTCTGGTCACCAGGCTGATGAGCAGGGGTAGCTCCTTCATTATCTAACATTGATGGTCTGTCCCAATGACCGTTCTCAAAGTCGTTTCATCTCTTGCCCTGTCTGCTGTCTCATAATCTAGTTTTAACCCACATTAGGGTCAATTTCATAAGAAACTATTTCACTTATTAGTACCATATGCTCATTGATTGAGGGAGGACCAGAAGGAGAACTTCCAGGCAGATGTTGTCTGGATTGGACTAGAGAATAGCAATATGGTCGTGTTTTTTTGCCTATTTTTCATTTCGTTTTTATAAAACTTTTTTTACCCTCTATTGTTTACCTTCACCTTTTCCCTCCTGCTGGGGGCTATTAATCTGCGTCTGTCCCCCTGTATGTGTGGTATTGTCTGATCTGTTGTGTTACGGCTCTGCAGACAGTTCTACTTTCCTCTCCATCACTCTCGCTCTCTTGGTATCGTTCTCTCCATCTATCGCTCTCCCCCTTCTCCCCATGCTGCAGGCTCTTCCCCCCTCTGCATGTTTCAGCTTTTTACGGCTCTGTTGACAGATGGTGCGCTGCGGCCCTTGAAGGGAAACTAAATACTACAGCTAAGGAGCCAGAGACAGGGGGGAAACCTGAGGGGAAAGGAGAAAATGGGAGAGGGGTGGCATGAGGGAAAGGTGGGCACAGGTGTGTACGGAAAACAGTGGCTAAAAACCAATGTGCTGTATGGCTGACCCCTGCGAATAAACAGCACGAGCCACATAATGATGAAATCAATACAATCCACGCAAATCTGACAGTAACACATGATTATGGCGGAGATGATTCCTCTATTCATGCACGGGGAGACATTGCTTACCATGAATGCAGCAGAGCAGGGCGGTACGCCACAGCAAACATCAAAATTAGTACAGCAGTAATGATGTGTCTATACAGTATGGGCACCCGCGATACTTACTGAAGATAAAGAAGTGGCCATTAAGGTTTATAGTGAATGTTGTTGTGTGCCCCGTCGGTGGCCGGCTGTGCTCGTAAAATTTTATGGTAGATTAATGGAAATGTTCAAGTGTCGTTGGTCAGTCTATGATCATTTCAGAGGAACAGATGTCTACAGATTCATTGACAGCTTCGTCACTGGTGGGGGGAAATAAGTGGGTGCCAGACGCCATGTATCTATGGGGTACAACACTAGGAGCTGAAGGGTAAATATCCAATGGGCTTTAACTTTAGGACCTTGTTCTTGGTCATGGATGGCAAACTCATCTTCACCGGGGGATCACATCTGTCTTGTGATTGCCCTTTAAAGGGCCGAATATGATTTCATTACTGCATGAATGTATTTACTCAAGCTCTTAAGTTGTTGCATTTATACAGCGTTAACATTACAATGAGCCATTTGAGGGCAAACACAAGGCTAAACATATTGTTAAATAACCAGAGACTGCCATGGCCAGTATGTGCCATTACACTAGCCAGTAGTCATATTTCCCCCACAGTAGCCAATAGTCACATCCACAGAAATGGAGCATTATAATAGCCCCTTTTCTCTAGTCCCCTGAAATATAATGGCTCTCATTCCCTGATATGTTTCGGAAAAAAAAATCTAAAAACATTTATACACCTTTGCCAGCTTCCCAGAAGTCTTTTTCTCTCCTCCTCTGTGCGGCGGCTGTACACGGTACATCCTCATCACATATGCCGACTTCTGAGGAGAAGAGACTGCTGCTGCTTCGGGGAGTGGGGAAAAGTATGACTAGCAGGGTCGGGAAGTAAGAGTTATTCTTACAGAAACTTTGGCAATTAAGTTTTTCAGGATTGGATAAGGAATTCAAACCTCTTTTAGCTACCTTGTAAGGCAGCTCCCTTGACATTAAGCATGACCTTCAGGAAGCCTTATGACATGATGCGGGATTAAAACCAAACCAGTATATCTATTCCAGAAGGAACAGATTCCCAAATGTAGACAGCAAAGTTTCAACCTGCTTGGGTCTCCTCAGTACAGCATACTGAATTTAGCCAAACCAGTTCCCTACGCTGTACTGAAGAGACCCAACCAGGTTAAAACTTTGTTGTCTACATTTGGGAGCCTGTTCCTTCTGGAATAGATATAATCCCACATCATGTCATAAGGCTTCCTGAAGGTCATGCTTGATGTCAAGGGAGCTGCCTTACAAGGTAGCTAAAAGAGGCGTGGTTTTCCTTATCCCATCCTGGAAAACATAGCATATTTTCCTAGCATAGCATAGGTGCAGGGAGACAAGCCAGATAACACAAGGCCTGTGGTCCTATAACTTTGGTCAACCCCATCTACATTCACCCTATGAGGTGTGAACCAGTCATGTAGCAGCTCAACTGTATTCTGTATATGGAGAGCTCAGCTTATGTTCTTTTTCCCTGTATGATATAGTATACTGTATACCGTAAATCATCTTTATGTCTGGTTGAATTAATTTACATCCTTCCTTACATATTTCAGCTTTGTTCACGGAAATCCCACATGATGTTAGCGCACATCCCGGAGAAGATGTGGAGATGGCGTGTTCCTTCCGTGGCAGTGGTGACATCCCCTACTCATTGGAGATCCAATGGTGGTATATCCGCAGCCATAAGGACTGGGCAAACAAGGATACATGGGCAGACAACCAGGTAAAGATAGTGTTATAACCAAATATATAGTGGAGGGGTAGAGAAGATAACATTTCTAAAGTCAAATGTCCCATATGGTCTAGGAACTGAACTAATAAGAGTGAAAATTTTAAATTTTAAATTATTTCATTTTTTTTGTGTGGCTGGGTTGGTATTGAATATGCCTTGTCTGTATGAATGTGCGTTACAGATGAGTGAATCTTCCATGATATGATTTTCTTAAAGGACACCTGTCATCAGGTCTGTGTCACTAGTCCTGTCACCTCTACCTGTTGGAGCAGCTCACAAGGATCCCATCCCAGCCTTTATCTAGTTATTTCATACATTATTCATTGTAAAATCATCTATTTTTTATCATGTAAATGAGGCTGGTCACATGGTCAGAGGCAGTGATGTCACCCCTGTTACCCCTCCCCTCTCCCCCCCCTTCTCATGTCTGTGTGTAATGTATAGTAAAGCATGGCTAGTGTGTGTGCTGCATCTGCTGACATGCTGCATCCTCCTAATATACAGGTGAGAGACACAGACATCAGCTACACATGAATCTGACATGTTCTGCTGTAACATGGCTGCCTGGAGCTGCTGTATCTCTCCTATACACACATGCACACACAGGCTGCAGGGGGCGCCAGCACCAGGAAGCACATCATTATACAGCCTCACATCATTATACAGGCTGTCAGTCAAGCACTGGGGGTGTGGCTGTGCCTCCCACTCATGAATAGAGTGGACAGCTTGAATATGCTAATGCTTCATTGGACATTTCACAGGTCATTTGCATACAGCTTTAGGACCTCATTGCTCAGGTTTACAGGCATATAGAGGGACAATGAAGGGATAGAGGCAAAGCTCTCTAATGGCAGTTTATGAAAATATATTTAGTTTAGGGGGGTTATTTTGCATGACGGGTTCTCTTTAAGCTTTGACTTTGATATATTATAGGTGCGAATTGAATGGGTCCAAACTATTGTTGTTCCAGTTCTCCTGAAAATTGCTATAGAACCCCCTTCTGGTCCTCTTTTTCATTAGGATTAGAGTAAATGTTAGTGTTGGGGTTAACCTAACCCTTATCCTAGTGCTAAATTCTGGGAATATCGACACCAATAGCACTAGCCGGCGTACGAAAATATTCACGAATAAAAAGGAATAAAATAAAATCACATCCGACTTTGTGCTGGAAAATCTATGATTCAAAGAATTGATTTGTTCATCTGTAATCTCTTTGTAATAATATTCAGATGCTGAGATATCTAGTAATATACAAACCCAAATCATGTTTATGAGCACTTAATAGGAAACTCAAGCAAACAAAATGTGGAATGTGTTCACCCATATTTTATTTGGAGGAAATTCCATTTCAATTCATAGCAGCTTTGTGACGAGCGGTGGAGGAGACCATCAATAATGTGACTGGTAGATCTCTCACATAATCTTCACACTTATTCTCTGGTTATATAGAGACTTCTTCAATCCAACATTTCAACACACATGATTCTGGATGAAACGCTCCACTACCAGGAGCCCCCATCTAGCCGTTAGAAAAGTTGGATGTCATATCCCAAAAAAGAAACTATATACCTAAGAATTGACCAGAACAAATCAATGGAAACGCCAATGAATGAACTCATAGAAATGTGGTATATATTTATGAGTTATATAAGATGGAGTAGCTTCTCAGTTGGGAACTACGTTCTCGTGATTCCATTCTGGAACCCTGGAATCTCTGGTTGCAACATCAGAGATCTCAAAGTTCTAAAATATTACTGTAACCTACAGAATTATCTGTGAGACGTCCCTCAATTGATACAGCTAGGAGTTTAGACCAGAGAATATCATACCTTATGCCTAAGGTTGTGGCCTGTTTCAGCAGGCTGGAGATTTAAGGGGGGTTTGATCCTCACCCCTCCCATCTCCATTGGAACTGCCGCCCAGCTCAATCACAGTGCACAATCACAGTGGGGCACATTTACTAAGGGACCGCATTTCCGTCCGGTTTCCAGACTATTTCCAATTTGTGGCGCGTTTGAGGGTTTTTTGGCGCACGCAATTGGATTTTGGCGCAATTGCGGCAAATTTCATGCGGAACAAATGGGGGGGCGTGGCTGTCGGACAACCCGACATGCACTCACATACACCGGGAAGAAGATGGTGAACTCTGGCAGACCTCAGCGGGGAAAGCGACACATGCAGGATATGGGGCGCGCGATCTTGGTGAATCGTGCCGGACTTCATCCTCGTCGGACAGTCCGGATCAGTGAAGTAAATGTGCCCCAGTGTGCTCACCACTCCATGACCGTGCACTGTAGACCCCAATGCTGGGCATGACCTAGCTGCCGTTTTGTGGCACGCCATATCTCACGTCCACCATAATCGTTATGTGCATGAGGCCTTACTCTCCAAAGGACTATGCTGGTCTGTAATGTTTTTAACACAGGAGCATAATTTCTTAAGCATTAAAGATGTCCAACATAAGGTCCTTTTCACGGACCAAATATGGTCGCATTTTTACTGTTGATGGCCCTTTAATGAATAAGTTGGCCATAAATATTAATTTTCTAATCTCCTTACAGCTCGGGGCCCCCCTCCTTCTCCTGACTCACACAATCTTTCCTTGTAGCCATGTGCTTGGATAAGAGGCAGTAATGCAAAAAATGTTCTGGGGATTTTAATGAGGGCGGCTGTCGGAGCAGAGTCCAGACACAATTCATTAACACAAACTGCAATTAATCTGGGAAGGACGGAGAACGCATCAAAGATGATGACAAGCCAATACGAGGCGGTCACCGAGAGCTTTCCGAGGCTGGCGGTGCACAGATTGTCCGGCCATGGAGCGCTTTATGTTCTGCCTAATGATGGCTGTGCTCTGTTGTACTGGGTCACAGTTCATTACATGCCTGCGGATGGGTCCTAAGGGGTCTGAACAATCATTCCGTTTTTTAAAATATATTTTTGCATAAATTCTCTCGGGTGGGCTTTCCATTAAATTAACCGAAATGTGCACGAAAACTACTAGGGATCAAACATCACTAGAATAGAGAACAGAACTTGTGACAGGGGTCAGCCGGGAGCTGCTCACTCATTACAGTCACTCTCGGTCCTGGGCATTGTGCCCAAATCTGGGTACGAGGAACAGTGTACTGATGTAAAAGTGCCACTGAATACCTGGTGACAGCTTTTAGTTGCCTGTTTTAGTGAATATAAAGTTACTGTAGGATGAGGGGTGAGCAATCCTTTGCCTGCTGAATCCCTAAAAATGGTAAGTGACTGCACCCCTAAAATGGTAAGTGACTGCACTGGCTTTTAAGAACCCCTTCCTCTGGCCTAAGGAAATGAGATATGGGGAGTTGTAGTTAATTGGGGAATCAGACTGATCATTAATATAAAGACCCTATACATCTCCCTATAACTCAGCATCCTGAGCTTCACCTATAACCTTTTTTCAAAGCAGTGTGGATTAACGTTCTTCTAGGAATAAAAATGCTGTCCAATCTACTGACAGTATGTTATAGAGCAAGAACAGGGAATTGGTATACATTGAAATTTATGGATTGAATTCTCTGCAACTTGCTTCCTGCAGATAGGACATTATGTACAATATGCTCAGCTCCTCCTGCTTTATAGCCTGCTGCCTGCAGATAGGACACTATGTACAACCTCCACCTGTTCTATAACACGCTGCCTGCGGATTGGACACTATGTACAACCTTCTCAGCTCCTCCTGCTCTATAACATGCAGCCTGCAGATAGGACACTATGTACAATGTGCTCACCTCCTCCTACTCTATAACACGCTGCCTGCAGATAGGACACTATGTACAATCTACTCAGATCCTCCTGCTCTATAACATGCTGGCTGCAGATAGGACACTGTGTACAATCTGCTCAGTTCCTCCTGCTCTATAACATGCTGCCTGCAGATAGGACACTATGAACAATCTGCTCAGATCCTCCTGCTCTATAACACGCTGCCTGCAGATGTGACACTATGAACAATCTGCTCAGCTCCTCCTGCTCTATAACATGCTGCCTGCAGATAGGACACTATGAACAATCTGCTCAGCTCCTCCTGCTGTAGCGGACTGTGTTTATAATTTGGCAGGTCCCCTTTAAACCTTGCTCACATTATAATATATGACATTTGAGTATGGCAGAACTGCATAGTTATGCTTTTTGGCATCCATTCTGCTATCCATCCCCCATGGCGATTATTCGAAAAATACTGTGACTGGTAATGTCAAGTGTTTTAACAGAAATGAATAGGGCAGTGCAGTGTTAGGAATATCAGCCTCCGTGTTAATGCCTACTGAGCGATAAGGGCGAGCTGCCAAAATGTATTGTAGTAAAGGAGTCACAACTAGAAGGAGTAGTGGTTACAGAGGACCGGACATCTGCTGATTGTCTCTTCTATACAGGTTGGTCAGACATTGCTTTTATAGTACTGGCAAAACATGGAAAAGGATGGACCTAGCCTTCTGTGAGATGTATATGTTTGAGTAGTTCCTTATGTATACCTACATTAGAGGGTATATACATAACATAGTGTCCAATCTGCAGCCAGCATAGTACATAGTGTCCTATTTGCAGCCATCATAGTACATAGTTTCCTATCTGCAGGCATCATAGTACATAGTGTCCTAGCTGCAGGCGGCATAGTACATTGTGTCCTATCTGCAGGCGGCATAGTACATTGTGTCCTATCTGCAGGCGGCATAGTACATTGTGTCCTATCTGCAGGTGGCATAGTACATAGTGTCCTATCTGTAGGCGGCATAGTACATAGTGTCCTATCTGTAGGTGGCATAGTACAAAGTGTCCCATCTGCAGGTGGCATAGTACATAGTGTCCTATCTGAAGGTGGCATAGTACATAGTATACTATCTGCAGGCATCATAGTACATAGTGTCCTATCTGCAGGTGGCATAGTACATAGTATACTATCTGCAGGCATCATAGTACATAGTGTCCTATCTGCAGGCGTCATAGAACATAGTGTCCTATCTACAGGCGTCATAGAACATAGTGTCCTATCTGCAGGTGGCATAGTACATAGTGTTCTGTCTGCAGGCGACATAATACATAGTGTGTTATCTGCAGTCATCATAGTACATAGTGTCCTATCTGCAGACAGCATAGTACATAGTGTCCTATCTGTAGGCGGCATAGTACATAGTGTCCTGTCTGCAGGAAACATAGTAAATAGTGTGCTGTCTGCAGACTGCATAGTACATAGCGTCCTATCTGCAGGCATCATAGTACATAGTTTCCTATCTGCAGGCATCATAGTACATAGTGTCCTAGCTGCAGGCGGCATAGTACATAGTGTCCTATCTGCAGGCGGCATAGTACATTGTGTCCTATCTGCAGGCGGCATAGTACATTGTGTCCTATCTGCAGGCGGCATAGTACATTGTGTCCTATCTGCAGGCGGCATAGTACATTGTGTCCTATCTGCAGGTGGCATAGTACATAGTGTCCTATCTGCAGGCGGCATAGTACATAGTGTCCTATCTGTAGGTGGCATAGTACAAAGTGTCCCATCTGCAGGTGGCATAGTACATAGTGTCCTATCTGAAGGTGGCATAGTACATAGTATACTATCTGCAGGCATCATAGTACATAGTGTCCTATCTGCAGGTGGCATAGTACATAGTATACTATCTGCAGGCATCATAGTACATAGTGTCCTATCTGCAGGCGTCATAGAACATAGTGTCCTATCTACAGGCGTCATAGAACATAGTGTCCTATCTGCAGGTGGCATAGTACATAGTGTTCTGTCTGCAGGCGACATAATACATAGTGTGCTATCTGCAGTCATCATAGTACATAGTGTCCTATCTGCAGACAGCATAGTACATAGTGTCCTATCTGTAGGTGGCATAGTACATAGTGTCCTGTCTGCAGGAAACATAGTAAATAGTGTGCTGTCTGCAGACTGCATAGTACATAGCGTCCTATCTGCAGGCATCATAGTACACAGTGTCCTATCTGCAGTCATCATAGTACATAGTGTCCTATCTGCAGTCATCATAGTACATAGTGTCCTATCTGCAGTCATCATAGTACATAGTGTCCTATCTGCAGTCATCATAGTACATAGTGTCCTATCTGCAGACAACATAGTACATAGTGTCCTATCTGCAGACAGCATAGTACATAGTGTCCTATCTGCAGACAGCATAGTACATAGTGTCCTATCTGCAGTCATCATAGTACATAGTGTCCTATCTGCAGTCATCATAGTACATAGTGTCCTATCTGCAGACAGCATAGTACATAGCGTGCTATCTGCAGGCGTCATAGTACATAGTGTCCTATCTGTAGGCAACATAGTAAATAGTGTCCTATCTGCAGACAGCATAGTACATTGTGTCCTATCTGCAGACAGCATAGTACATAGCGTGCTATCTGCAGGCAACATGGCATTGGTACATAATTTCCTATCTGCAGGCATCATAGTACATAGTGTCCTATCTGCAGGTGGCATAGTACATAGTGTCCTATCTGCAGGTGGCACGTTACAGAGAAGATATCTAATCTACTCAGCTCCTGCTCTATAACACGCTGCCTGCAGATAGAACAGTATGTACAATCTGCTCTACTTCTCCTGCTCTATAACACACTGCTTGTAGATGGGACTGCATTTCTCTGTCACATCCCATCTGTAATCAGTGTGTGTTATAACATGTTCCATAAACATGGCACCTTCTAGTGGTATGAGAGGGGCATCCGGTGGCGCCAGTCACTAGTTCTGCAGCAGGGGTTGGCGTCTCTCAGCTGGCTTATGTCTGGGCGCTTTTAATATATAAGGAGCAGATATTGGGTAGTTTGGTGAGTACAGGCTGTGCCTGCTAATGTCTAGCATAGTCCACACATCAGCCCCCGCTCCCTGGCGCTGTGCCAGTCCATACTGTAAGATCCGATTTCTCAAAGATCTTCTGCAGCTCTGGAAGAAACGTATGCAAAATAAGGAGGGAAATGTGCACATCCCAGACGTGAGGGAAGACAATGCCTGGTCCTGGTCCTATCACTGACAATTGTGGGTGACGGAGAATTCGGTGAAATTGATGCGTATTACTTAGATGTGACGGCGCTGTTGGGTTTCCATTGTAAATATTTGAGCAGCGGTTTTGTACGCTTTTAGAATAACCTTCCACATTGGGTTTTTGCAGACATGTATGGAATATCCTGCGAATAGATGATCAGTTGGATCCCCCTTTGATAGGAGTTTTTGGCTTACAAAGATCCTTCTCCATCTTCCTTTTTGGGGTATTCCCCATCACAATAGTAGAACCCCCCCCCTCTCAGTCACGTAGGAGGGGGAAAGCCAGGGGTGTAACTAGAATAGATTGGACCCCATAGCAAACCCTGTGTACATTGTGCCTTAGGGCTATACTGGCCACCACAATGTACATTTACCCCTCTGTTTAAATAAATTTAGTGCCCTCACCCAGACCCCTATTGTGCCCACTATATATAATCCCACTCTGTATAGTATATGGACCCCTCCTTCATCCCTAACATACATGGTCCTCAAAAACCATGGGGGGGGGGGGGTCTACTATACCTTCTCCACCAATGGTATGTAACAAGTGTCATTACCACCAGTTTTTTGGAGGTTTTCCAACGCGTAATTCACTAGATACAACAAAACAATAGCACACGCCCAAAGGTGGGGACAGGGTTTAATAAAGGGGACTTCATCTTGGACATACAGACAGTCCCCAGGTTACGTACAGGATCAGTTCTGTAGGTTCATTCTTTAGTTGAATTTGTATGTAAGTCGGAACTGTATATTTTATAACTGTAACCCCAGGAAATTCATTTGGTCTCTGTGACAATTGGATTTTAAAAATGTTGGGTTGTCAAAAGAACCAGGATTAACAATAAATCTTCATTGCAGACGCCTGTGATAACTGTTATAGATGTTTATTGTAGTCCAAGGCTAAAGTACAGTAAATTACTAACATCCAGAGGTCCGTTTGTAACTAGGGGTCGTATGTAAGTCAGGTGCTCTTAAGTAGGGGACCGCCTGTACTCTTTTAGTACTTTGCACTGAGCCACCTTGTTACTTATAGTCTTTGGTAATATTGGCTTTGCTATAACTTTGTAACTTCTATTGCCCTCCCACCACTTACAGTACCTCACTTATAATTCCCTCTCTCTATTGGACCCCCCAATTGTTGTGCCTGTTCTCGACAGCTTTCCTTTAAAGATACAAGACATGGTTTAATCCCCCAATGTCATTGTCATACAGTGAGTTGTAAAAGTCTTCACACCCCTTGGACATTTCCTCTATTTGTCAAGGTTAGAGCCACAAACATCCGCATTTTATTGATATTTTATGTGACAAATATCTTTTAGGTGCAGGTTTCCAGATGATCTGTATGAGTAATTGTAGCGGCAGATAATGGGGATGGATGCAGACTCTTTGTGTTGCGGTTTTCTCCACTTTCCCTGAGCGCTGTTTAGTTGCTATGCTGTGAGTGTTGCTATATATAAATCCATATACACACAACGAGAGGCGTTTTATCCACTTCTGAAAAACTGCATCAAATAAAGAGGATTCTGCCGCATTACAGCCATCTTGTGCATTGATTCTGCTTATGGATTTTTATTTTTTGTGTGAAAATTATAGTGTAAATGATATGTCGAAGCAATAGACAACTGTCTGTATGGAAAAATTCATGAAAATGTACGGGAAACATAACATCAAACTCCAGGGCCTCCTCCCACCATGTACCTTTTATAATACTGGTGACTGATATGGACCTACAGCCATTGCTAACAAGCGACTTACGGATATGATATCACCGTATTAAAGGTAGATAGCTTTCCACATTCCCAGTTTTCGAACCCTGGTCTTGGATGAAAGTTTTGAGGGATCACAGGACCCACTTTGGATAGTGAGTGGTCTCCTTATACCTGTGGACAACTTAAATCCCATGGTCACAGGAAGTGATGTTAAGAGGAAGTAACATCCCTTGAGTGGTCAGAGGAAATTACGTCCTCTATGTGGTAAAAGGTAGTGACGTCTTGTGGGTGGTTAGAGGAAGTGACATTTCTTGGGTGGGCGGAGGAAGTGACGTCCCGTTGGTGGTCGGAGGAAGTGATGTGCCGTGGGTGGTCGGAGGAAGTGATATCCGTGGGTGGTTGGGGGAAGTGACGTCCCGTTGGTGGTCGGAAGAAGTGATGTCCCGTGGGTGGTCGGGGGGAAGTGACGTCCCATGGGTGGTCGGAGGAAGTGACGTCCCATGGGTGGTCGGAGGAAGTGACGTCCCGTGGGTGGTCGGGGGAAGTGACATCCCGTGGGTGGTCGGGGAAAGTGACATCCCGTGGGTGGTTGGGGGAAGTGACATCCCATGGGTGGTCGGAGGAAGTGATATTCTGTGGGTGGTTGGACAGAGTGACTTTCTGTTTACCCCAGAACTGCTGGCTAAACACAGAGCCCAATACCAAAAGTACAAAGCTAAAACCACCGTGGCTGTATAATAATGAAATTAACACTTAGCCATTAGGCCAAATGCTTGCTCTACACCCCCCCCCCCCCCTATGTGTTTCCTCTGTCCCATAAATAGCAAATGTATATTGATGCAGACTTTCCATCTTCCCATGAGTCTTAAAATGGCTGCTTAGGATTATGGCAAAACAATACTTCAAAGCCAGCCTCATAATTCATAGATTTTAACTCCTTGACCAGGGTCCTTAGCTTTGGGGTTGGGAAGCCAATGAAATAGATATTAGGCAATTGGCCCAGCATTTCATGATAGGGTTTAGTTTTGTTTGATTTGTTAATTCATGCTGGGGAATGTAGTGGGAATATTTCCTCCTTATAAAACCTCTGGAAGAAGATATGGCAAAAATAGGAATATGTTAAAGGTGTAGCCAAGCCCAGCTAACAATACAAAGGGGGCTGGATTAGTTAGAGATTTAAAATAAACACTACTATTCATTAGTAAGGCTATTCCTTTTTATCCCTTTTATTTTTATCATTGTTTTTGCATGTATTGTCTGTAGATTGATTTGTAACCTTTTTAATGTGACAACTGAATGTTTTTTATGTGTGCACTGTACTTTTGTATATGAAATCTTAAAACTTAATAAGTCTTTGCTTGTAGCCTTAGTGAATCTTAAAGGTGTATGATAGTGGTCATGCCCCCCTTTGTCGTACCAGATACATAAAAGAGGTTTAGGCCTTTTGAGGCATCCTGCAGGCGGCGTGGCCAGTGAGCAATACTACGCCAGATCCAACCTGGCATAGCTTTGTGTTAAAATTAGTTTTGTGTAAAAACCTTTGTCCTCTCCTCTGGCTGCTGCGCCCCTCTTTGCCCCCTCCACGCCCACATGGCATGGAGGTGGTGTAGAAGCATTAATAAATTTCCCCCTAAATTTCTATTAGTAATAACATTACTAGGATTTTTTTTTAGCAATTGTATGGAGGATTGTGTAATTTTTTAAATCTGTAATTTGGGTTTTTAAATTGTTGAGGGACTTACAGTATATAGTTATATATATATATATATTTGCCTTATTATTATTAATTTAAAGATAGGTGGTGGCAGTGAGGAAATTGAGTGAGCACCAGGGCTAGGAGAATAAAGTTTGGCGTAAAGGTGCCATTGTGCTAAATTTAAGGCGTCACTCGAGAGTGGGAGTTTTATCACGCCTGGATATTTCCAATAAAAGGATTTCATTAAGGGCATGTCCCAAATGTAAATGTTTTCCTATTCATACTGGTTAGGGAATGACTTCTAGGATCCCCACAAGTGTCCCTTATGAATGGGTCATAATTCAAGTCCAGCCTTTAATAGACAGGCCCTGCCTGTTCAGTGGGAAGACCTGGACCCCAATAAGGCAAGTATAATAAAAAACCTATAGTCACCTAATAGTCTCATACTTTCATCTAGGGTAGTTTGAGTAGGACTAGGATGCCAGTAGTAGATGACATGTGGCATGTGAATTGACTTCAAATATTCATTTTATTTTGCAGCTGAAATCTCTCCAGGGGACTCCTGAAAAAGGTGCCACGAAGATAAGTGTGAGTGTCAAAAACAAGTCTCTGGTTTTACACAAAATGACAGATAAACACTGAACATTAAGTCTCTACACTTGTTCTGTGAATAGCGCCACTCTTGCCATTAGGCTACAATTGGTATTGCAGTTAATTCCTTTGCAAGCAATTAAAGGTGAGCAAAACCGGACACAACCACAGCAAGGGAGTTTTGTGTCCACGAATGACTTACAGCAGCAGATCGGTCATTTTACTATTTTCTAAAACGACTCAGTACTGTCCAAACCTGGCCCCTTGCCCTGCAGCGTCTTGAAGAACACTAATGGGGATCTATCTGGTACGGCAGGAGCGGAACATTAATCTGATTTACACTTCCCTTCTTCCGGACGGGGGTGCGTTTTACATTTCACAGAATGGCAAATACCAGGAGCAGATCAATTTGGAAGGAAAGCTAATTAGCCGCAGAGATTTTTCTATTGATCTCCTTGTGTAGGGGATGGAGAGCTATACTTGGCAGGGATGGGAGAGTTCGACTGAAGCGTCGTCCCATTGGGGGGAATATATAAATTCATTTAGAAGGTGGCATTAAAGAGGCTTAAGTAAACAAAACAACACGGAGTGTGGGGATTTAGGAGGGGTTGGAGTATGTTCTCCTACCTTTAGGATTATTCTACAATCCAGGATCAGACTTAAACCCATGTATAATTAGTGGATTATATCATCAATAGGTTCACCATGGGAAAAAGGGAGAAGCTGCATAGCAGCACGTCTGACAAGTGAATTAGTTATTGCGCATTTAAAGGGGTTGTCCCGGATATGCTGAGTAAGCATAGGACAGCTCTCCCGCTATACATACTGTCATACATTGACCATGACTATGCCTGGTGCTGAAGCTCAGCCCACATTAAGTTAAAGGGACTAGACGTGGCCATGTGATGACCTCATGTGATACAGGTCTGGGAGATGGCATCGGTCCCCTCAACCAGAGAGGTTCGATTTCTCCAACAAGCAAATCTAGAAGAAGCCACTTGCCACAACCCTTCTTATCTGAAGCTGGTGACCTATCCTAAGTAGAGTGGGTCAATTTTTAAAGGGAATCTTTCACTTACGCCCCCACCCTTCACAAAACAGAGTGCCTCTAAGATGTCTTTATATATGTTCTACTGATGGCTCTACCCATGGGATTAGAACCACCAATTCTCTAAAAAAAAAAACTTTTATTGATGCCCTCTGTGACTAAAGTTCTAGCCATGATCTTACAGTCAAGCTACTGATACTCACACTGATAACCCAACCCCCCCTCAGGAATTAAGGAGTTGTGACAGGTGCTGGCTCTGTGGGACTTTCTGAAGAGAATTCCTGAAGGAGGGGTGAATGAGGGTGTTGAGAGAAATGCAAGCTGTGTGCGACTCTGAAGAGAATTCCTGAGGGAGGGGTGATGAGGGAGCTGATTTCTCTTTACTGTCACTCAAAGCCAGCTTCTCTTTCAACCCCTTCATTCACCCCTCACTCCAGAATTCTCTTCAGCAAGTCACACAGCTAGCGTCTCTTTCTATTTCCTCATTCCTGAGGGGAACGGGATAGCTGTATCAGCATCAGTTAGGCTGAGCCACTGAGCAGAGCAAGTGCAGTGCAATGAGACTCCGCCGCAGCTGCCCCGAGGCATCTTGGGAAATATAGATTGCATAAAATGAACCATATCGGGAAAGGAAGAAGGGACTAAAATATGTATAGAGAAGGCCTAAACAAAATACATAACCTCATATATAAATTATATCCTATACTGCACTATAAAAGTAGCAAAATGGTTGAGAGTTTCTTCAAGCTTTACTGCTCAACCTCCTTCCAAATTACAGATCCAGGATGCCCTCCTACCGAAGATTTATCTGCCATGACAACCCCTATGGGCATTGTAATTGCTGCCATTAGTAGTTGCCATCCCGCATCTGTTACGTGACAGAAGCAGCAGAAAGTATCTCTATAGGATATTATAAGACAACCCGGCGTCATATATTTCCATGTAATGTTCTGTAGATATGGGGAAATGCTCCTTAAATAACTTTGTGGTGAAACGTGGAATTAGGCAATGTACCTTATACATCGTGTCTACGACGGACAACAGGGGGTTTGAGATTGACCACCGAAGACTGCAAACAATTATCTCTATTGAAGAGTAATGTACTAGACACACTCTAATGCACACAGTAATACACTCTAGGTGTGGATATACCACCGTTATGTTCTCGTAGTTACTGCTCCAGCTGCATGATATCAGCGTCTTGTGATAGAAGATTACTTGATTGGTTTTTATTTGACGGATTAGTATCAAATTCTTAATTATGGTGACCTTCCCTTAGAGGACTTCTCCAACACGGCTGCTTCAAAATAGCACCACATCCGTCTACAGGTTGTGATTATATTGCATCTCAGTGTATTCAATTCAATGAAGCTGAGGTGCAATACCAGAGGCAACCAGGTGTGGCACTATTTTAGATCTATCTACATGGATATAAATTATTATCAAAAAAACTGAACCGTTATGAGATTATTTTATAATATGAGAGAGTATTCCATTTACAACAAGTTATCCCCTTTCCAAAGGAAGGCGTGGAGTAATGTGCCAATTGGTGGGGGACTCATATCTCGAAAGGAATGGAGCAGCAGGTCACTCATCCATCCATGGCTGCTTCGTTCATTCTCTATGTGACTGCTGGAGTTAAAAGAGCTTTCCTTGTGAATTTCCAGGAGTTTCAGACATATTTCACACCACAGCACTGTTTCGACCTGGTTGTGTCTCTTCAGTACAGTGTAGGGAACTGGTTTGCCGAGTGAGAGGCTTTTGACTGGAGTCGGGAAATAAAAGTTCTCCTTACTGTCAGTTTGCCAATTTAGGCCCCACTCAGCCAGACCAGTTCCCTACACTGTACTGAAGACACCCAACCAGGTCGAAACAGCGCTGTCCACAGTTGGGAATCTGCTCCTTCTGGATTAACTCTTTCTTTTCTACGCAGGTGGTAAAGGTCTTTGGCAGCAACATATCACACAAACTGCGCTTGTCTCACGTGAAGCTCTCCGATGAAGGAACCTACGAGTGCCGCGTGCTGGATTACAGTGATGGAAAAGGAAGGCAACATCGCGTCAAGGCCTTCCTTCGTGTGGAAACTGAGTCAGGTCGCCGTTCGGTTCCTCACCGTCAACAGGACACCAGCACTCACCGCCACTTCCAAGTCAAAGAGCTGAAAAAGCGAGCGGCAGAGCCCTGTGACCAGTGCCAGGTGTAGATGGACTGCGGGGACTTTTCCCAGACACTGATGTACAGAGGAGTGCATGAGAGGCTTCCCACCCTTCTCCATCTGAAAATCGTTGTCTACTTGCAAGCAGGAGTGGCCAGCGGAGAACAGTGACTATTACTACTTCACCCCATCACGTGACTTATTCCTTTTCTTGGTGAAGGGCATCGAAGGTGCTCAGACTGTTATCTATGTGGACAACTAATGAAACTTCCTCTGCCGTTGTCCTCCGGTCATAACTCTACCACCCAACCCTCTCATTACTCAGACTATACAAGTTGTTGAGCTCCTTTACATCAGTGGCATTATGGGAAGTATAAATATATCCAAGATGGCCTGTGAGATGATCACAGAATAGATAGGATGGGGTAAAAGTGTAAAAGCCTTATTCGAAAGGCCTCTCATTGACTGATCCGCTTTTCAACGTAATATTTTATAGGACTCGCCAACATTCTGTAATGGTCAAATTGCTAAGAGTATCTAACCAAGTCCTTCTTGATGTTATCCAAGAATATAGATGCCAGAAATTGCTTAATTGTGGCATCATCTCCATCTGTGGCATCACCATTGACTCCCAATTTTTTTTGCCTTCTCGTCCGAGAAAATGTAAATGATCTCCAACTCGGAGGTGACGTACCCTACTGCTTAATAATTTACGTTGTTACCATACAATGCTGGTATTCATCCTGCTTCTCTTATACTTTCGTGGAAAGAAGAGTAGGGGACCACGTCGTTGACCATTCAGGTCAATGAGAGGCAAACCCTTCTCTTCCGTTAGGAAGCTGGGCTTGACCATTCATGGAATGGTTGAACTGTAGATCTAGAACAGGCTGGTTAATGTAGACTTATTTGGTGCCTCTAAAGTGCAGTGAATTGAGGATGGACCTTCCAAAGGCTCGAGTAATACCCATTTCTCTTTTTTTTTTTGGAAGACAAGTTATAACTCTAAAGATTTCCGATCTTGAAGTCACAACATAAATTTGAGAATATGTTTCTAAATGAGTTGAGCAATTTACTATTTATGCGAAACTTTTAAGTACCACTTCTACACCATAGAATAGACCTATTTAAAGGTAATCTGACAACATACGATCTACCGGCCTGATGAAATAGAGGCAGAGGAGCAGAGTAGAGCAGAGTTTTGTGTAAATAGATGCTGCTGAAGTCATGTCTCACCCTTGGCTTGGAAGTCCAGTGGGAAGTCGTCCCTATATATACACACAGAGATAGTGGTTAATCATTGGATAGGACCTCCCGCTGGGCCCAGAATAGGCTGAGTGAAATCAACTAAACATAAGTTAGATTGATCCATCTCAATATCAAACTTCTCTATAAAGTGATGGTGGTAGATCAAATTACTGGTCCATTTAGACATGTTCAAATCAGCTTGGCATCTCCTGCCACCAGCTAGGTTGCCTTCAATGATGCTGACCCCCCTTAGCCATGCCAGCAGTAGAGTGTTGACAGAACATGACCACCCAAGCTAATCTTCTAAGTTCCCTTCATTTTGGAAAGATTAAAGGCCCCTTTGAGGAAGAATATATGAACAACCACTCCGTCCTAAAGTTGGAGGACAAGTTGCAAAAAAATTCAAGGTGTAGGCAACTTGGATAAAGGCTGCAGATGATATTCTGAGGTCACTGAGAAACAGTATTTAAGATGGCCTTAGAGGGAATAGCTTTTCGGCAATGTTTTATTACAGGCTTGTATAGATGTGCTACCCAGATACCATTTGCCATTGATATGCTGCTGTATCCGGCGCCATGGAGTGGATTTACTATGTAGGTGCTTTGACCGCTGCTTCCATACCTGTGATCCAGGTTGCACACATGGTAGGCCTCTCTATCAATGCCTTTCTGCTTAGGTGTGACTGTGAATTTATTCATTACTGGGGAGGGACACCACGTTCTCCATACATGAGACTGCAGCCGTCCTGGTTAGCGCCGTGTCGCCCACCATAACATGTGACGCCTCTCTGGATGTAAATAAAGTTGATTGTTAACCCTAGAACCGATTGCCCTGATCTCTTTCTTTGATAGATTTGGTAGTAAGATTCACAAAGACAGAGTTTTACTGAATTTTATTCCAAAACTTGCTTTTAAATATTTAAAAAAAATAGACACTTTATACTGAATACAACTCACAGGTAAGAATCGGAAATTCTGGAAACAAGAAATTGCATGTGTTCTCGGAGCTGCGAGGTGCATGAGAATGTAAGTCATCAATTCACTATGAAGCAGACAAGGCCAGACATGGTCAGCGGCGTCCAGGACGCCGCTACAAGACCTTCTCCCGTTATCGCATTTCTAAAGGTAACTGTCTGAGGAATACAAATGGGCAGACTCTTTACAATCACATTTCGGCCTCACAAGTTTATTTAGCTCATTTAGCTGGTAGACCTATAGACATAGGGACACTTTTTTTTACCCTCCATCAGATGAATGGAGCCACGATAGATGTGATAGCTACACTTGCCATGTATACATCAATAGGCCTCCACTGCCAAAACAATGTCCTTCTAGAGCCCAGTGTGGCCATTGCATTAAAGGGATTGTCTAAAAATATGGCTATCCCCCCCCCCCCCCCCAAAATAAGCTACTGACCATGGGTTGTGCAATTGAGTTCCATTCATCTATATACAGTTGAGCTGCAATACCTGCACTGACTATAGTCAGGGGTGGTACAGTTTTTGGGAGAAAGCAGCCATGGTTTTTCAATCCCTTTAAATTAGGCAGAGGTCAGACAGTGTAGATGTTTTTCTAATGTATACACCAAGCGTATCTATAGGGCTGCATTCACCTGCACTGTATATGGCGTTAGGATGGAATACTAAACCATGCAAGGGGATTTCTGGTTCCCATAGCAATTGATACATTGATGCCCTATCCATCTCCAGGACCCTGCACCAATGTACCCTCCAGTAGATGGGTCCAGAAGACCCCCCCTATGGCAGTGGTGCTGGGAAACTACAGCTCTGCTCCCACTTTAAGGGGTTGTCCAACCAACAGGTTATTCCCGATCCACAGGATAACTTGCTGATTGTGGTCCCAAGAGATGGAAATGGGGGTCTTCAGAACCTCATATGATTAAGGTGGCAGAGTGTTGCTCCATTCACTGATCGGAGTAGCTGATCACTGCGCTCGTCTATCTCGGTCAGCACTGTAGAGATGAATGGAGAAGCAGGCGCTTGTGTGACCCATCTTTATCCATTCTTTCAAAGTAAAATGGACCCCTGATCTGTAGAGGTCCCACACCGATCAGCACAGAAACACTTGAAGTGGCTGGACAACCCCCTTTAAATTAATAGAAGCCGATCGACAGTCTGGGTATCAGACCCCCACAACCCCCCCCCCCCATCGGATACTGACGTCCATCCTGCTGCATTTCATGATTTCTGTGCGTTTTCAGTGCAGTTACTATGTCACTGGCCAACAAGCCCAATAACATCTGTCATATAAAAAAAATCCAACCTGTCCGCTCCCTGTTCCTGCAGATCCCAGTCGGGTGCTGGAGCTTGTCATGCTCATTTTAGTTTTGACTATTACATTATCATCACAGGCGACCGCCATGCCGTTCCTAATTAGGAGACATTTCTCATCCGATTATTGAGCTGGCGCCCCCTCGCATCGTATTACAATGAATTTATTGAATGCAGCAGGTCACAGTTGGAGTCGATCATCCCACACCGTGCCCCTCCCATGGGGAGAAGAATCCGGATGCATTAGCCGAAACGAATGCATCATAACAAATGAGGCACAGAAGGGGTTAAAGCTTGAAGTATCCAGGCTGTCTGCCTGCAGGTAGGTTGGTGGGTGGAGGCATCTCCACATCTTGGTAGGTGGGTACCTGTTCAGACATGAAGAAGATGCTAAAACCCAAAAGTGTTAGGGGGCTTCCACCTACAATCCTTTCAGCTTTTGTAGTAGTTTGCAGACATTCTGCGTATATTCGTCATGAGGTTTGGCTGTCCAATTCGGGGGGATAAGAGACGAATGGGGGACTTCGGGCGGGCTCCGCCACCTACATAGATACGACCACAGCATATCCGGATCCAGTTGTGCAAGACGAAGTAACGTTCTGCGTAAAAAGATGGGGAGACAAGAGAGCGGCTGGTCAGTATCCGGCCTGTAGAGCGCTTCGCTTATATCGCATCTCATCATCTCAAGGTTTGACATAAATGTGCAGACAATATTTTACCAGCAGCAATTATACTGAAAGTTTTAGCAGCTCAACCAAATCTGCACATCTCCACATCTGCAAATTATGTTGGAGAACTGACAATGTGACCAGCTGCTGATGGTGGAGGTGTGAAATGCAACCCTGAACTGAGTGGGTTTGCGGAAAAAACTATTATAAAAAGATAATGAGCCTCTGTCGCTCCTGTGGCTGCCCCAGCGCTTCTCCTCTTACCCTAATTATGCACTGCCCCTGCCTTGTCCTGCCCAGCATAAGCCGAGAATAAGTCATCACTGTCTGGTCTCTGACAGGCAGAAGTAATCAATGGCTGCACCAGCTGCTGTATATGAGTCACCCAGCTCAGGTTGATTAATCCTGTCTGGACAGTTCAGGCAGCTCCTGTGTATGTGGAAGTAATGGGTTTATATACGGCAGCCAGGCTTTCCCAAGTCCCTCAATTTTATAATCGTTTTTTTGAGAAAAATCACTCAGTTCATGGATTTAACAAGATATGTTTCTGCATCAGTGTAGCTACAGCATTCTCAAGGTAGGTTTGGTCCACAATGCAAAATGGTAGATTTCCTTTAAGGAATGAGACCTTTATTGGGTAACCTGAAAAATTACATTTGGTGCAAGCTTTCAGGGCACACAGGCCCCTTCCTCAGGCAAGGAAACAAATTACCGTATATACTCAAGTATAAGCCGAGGCCCCTAATTTTACCACAAAAACGTGGGAAAACCTATTGACCCTAGTATAAGCAGAGGGTGGGAATTGCATTGGTCACAGCCTCCCCAGTATATAGCATGCCGGACCCTGCCCCATTGTATACAGCCAGCAGCGGGGGAAGCCAGAAAGGTGAGTTTTGATATATTTTTCTTTACTCGAGTATAAGCAGAGTTTGGGTTCTCAGCACATTTTATACTAGGCTTATACTGGAGTATATATGGTAAGTACAGAGAGACAAACAACATTTGAGAGATGCTACACTAAAATGATTACACAGAGAAGGGCCATGGGGGTGGGGGGCTAGGATGGCAGGGGTCTGGAGCCAGTATCTTGCACCTGGGTTTATGACTCATTACATGGACTTACTTCAAAACCACAAGAGACGGACTTCAGAGACCCCTGCTATCCCAGATCAAACCCCATGGCCCTGATGTAACCTTGCCTGATAAAGGGGCCTGTGTGCCCTGAAAGATTGCAACAAATATCATTTTTCTCGTTAGCCGATAAAGGTCTCATTCCTTAAGCACTTTTGTGGTTTTTACACAAGAGTATTTCACATCATAGAAGATTTCTGATTTCTCACTCTTAGGGACATCATAAGGGGCATGGAGTACTTCATAGAGCAATACTGTGATGTATGGGTGACCATAAAGCACTTGGGGTGAGTTAGAAGCTTACTATTTAGCTCCAGCAGATCGCTTCTTTACCTACTGTCAATCTAATGTGTATTGTGTGTCCCAACTGATCCCCTCATATATCGGCCATTGTCAACGTAAAGACAAATGACATGTTGGATTTCCATATTACCACGGGCTTGTAGGTGTTGTCAGTCTCTTACCTGTCTGCGGCCTCCTGCAGCTGCTTGGGTTGTCTAGCACTAAGATAAAGCACACAGGAATCAATCACCTCCAGCAAATCACAGTCACCTACAGGAAAAATAAACCTTTCGTTACATGCAGAGTAAAATAATCAAGAATACAATTTTACATAATTTTTACTACACCCATAAAACTTCAGCCCTGGTGTCACAGATGATCAGCACAAACCCCATTTCCTTACATAACCCCCCTAGCATGTATATAGTATATACCATTTCCTCATACATCTCACATTTGCGGAAATGGTGGCGGTCCGCAGATTTCCAGATGGCAGCAGACTGTGGGTCCATAAGCGAGATAGACAATCAGTTGTGTGTATGTCACACATACAATTGATTACAACAGTGACATATCTGTGTGCTCTGCTTGCGCACAATGCGGCCACAGCAAAGAGACCTGAGGATGAAGCCGAAGGGATCGGCGGAGTGTGGAAGACAAGTCGTTTTCTCAACACCGGCCCTGTTGAGACAATAGTGAGGGGAGGCTGCTGCTGGACATTTTGTTAGTAAGGGGAGGCTGCGGTTGGACTTTTTATAAATAGGTGGTGGCTGCTGATGGACATTTCAAGAATGAGGGGACGCTACTGGTGTTTTCATTATTAAGGGGGCTGCTGGTAGAAATTTCATAGATGAGGGGAGGCTGCTGGAAATTTCATCACGAAGGCAGTTGCTGCTAGATATTTCATGAATAAGGAGAGGCCGCTGAACAATATATATGTATATCGTATATCAGTTTGGTTCTGTGTGTTTATATCTGTGTAGCATGTATCTGTATTAGAGTTTAATGTGTGGGAGGCGAGAGTTTAGGAAAAAGTGGCCGCTATCTAAAGTTTACATTGGGGCTCACTGGTGCCCTGTTACACCTCTGCCTATGGGCCCTCTTGTCTCACAGCAGACTGCTCAGTCTGATATATCAAGTCCTGCAACTCACCCCAGCCCTTCCCATCTCATAAAACAGATCATTAAGTCCAATACAGTAAGCCTTGATGCTCTCCTTCCTCAGCCCCAATCTTTTCCGTCTCACAGTAAACAGTTCAGTCCGATACAGCAAGTTTTACAGCTCACAGCCCCTCCCTTCCTGTCTCACAGCAGACAGCTCAGTCTGATACATCAAGTCCTACAGCTCACAGCCCTCTACCTCTTACAGCACAGATAGCTTGGTCTGATACAATAAGCCCTACTACTCTCCTCTTATCTACAACCCTTCCCGTCTCACTGCAAACATTTCAGTCTGATACAGCAAGTCCTATAGCTCAAATTCTCTAGCCTCTCCCATCTAACCGCACACAGTTTAGTCTGATATGGCAAGTCCTACAAGTGTTATTCTAGTAGGCTGAATACACAAGTAGCTGTACAGTGCTGCTCCTTTTACGATGCAGTTTTAGCAAAACAGCAGAATTGTGAGTATAGCTGTACCCCTTGGTGACTCACCGAATGCCAAATCTACACACAGCGTCCCTAAACCATCCAATAAAGCTTTCTGTAACTTGAATCCGAGAGTGTGGCTGTATACAGGTCCAGCTTGACAGCTTACTAGAGCCTGCGAGCGGAGGGATGTGAGGAAGGCCGGGAGAGCTTCTTTACACACGCGATGCTGGATGAAATCTTTGCACGATGCAGTGAGGGACACAAGCATCTGGGGTGGGAAAGAAAAAGAAGACAGCTTGACTGGTGACAATGACAAAATGTCTGGCAAAGGGAGAATAATGTTGTGACCAGAGACAGATGGAGCTACATATGATGGACGTACCTGAAAGGCTCGCAGCAGAACTAGAGGCTCGTCATGTAACAAGCGTCTCACAAGACACGGCCAGATTTTATGTGAGAGCTGGAGGAGAACTTTCTCATGAGAATGAAGCGGTATTAAAGAAAGACGCAAAGTGTCCAGGGCCTGCAGAGAAGATGTAGGAACATTCATTAAGTGTCAAATGTGCGGTGGAGAACAAAGAACATACATCCACATCAACAAGAAGCTCGGGCTCTAGCCCCAAAAAGTGGAATAGACAGTCAATCTATTCTACAGTCCTACCAGGTACATCTCATGATAATCTCCATCGGTACAACAGTCTAAAGGCAGAGACTCCAAGACAGAGGAGTGGCAGCGTACCCCGCTCCTGTAACCAGTGTAGGCCCCAGCACAGGGACCCCCCAATAAGCACTTACTGTATCACGCTACAAGTCAATCAATAAATGCCATCAAGATCTCCAACTCTTTGCACCCTAAGCAAAGCGCCAACAATTGTTATCCCCACCCTTATATGTGTTCTATTCTGGTCAATCTGTGCTTTATTCATGGGTTGAATGGGAGTAAAGGTAATGGCAGCACCAGAGGAGACAAAGTGACAGTTAAGTATAGATAGTGGGGGCTTGCTGGCTACCGGGGGCACGACTCCTGGCTACCGGGGGCACGACTCCTGGCTACCGGGGGCACGACTCCTGGCTACCGGGGGCACGACTCCTGGCTACCGGGGGCACGACTCCTGGCTACCGGGGGCACGACTCCTGGCTACCGGGGGCACGACTCCTGGCTACCGGGGGCACGACTCCTGGCTACCGGGGGCACGACTCCTGGCTACCGGGGGCACGACTCCTGGCTCTGAGACCCTTTTCTGAATCTCCCATATTTTATTTTAAAAGTGTTGCTCTTACATAAAATGCCCACATTTACTTGCATTTAGGTTTAAGCATATTGTATGGCTCACCCAAATTTACATTTTAAAATATGTGGTGCTCATGGCTCTCAGCCAAAAGGTTCCTGGCCCCAGAATTAGAGAGTCTAGCTACACCCCTCTAACACCTTGTTTAAAAGAAAAACAGTGTAGAATGAGAAGATACAATAGACTAATAGCCGCAGCTTGTACAGGGTTAGATAGAGGCAGTCAAGTGGGCCCTCCCATTGGCTGAGACAATTATGTCCGTAAATATTTGGACAGCGAGACTTTTCTAGTTTTGGTTCTGTATATTACCACCATACCCTTCATTTCAGTGGCTCAAAAGAAACAAGTGAAAGGATTGTAAATAATGTTAATTTCTAATACTTAGTTGGCAATGACTGCTTGAAGTCCTGAACTCATGGACATCACCCTAAGTAATGCTCTGCCGGGCCGTTGCTGCTTAGTTTGTGGCCTCTCTGTCTGAATATTAGTCTTTAACAAATGAAATCAGACGACGGACTTGGCCATTCCATAATTTGCTTAAATAATCTCAAGAGTTGCTTGGATTTTATGTTTTTGGCCATTGTCCATCTGTATTATCAAACACTTAGGCAGGATTTGGGCTCACAGTTAGGCTGCATTCACATGTATGGGGGACGTATATACGGGCGATATACGTCCCCCATACACTTCTATGGGCTCACGGCATCGTACGGCAGCGGTACGGTGCAGCACACGTGTGGCACCGTTCCGCTCCGTAGCCCGGGAAGAGATAGGACATGTCCTATCTTTTCCCGTATTACGGCGCCGTGGCCCATATGTTCCCATGGAGAGGGGCGGGGGTGAGCTGCGGCAGTGTGCATGTAGCCTAAGTCTGATAACATGAGAATTCATCCAGCTACTTCTGTCCTGTGTCATCATGTCCCAGTGCCACTGGCAGCCATACCTGCCCCAGCCATCCCACTAGTGACCCAGTACCACTGGCAGCCATGCCTGCCCCAGCCATCACACTAGTGACCCAGTACCACTGGCAGCCATGCCTGCCCCAGCCATCACACTAGTGACCCAGTACCACTGGCAGCCATGCCTGCCCCAGCCATCACACTAGTGACCCAGTACCACTGGCAGCCATGCCTGCCCCAGCCATCACACTAGTGACCCAGTACCACTGGCAGCCATGCCTGCCCCAGCCATCACACTAGTGACCCAGTACCACTGGCAGCCATGCCTGCCCCAGCCATCACACTAGTGACCCAGTACCACTGGCAGCCATGCCTGCCCCAGCCATCACACTAGTGACCCAGTACCACTGGCAGCCATGCCTGCCCCAGCCATACCACCACTTCCAGCGTGTACATACAGACTATGTGCTATGCGTTTGGATCGTGAGCTGTACTACAACCTTCTTCATGCTTTTTTCTTTCCATTGTTCTTGGTTTCTTCTTTGGAAACAATATTCTTCCACAACCAAGCTGGATTTGAGCAAAGTCCAATTTGTACTTTTTGTCCTTGAGGCTTATGAGTGACTTGCACAGTGCAGTGACCCCTTTGTATTTACTCTCACGCCGTCTTCCCTTGGTCGCCTTTTCTTCACCACGGAGATTATTCTGCCATCATCCACCACTGTTATCTTCAGTGGGAATCCACGTCTTTTAGTACTGACGAGTTCCCCAGCACCGAACTGTAGATTCTGCCTCTCCTAAGATTGTTACATTTTCTTGCAAGTAAATCTATCAGTTAAATCCATCATGATAAACCAGGGACATAGATCCAGGCACCGGGACTGTGGTATCTTCTTATATGTGTTATCCATTTCCTACCATTGCCAACCATTCATACCATTGTTAACATGCGCGTTAACTGGTGTGTTTTGTAAACGCAAAGGTTAACAGTCATGTAATTAGGAAACCTCCTCTCCTCAGTTGTTTTAATGTGTTTCAAAAGGCAATGTAAACACAACTAAAACGCAACGTGTTAAATCAGTGTCTGAATATTTACTGACCAAACCGAACTCTTTACTTTACACTTAGATTTGTGAGCATTTTTGGCAACTCAATACACATAGAAAATTCAATAATTATTTTACAGCAGGAACACTTAATGGAATAGTAGGAATACTTAATATCCACGATAATTTCCCAATTTTTGCTACTGTACCTGAATGCGAAGCTGCGTGTCACTGTGTGCCAGGAAATGGGTGCATTTCTCTGCCACCTCTTTAGTGATCTGGATGTGGGTGGGCAATGGGGTCTTCTCGTCGTAATTATCTTCTACTGAAGGGGGCGACACATCTAAAGCAAGGGAAGCGCAGTATTAATGCGGATCCATGAAAATAAATAAGGTGACTGCGTAATGTTTGAAGGAGAGATTAAAAATTTTATTTTTATAGTAAAAAAAAAAAAAAAAAAAAAAAACAACAACTATGAGGATTTGCTCTTTAAAAGGAAACCTACCATTTGATTTGATCCATTATGAAGCAAACATACCTAGAGACTGCAGTAGCTACAGTGATGCAGGATCATATCTTGTGTAATCCCTGAGCTGAGTGGTTCTGAAAAAACAATTAGAACATTCAGGACGTTGGGAAAGCTGGATCAGCATGGCTGTCTCGATCAACACTGAGCTTGTTATTACAAATGGAGGTTAGTCAGGCATGACTAATCAACCTGAGCTAATTCACTCATACACAGCAGCTGGGGGACGGTGCAGCAATTGATTATTCTGTCTGGCAGGGAGAAGAGTGATTCCATCATCTTCTCCTGCCGAGAAAAACTCACATGCTAGGAGAAGCGCTGAAGGAGCCGTAGAAGGGACAGAGCTTCAATATCATAATGTTATATCTGTTTTATCAGCTAAACCACTCAGCTCAGGGATTAACCAAGATATGATCCTGCATCAGTGTAGCTACAGCATTCTCAATGTATGTTTGCTTCATAATGCATCACATCAAATGGTAGATTTACTTTAAGTATACAGTATGTATTTTACATGCATTCATGTAATCAAGTCACCTTTTGCCTCATCCTCACTGATGTCTCCTTTTGCTATACGTTGTTGCCGTATATGATCCCGGAGGAAGTGTGTCATCTCCTGTGCTAGGCTCTTAAACTTTGGCTGGAGATGGTTGGATGCACCATCTTTTGGTTGGACAGTACTTTCTGGTGCAGGAAACCATTTACCTAGAAGAAAAGAAGACGGTTAAGACAACTAAATGGTCCATCCGATGGTATTCCAGAGCAATACATTATAACATAAGCTGTAAGTCACAACAATTAACATTTTCTTGTCTCCTGGACGCCATATTAGAAGGAATTATCTGGAAAATCATCAATCAACAGCGCAGTCTGGTACAGCAAGTCCTACAGCTCACAGCTCCTCCTGTCTCACAGCAGACAGCTCAGTCTGATAGAGCAAGTCCTACAGATTGCACCACCAGGCAGGTACCTGGTGTTTATTATTTTTTTTTTTTTAAAACTGCAACAAAGGGAAGCTGGGGTACAGTATGAGGGCACCACCACATCAAAGAAAGCCGAGGGCCACAATGTGAGGGGTAGCAGAATATGAGGGGGACTGGGCACAGTATCATGTGGTGTAGAGATGGGGTCAATAAGGGGGAAATTGAAGTAAATGCAGGTGGAGTAAGGGGTGGGACCCTTTTTGGTCTCAGCAGAAGTTGAGAGGTATGCTCACACAGGGCTACGCACATCATGTAATTATTTCACTTCTGGTTTCTACTGCTTATTACACACTGCCTGTCACTTGATGTGCAGTAATTACATAGAATTTACTGCTAAATTACTTTGTGAGAGAATACAAAAGTATCATGGAAAACGAGGGCAGTTTATAACAGACTCATCTTTAAAATAAAAGACAGTCTCCACCCACTGCACTGCTGCTGAGGAAGATTTCTAACATTTACAGAAAAATCCTATAACCATGGAAAAAGATGAATATACAACTTGATATCATCAAGATTTTAACTTTAAAGATTATATTTACCTAATACTGTAACAAGAGAATTAAGTACAGGGAAGAGGATCTTGGCTCCTTCATTCTGAGACTGGTCCAATGCGGGAAGTAGATCCTGGACAAGTTCATACAATAGAGGCAGTAGACTAGGCCCACAATTCTCTAACATAGTATGTAACACACGTGCTGCACCCCCATGCCGGCGTCTAAGGCGACGGAGACCAACAGAGACTTCACTTGCTAAATAATCTGCATTGCGTTCAATAAGCTGGTTGATATCTTTGTATCCACATGCTCGGCTGACATTGTCCAAAGCCATCATTGCTGTCCCACTGACCATTAATGACGGATCTCCAGCCTTCTCGAGCAGCGGGTATAAGGCAGTTATAAGTAGTGCACGGAAATTGCAGCCAAGGGCTCGGGCAAAGCAGGATATGCCTTCCAATTGCAGACAAAGTTTCCAAGCATTTGCAGTCATGTCACTTATTGCTGGTTTAGATGGACCTCCAACACGAAGCAACGCCAGCCGATCTACCACTTCATCACTGTCCTGGCATGTACGAAGATGCCAGTTGGAAGGGTCTATATACTCTTCCAAAAGTGGTCGGATAGCATCCAAGAGTTCACTTGCTTCCATTGTCTGGTTACCGCCATTAAGTGCTTCAATATCAATCCCAGCTGCCCCTAATACTAACTGGTTTAGGACGATCACGGCAGATAGCCTCTGTCCTCGATATTGACCCAAGAAGTGGTCTGTTAATAAATAGAAATCTCCATAATAACCCAAGAGCCTACAGACACCCTGAATAGAGGAAAGAATCTGTGGATCCCTGAAAAAGCGGAATGTCTTCTGCTGGACTCCCGTATGCACTAGGTCTTTCTGCTTGAGAGTTCCAACTGGGTTGGGAAGTCTTTCTTCTACAACTTTAATCGAGCATAAGTCTAACTCTAGTGTCTGTAGCAGGGCAGATGAAAGACGCTGAAGATGAGCAGGAGAGTGAAAAGTAAGTTTCAGTCTGGGACCAAGAAGTTGCAGATATCCTAAAAGAAGTGCTAAAGTTTGTAGCTTGCCTTCATCATCCTGAGAGCTAAGTAGTCTAGGAAGAGTCACAGCTAATGAATGGAGGCTTTCAGATAGCACCTCTCCCAACGTCCTGGAAGTTGGACCTTCCTTTGAAATATCTAGTAGCACCTCACGAGC
This sequence comes from Engystomops pustulosus, assembly GCF_040894005.1. Lineage (NCBI taxonomy): Eukaryota > Metazoa > Chordata > Amphibia > Anura > Leptodactylidae > Engystomops > Engystomops pustulosus. The sequence goes on along the minus strand of NC_092416.1, from coordinate 159,853,689 downwards.
CCTGGCCTTGACCTCAGGTCTATCATCACTTATATGACCTACTAGTATTTGTAGGAGGTTCCCAGCAGCCACTGATAATGAACTCCAGCAACGGGTATGCAAAAGCTGAGCCAAATCCACAAGTGCAAGTCTCACTTTCCAATGACGGTCAGCAGTACAACGATCTGTGATTTTTTCAAGATGTACTAGTAAACGGCTAGCAGAGTGTTTCACCCAAGTCTTGTTCCGATGCACCATAAGTTCTGCCACGCGTCCAGACAACCCAGGGTATACAGGTTTCTTTTCCGGCACTTGTGATAGACTTTCGTCAGACATTACTATACTGACAGCGCCAGCCCAGAGCCTTACCGCACCAGCTGTTACCTTGTATCCTTGCTTAGGATCCCCGCAGATTACCCTGGTTAATACTGTACACACGCCAGGAAGAAAGGACGCAAAAAGAGTGCCTAGAGAGGTGTTCGGCTTTAGATTGGGCATCAGCAATTTCTCCAAACAGTTCAAAGCTTCCAGTCGGATCTCACGTGACTTCTCCAATTCCACAAGCCTTAGCAGAAGAGTAATGGAGAATCCCATCTCGGGAAGCATAGAAGGCTTGTATAGTACACTTAACATATCTGCACCCGAGGATCGGAGAAGGGATTGTACTGCTAAAACAAGTGCCAATTTCAGCTCCTCAGGCACCGTTTGAAGAGGGTCTGGGGGTAGACAGCTACATAATTCAGTAAACATCTCCTGTAAGGAGACAGAACTTTTCAAATTAGCAACAGAGAGAACATAGGTGATGCATTCAAGTACAGCCTGCACCAACCCAGGCTTTTTTGGGCCCGATGTCTTCAGAGAGAAACGCAAAGGGAAAAGGATGTAGTCCAGGAGGTCTTGAAGCGCTGTGACATCTGTAGAAGAAATCTGCGTTCGCAAGTTATTTACATTTTGTACAGTCTGATCCATCGTCAGCTGAACACAAAATGGACGAAGTCCTTCAAAAGCGCCATGTGGATAAGTCTTGGATGCCATGGTGTCCAGCTTGTCTTGTTTCAAGGAAATATGACAGGGGCCTATAGGGAGTGAACACAAAGTTATATTCAAGGAATTGAAAAGAAATAATACAAGTAAGATTTAAGGGGTTGACGGTTATTACAGAATGTTACCAGGGTAAGTATAAGACCTGAATAGGGTCACCCATTTAATACTCACCCAATACAATTTCTGTTTCGTTTCCAGGAGTCATGTGACCCCCAGGCAGTAGGACATCTTGTGTCCTGCTGACTTTCAGCAGATTCAGGAGGCTGTGCGGTCATTGCTGTCTGACCCCCTCCTCCATGATCAACACTCCCATACCCCATAGTGGTTGTAGGGGCATCTGGATGTCCTTCAACCTGTAATCTGGGAGTGAATATCATGGAGCCGGCGAGTAGATAGTAAAGACTGCACGGCCCCCTCCATCCACTGGAAGCCCACAATTACACAGAAACTTTAAACGGGCAATTATGATATGGGTGACCCCATTAGGGTCTTATACTTTCCCAGGTAAAGTTATGTATGATTTTAAACCCCTTAAAGGAAATCTACCATCACTGTAGAAGGTTCCAATAATGTAAGGCGGCCCTATGCTTTTATTGATGAAACTTTTAGTGCCCCAGAACTTTATAAAAATCTTATCTAATATATATATGCAAATTTTCTTTAGAGGCTGCTGGGACAGGGAGTAGCAGGAATGTGGAGTGGGAGCTACGGCTACTCCATGGTAGGAGGGCTCAAAAGAGGCAACTGGGGCGTGCAGTCTTTATTGCGCAGCTCACTGTAGCTCCACACACTCGTCTGCAAAGATGGAACTATTGTGAGTGGCCAGGACTCCGGCTTTGCAGACGAGTGTGTGGAGCTACAGTGAACTGCGAAATAAAGACTGCATGGTAGGAGGGATCGAAAGAGGCTACTGGGGCGTGGAGTAGCCGTAGCTCCGATTCCATGTTGTGGCTACTCCACATCCCAGTAGCCTCTAAAGAACATTTGCATACATATTAGATAAAAACATGTTTTATAAAGATCTTGGGCACTAAAAGTTCGATAAAAGAAAAAAGAATAGGGCTGGAACCTGCCACCGGATCTATATTATTAAGTAGATCTGTGATGGTGGGTTTCCTTTAAATAAAAATGTTGTCTTTCAAGATCTGTTTGCTATTAGTGAATGGAAATATTATCCATCCAGAAGTTAAAAGCTAATAGATACAATGGGGGAGACCAATCAGAGCTCAGCTTCCATTTTCCAACAGACATACACACAAAATTAAAAATTAGAATATATAAAATTAAAGCTGAGCTCTGATGTATAACAGTTTTACCTCAGACACTTCTGATAAATTTACCCAAATATGTCTCACAACTGAGATCCCTGTGGTTATTTCCGTGATATGGACATATCATCAACAGCACAACCTGCGGAAGAGGGGGGGGGGGGGGGGGGCAGAATCCCACCAATCACCTAGTCCAGGTAAAGGCCGATTCAAACTGACCGTAGAACGTGACAAATGCTGTGTCACGGACTGACCACACTGCTGGGGACAGATCTCATAGTGATATATGATACACACAGGTCCACAGTGTTTGCATTTATAAATGTATGATGTGGGTGTTAGTATATGCATAGGTGTAAACTAAGTGTATGGTGTTATATGTAATCTGTATGTGCAAGATGTGTGTTTTAGTGTGTTAGTATATGCATATTTGTATGTACGTGCTAGTTCATGTGAATATAAGTGAGGTAAGTGCATGATGTGTTTATGTATATAACCTGTATGTGCATGATGTGTTGCTATAAGTGCATGTGTGTATTTATGTGGTAGTTTATACATATTTGTATCAATGTATGTGCATATAGCTGTATATATTGATATTGTTTGTGTGTGTGTATATATATATATATATATGAATGAGCGTGTGCTTGTATGTAATGTAGTTGCCTCAGGGTATCCCTCTGTTGCTGTCACGGTTACCAAGACCATGGTAGCAGTGTTGATCCTTCATACAATAGGCACCTGCAGTACCTACCAGACCCAAATCACTTATATCGGGTCTGTCTAGGCTCTGTTGTTGTGTCCATTGTTTTATGTCACGATTACATGTTGTATGTAAAGTGGTTATATACTCACTGGGGGGAATAGATCAAGATTGGCTTGTCACGTTGGTGTTGATACTTTCCTTTCCCAGTTCAGGATGTGACTATTATATGACAAGGTGAAGGCTTCGTCATTAGGCACAATTAGGCACAGGGTCTGGTTGTAATTGGCTCCAGTAGGGGACTTGAATCAATTGTACAGTACATTCATGTTAGGGTTTTTCAGTCCATTAAAAAACACGTGTTTTGACCTGTGATATCTTTATTAGAGCATAGCGATCAATAATCAGTGACGTTTCGGCCTGACACAATCGTAGAGTATGGCGTGGTGAATGGACACGCTGTGGACACCAGTTATACCCTCCATACTCTCTACCATTGTATTTGACAAAGGCCTGTGTCAGGCCCGAAACGTCACCGATTGTGATTGTTATACTGTAATAAAAATATCACTCAGCTTCATACCCAAAGGAGTGCTTGGATTACATTGTCTTCGATATACTTGGGGTGGGAACCCTAATCCTAACTAGCACCCACTAGTCGAAGTGCGACCGCACCAATCAGATGATGTGTTTTGACCATTTACCATGTGTTTAGCTGTTTATGTTAATAGACAATCAGGTTCTAAGCAGCCAAACGCATGATAAACCGTCAAAAATGTGTGAAAACGAGACGTGTGGCATCACAATCACATACGTTAATGTTTGTGCAGTGGTGGTTTTCCTGAAGTGCTATGTGCACATGACTACAGCAACCAATCACTGGGCTAGGTTAGGACGGCGACTTGGACAGTACGTGATCACCGATTGGCTGCGGTGGTCACATGATGGTAATCAAACACTATAATTGCCAATAACTGCAACAGCTAAAAAGTGAGTGTAGCAACAAAGACTGGCAAAGGAGGGGAGTAGATAACATTTTGTTACATAATTACATCCTCTGGTTTATGGATATTTCATACAACTCCTGGACAATCCCTTTAAATCTCCCAGGAAGCTGCATTACTGATAACACATTGAGGCTATTATTATCAGTGGCCGGTGTGAGGTGCACAGCCCTCATGTCTCCCCTGCGGTGGAGCCCGCACAGCTCCCTCTGTACTCTCCTCACACTCACCTTAACCCATGGTGCAGCAGATAGGGCGGTTACACATGTCGGAAGTGACGTCATAAACTTCGCGCCGCGCTCCCGGGCTTAGGGAGGCGGTAGTCAAGGAAACGCGTCCCTGGATGGCGGGCCCACGTGATGTGCGACGGAGGTGAGAGGTCAGGCGGCCATCTTGTGCTGGGCCAGGGGGGGCCCCCGATCGGAGAGTCATGGCGTCATTTACCGAGCCGGCCCTGGAGAAGAAACTCTCCGAGCTGAGCAACTCGCAGCAGAGCGTGCAGACCCTGTCCCTGTGGCTGATCCATCACCGGAAGCACGCGGCCTCCATCGTCAGCGTGTGGCAGCGGGAGCTCAAGAGAGGTACAGTGTCCCTGCACCGCTGCCCTGTGCCTCCGCATGGAGGAGGGAAGCCCCGTGCAGGGTCACCCAGGCTGCAGGGCATGCTGGGAGGTGTAGTACTACTGCTGGTGGTGATCTGCAGCCTGTGGAGCAGTCAGGACATGCTGGGAGGTCTAGTACTACTGCTGGTGGTGATCTGCAGCCTGTGGAGCAGTCAGGACATGCTGGGGGGTGTAGTACTACTGCTGGTGGTGATCTGCAGCCTGTGGAGCAGTCAGGACATGCTGGGAGGTGTAGTACTACTGCTGGTAGTGATCTGCAGCCTGTGGAGCAGTCAGGACATGCTGGGAGGTGTAGTACTACTGCTGGTGGTGATCTGCAGCCTGTGGAGCAGTCAGGACATGCTGGGGGTGTAGTACTACTGCTGGTAGTGATCTGCAGCCTGTGGAGCAGTCAGGACATGCTGGGAGGTCTAGTACTACTACTGCTGGTGGTGATCTGCAGCCTGTGGAGCAGTCAGGACATGCTGGGGGGTGTAGTACTACTGCTGGTAGTGATCTGCAGCCTGTGGAGCAGTCAGGACATGCTGGGAGGTGTAGTACTACTGCTGGTGGTGATCTGCAGCCTGTGGAGCAGTCAGGACATGCTGGGAGGTGTAGTACTACTGCTGGTAGTGATCTGCAGCCTGTGGAGCAGTCAGGACATGCTGGGAGGTGTAGTACTACTGCTGGTGGTGATCTGCAGCCTGTGGAGCAGGCTGGGCATGCTGGGAGGTGTAGTTCTACTGCTGGTGGTGATCTGCAGCCTGTGGAGCAGTCAGGACATGCTGGGAGGTCTAGTACTACTGCTGGTAGTGATCTGCAGCCTGTGGAGGAGTCAGGACATGCTGGGAGGTGTAGTACTACTGCTGGTAGTGATCTGCAGCCTGTGGAGCAGTCAGGACATGCTGGGAGGTGTAGTACTACTGCTGGTAGTGATCTGCAGCCTGTGGAGCACTAAGGACATGCTGGGTGGTGTAGTACTACTGATGGTAGTGATCTGCAGCCTGTGGAGCAGTCAGGGCATCCTGGGAGGTGTAGTACTACTGCTGGTAGTGATCTACAGACTGTGGAGCAGGCAGGATATGCTGGGAGGTGTAGTACTACTGCTGGTGATCTGGACCGGTCGTACTGTCTCTTCAGTGTGAGCTCCTCACCCACACGGTCCATGTCCTCTTAGGCTGGCTGCAAATCAATGTGTGCACCCGGTGTACATAGACCTGCACGTTGGTCCGTTCCCACAGACTACACACGCTGCACAGGTTGGGAGTACAGGAATAGGATGCAAGGACACCCTATCTACCATCTGAACTGAAATGCTGGTGCTGTATTTCTTACAGTACCATCGCTGACGTTTTGGCAGGGAATCCTGGCATCTATTTCTGTATGATGGAAGGACTCCTGTCCTGTGCAGTCTGTGTGAGCAGCCAACATACGCTGCACCAATCGCCTGTGTATGGCACTAGTGATGTAGAGGATGGCACGCACTGAGGCCTAGGTGTCTATTAGCCCTACTTTGGACTGGCTATCCTTATACCACACAATTTATGAAATAATATAGAAAGAGAAGCTTTCCACAATCATTTATTTTCTGATTTTTCTGTTTTTTCATGATGAATCCATGGAACCAATGCAATTATAGTCTGACTGATGGATATGTAGGTGCCCATCTGTGGTATCCATCATCTATAGCAGTGGTTCTCAACCTGTGGGTCGCGACCCCAGTGGGGGATGAGCGACCAAAACCGGGGGTCGCCTAAAGCCATTTTTACTGCGATTCTTCTGGGTCACTGCAACATGAGGGACTGTATTGTGGGGTCACAGCATTAGAAAGGTTGAGAACCACTGATCAATAGGCTTATAGTTCATGTTATATCTCCCCCTAATGAGTAAAGCAGCTTGGTCAGTCTTCTGGATTAGCCGCAAAGATATAGAACAGTCCTTGGGTGAGGGGCGTCTTTGCCAATGTTCTTTTTCATGACCTCCTGGAGAGTGAATCTTTAGGACCTATAGTATACATCGGTAAGCCCACTATGGTCTCACTGCTGTAAATCCTCCCTCACACTACAGTTCATTCACTAGATGAGGATTTGCTCAAAAAGAAGCCCAAAAGAGGTTCTTCCATGATGAGTTGTTGTAGGAACTTCCAGCAGTAGGGGTTATGACATTCTAGCTGGAATAATATGGGGTCTTTGTTGTGTTGTAGAGGAAAATCAAAGCTTAAAGGGGTATTCTCATCTGGCATTCACATTCAGTTTGATTAATCTGCCATACATATACATTTCTTCAATTGGATGTTATTAAAATAATGTTCCTTTGTGAAGATGATTTCTCATAAATGTAGTCATTTTATCCCTTAGAAACGAGATGGCTTCCTCGTATACGGCCACCACTGCCTGAGAGATTGCACAAATAAACAAAAAGGTTTTGGTATATGAAATGTCCAGGAATTACTGCAGGTCCCACAGCCGTCCTGTGGTAATGATTGCTGAATCCATGTGGCATGTCTGGCCACAGCTGCTAGAGTGTGACGTGGTCGTAACCGAGGAAGCTATCTCGTTTCTAAGGGACAACATGACTACATTTATAGGAAATTATCTTCACACAGGAACATTTTTTTTAATAACATCCAATTGAAGAAATGTTTATATATGGAAGATTAGTGAAACTGAATGTGAATGCCCAGGTATGAATACCCCTTTAAATTGACATGTAGCATGATATACAGAAATGTGGTAGATCCTGTCCAGATATATTGTTGTGGTCACAGAAGGTTTTTGGCCTCTTGGCTGCTACAGTAAATCTTTTGTAATGTTTCCAGACTCAAGACATCATACACATATGGCAGAAGAAAATCACACGTTTGCAATCACATGTTACATCTCTCCTATCTGCAGGCAGCATGTTGTAGAGCAGGAGGAGCTGAGCATATTGTACATAGTGTCCTATGTGCAGGCAGCATGTTATAGGCAGAAGGAGCTGTGCAGATTGTACACAGTGGGGCACATTTACTTACCAGTCCCTGGCACATTCCCTGATCCGGAATGTCTTACTGGAATGCACTTTGCCGCGATTCACTTAAATTGTGCGCCCGATTTCCTGCATGTGTCGCTTCCCCGATCATTTCCGCTGGAGTTCACCATCTTCTTCCCGGTGCATGTAAGTGCATTGTCTCTTGACAAAATGTAAAAGTTAAATCCCATGCTCAGTCTGATTCCGTTGGATCGTCCGAGGGTCCACTACCCCCCCCCCCCCATTTTCTGTCTCTGCTCAATTGCGCCAAAATCTGATCGCGTGTGACAGAATCTCCTTCTAAATAGCTGCCACAGCAGTGAAATTCTGGAAAATTTTTAAAATCCGACAAAAGTGCGTTCCGCGGACCCTTACTAAATAAGCCCCAGTGTCCTATCTGCAGGCAGCATGTTATAGAGCAGGAGGAGCTGAGCAGATTATACATAGTGTCCTATCTGCAGGCAGCATGTTATAGAGCAGGAGGAGCTGAGCAGATTGTACATAGTGTCCTATCTGCAGGCAGCATGTTATAGAGCAGGAGGAGCTGAGCAGATCGTACATAGTGTCCTATCTGCAGGCAGCATGTTATAGAGCAGGAGGAGCTGAGCAGATTGTACATAGTGGCCTATCTGCAGACAGCGTGTTATAGAGCAGGAGGAGCTGAGCAGATTGTACATAGTGGCCTATCTGCAGACAGTGTGTTATAGAGCAGGAGGAGCTGAGCAGATTGTACATAGTGTCCTATCTGCAGGCAGCATGGCCACTAAAAACATTCTACCTCTAATCATATCAAATAAATCTTTTCTTCTGGTCTTCACATCTCTTCTGCCCTAGGTTAGATTTCCCGGTGTCGGGAACCTTGCTGCTCGCTGACTGGATCTGACTTTCCGCTGCCCCTACCTGTCACATATAGGCTGAAGAGACACTGAACATTATTATGCACCAATATTATATTCCAGTCACAATTTAAACAATCAATGTAGGTAACATCTCCTCAGAGTTATGAACACAAGAAGGCTCTTATTAAATGGACATTTAATATCAAAAGGACAGTGCTTACAATTTAAAAAGGTTATTATGCAAAAAGGGTGAAAAAGTAAAACAGACATAAACATATAATGCAAAAAATAACAGTTTTGTGAAATAAAAAGTGATAATGAAAACAGAACTAATTACATAATGTGATGGTTAAGTCTGGCGCCTGGGGAAGCAGAAAGGCCTAACCAAACTGTCCACCTGGGACCCCCAAAGAATGACAATCCAAATATATTCTCAGATTCACTCAGCAGCCCCTCTGCTTGCGATGACACCAGGAAGCCTGGGATATGGTAGTCGCCTTATTTCACTATGAGGTGTAAACCTTGTAGGCCTCAGAATCTTTCTTGGCTGATATCTTTCCCTGTGGCCATCCTGTACACTTGGTTTTAATTCCAGCCTCTTCTCTATAATGTCCCGCACGCATACATACCAAGCATGATTATTTAAGTGGTAATAGTTTAGGAATTGGGTAATTGCTTCCTGTTGTAGTGAAGCCACCTCTCCGCCATTGCCATAGAAACTGCAGAAGCCCGCCTGTAATTATTTGGGACATTGGTGAAGCTGAAATGTGGATTATGACACATTTTCCTTTGATTTATAAATCAAGATGGGGATTTACACCTGTGGTCTTTAGTGAGTAGGTCATAACCTATAGGTGCGTTCACACATTCAGTTTTTCAGGTGCAGTTTTCGATGTCAAAACCAGGAGTGGAGTGACAAAAAAGTTGAGGAGCAGCACCACTCAATGGTATGGTCTCTCCCATTAAGATCCACACCTGCTTTTGGCACTGAAAAACTGAATGTGTGAACACACCCATAGGGGGAGATTTATCGTAAGTCTCTTAGATCAGAACTGTTCTAGTTGCCCATGGCAACCAATCAGAGCTCAGCTTTCATTTTCAAACAGCCGTTTATAAAATTAAAGCTGAACTCTGATTGGTTTCCATGGGCAACTAAAACAGTTTTACCTCAGAAACTTGATGATAAATCTCCCCCATAGAATCTTTGTGTAATGTCAATAATGATCGTTTAACGCGTGGTTGGGAGGTGCGCCAAACAAATAATTGTGTGACGTGTCAGAGGCAATCGAAGGAGGACTGGGATAGGAATGGTTGGAAATAGAGAAGATGTGGAAGTATGTCCTCTTCCAGAATATTGATCCTGCTAGACCACGAGACTGATGGCTGGGACCATTTTTCGAGGTCCTGTTCGATGGCCTGCAGCAAGGAGTCATGGTTGAGGTGATCTCTCTCATAATTTAGATCTCCTCACCACACCTGGTAATAATGAATTGTTCCTGTAGCGGGTATGTTGCCGTTATTTGGTACGTGTGTAGTGGTGTAACATGAGGAAAGTGAATACCCGGGGGACATTAGTGTCTACATTGTGCAGTCAGCGATGCGGTGACGTCCTGTCATCTGACAATCCCTCATTACACGCGGCTGTTTGTCTTCACTTGCCGGGGAGTTAATTAATTTCTCCCACTGAGGAGATCTGTGCTCATTACTACATAGACGACGTCTGCTGCCGGGAATAATGGAGACGTTCAGTCACGTCTAGGTGCGGGGGGCTGCCTGCTGCTGTATCGGAGACATGTCATGTCCTATTGGACCCTCTTCATGGAGCAGTTTCATTCCACTTATAACTTTTGACTTGTTAGAGAAACTAGATTTGCCTTAGTTTAAGTCATAGAGGTCCATTAGCACCACTGCGAAGCTTTGTGAATTGGATCAAGATAGAAGCCATCTTGATTGATGTAGACAGAACCTTCAAGGGCTTTGATTGATATGAGCTACGGGGATAGTGATGACATCCACTGATCTAAGGAACGTGGGGGATTGTGAGTAAAGCGGATACTGGAAATGGTGAAGCCAGACCATTAGACAGTTAGTGGAGTTATGGGGCACATACTCGACCTAGAAAGTTTTAGGAAGAGGTAATGTTCTGGTTCGTGTGTGCAGGGTCTTGGTGTTTGGACCTCCACTGATCTACGGATTCCACTTGTGGATACGGGAAAATTATTACATTTGGGTATCATATTTTATGCTTAGAGGTGAAGTTCTCCATGGAGCAGAAGGTCATGTTCAATGTGTCTCCTTATTGCTCTTTCCACTGATGGATAGACTGTTTCCTCCACCATTCATCATATACGCATCACTTGAACCATAGGTGGAGACCGTGGAGCATTCTTGTCTTTGTATGGTTGAGTTGGCCATTGTTTAAAGGAAATCTACCATTTGATTTGATGCATTATGAAGCAAACCTACCTTGAGAATGCTGTAGCTACACTGATGCAGGATCATATCTTGGTTATTCCCTGTGCTGAGTGGTTTTGCTGATAAAACAATTATAAAGTTATGATAATGAAGCTGTCTCCCTGCTGTGGCTGGCTCAGCACTTCTTGGAGCACATTAGTTATTCACTGAACCAAAGGATGATGTAATCACTGGGTTGTGCCTGAAGGCAGAATAATCAATTGCTGCACCATCCCCCAGCTGCTTTGTATGAGTGATGCAGCTCAGGTTGATTAGTCGTGTCTTCACTAACTTCCATGTCAGTGTGTAATGTGTTTAAGTAGGCAGCCAGCCTGACCCATCTTTCCCAAGGCCCTGAATGTTATAATAGTTTTTCCAAAACGTCCTCCATGACGGCCCACTTGGAGGATGCCCCTTGACCTCTGTAGGGACAGGAAGCAGAGAGGTTAAAAGCCTCCCCCCCGCATCCTCCCGCCAGTGTCTTCCTGTCCCTACAGAGGGCAGGTAGAGAGGGTCTCTCTCTCCTCCAAGTGGGGGGGGAGGGACGTTTGTTCCTGTGCAAGAGAGCACTTACCTGGGGTTACGCCGACCTATTGCAGGTCGTAGTTCCCCTCCGGATCGGGGCCGCGGCTGGACTCTTCCCCGGGGGCTCCTCCCTGGCTCTAGGTGGATCCGGATCTTCCGTCTTCACCCGCGGCCGAGCAGGGCTTACGCGAGGACGCGCGGCGCCTGGGGGAACTTCCGTTCCCAGGCGTCCTTTGCGCTCCGTGACGACTTCCGGTCGCGACCGGAAGTAGGCCGAATCGTCACGGAGGACTGCTGTACCGCTGTACCGCCACCTGCATGGGGGATGGGCTCCCCGATAAGGTATTTTAACGAGGTGGGTTGCTAGTTTTGGCGTTCACTCGTAGTGTTACAGTGTACTGTGGTTGTGCCGTCCCAGACTTCCTTACTATGGCTGATGAGGCAGACTTGGGCCTACTCCACCCTTCTGGTCACGTAAGTGGTGCTGTATGGCATGGTCTTATGGTATCTATGATACATATTGAACCCCAAGTTAGTTAAATTTCCTCACCTTTCCCCCTTAGGATAAAGAACAAGGGTCTAAGGGGAAAGGCAAAGAGGACAGACCTGAGAGGTCTGAGAAATCCAGCAAGTCCGACCGTCCTATCAAGAGTAGGACCCCTGCTAGGAAATGTAATATGTGCCTCCAGGTTTTGCCCGAATCATATGTAAAACCTATATGCAGACCATGTATTGATGAATTTATGCGGTCTGAAAAAGTTTCTTTCATGGATGAGTTAAAATCCTTTATTGAAGATAAAGTGACAGCATCTGTGGCGTCAGCTACACAAAAAGATCCTCCTCCTAAAAAACCTAGACTGGCGGACATCTCTTCATCAGATGAAGAAACCTATGATTCAGAGGGTCCGTCTTGTTCCCTGGCAGATACTGAGGAGCAAGATTCCCAGGACTTCAGTCAGAGATTGGATTCTCGTCACCTGTTCCAGATAGATGATCTGGATAACCTCTTGAAGGCAATCCGCGAAACTTTGAATATCGAAGAAGAAGTTCCCTGTATGTCTCGGGAGGACGAGTTGTTCGGGGGCCTAAGGGCTAAAAAACAACGTGTTTTTCCGGTTAACGAAACCTTGAAAGGGTTGATTACAGAGGAATGGAAAGACCCAGAGAAGAAGATCCTAACCTCTAAGAGCTTTAAGAGACGCCTCGTCTTTGATCAAGAGGTCTCTAAAGTTTGGGACTCCGTTCCGAAAGTAGATGTACAGGTGACAAAGGTGGTCAAAAAAACAGACCTTCCCTTCGAGGACTCCGCTCAGCTCAGGGATCCTATGGACCGAAAATCTGACGCGCTTCTTAAAAAAGCCTGGGAGACGTCGATGCTTAGCTTAAAATCTAACATATCAGCTACATCAGTTGCAAGGACCCTCTACTTCTGGCTGAACGAGCTGGAATCACATATTAGAGAAGGTACCCCCAGAGCATCCTTACTGGACAGCATTCCGCTCCTAAGATCCGCCACGGCATTCTTAGCAGATGCCTCCGCCGAGGGCGTCCGCTTCGCTGCAAAGGAAGGAGCATTAACAAACGCAGCAAGAAGAGCCTTATGGCTGAAACAGTGGGGCGGCGATATACGATCAAAATCAAAACTCTGCAGCATCCCGTTCACAGGAGATTTCGTTTTCGGTCCTGAATTAGACAACATCCTAGAAAAAGCCTCTGATAAGAAGAAGGGGTTTCCAGAAAACAAGACATCCTCCAGGAAACCTTCCTTTCGTCCCTTCAAGAACCCTAAAGATTCCTTTCGCGGGAAAGGTAAACAGGGGCGCTGGAGCTACCCTAAGGGAGGCAGAGGTAGGGGGTTTCTGTTCTCCAATCCCCCAGACAACTCGGGGGGAAAGAAGCAATGACGCCAGAGTGGGGGGGCGTCTTCTACAGTTCATCACTCAGTGGACAAATATCACCTCAAATCCTTGGGTCTTGAACATCATCAGTTCCGGTTACAAAATAGAATTCAGCACCTACCCCCCCTCAAGATTTGTCTCGCCATCATCCTATACTTCTCCTTCTACCCATTTTCTTATTTGGCAGGAGGTATCATCCCTTATTCAATCCGGAGTGGTGATTCCAGTTCCGCAGGACCAAGAAAAGTCGGGCTTCTACTCTCCACTATTCCTGGTCAAGAAACCAAACGGGTCGAACAGGCTGATTATAAATCTGAAATCCCTAAACAACTTCATCACTTACAGGAGATTTCATATGGAATCGGTAAGATCCGCTACTCAGCTTATATATACCGACCACTATATGTGCACGATAGACCTTCGGGACGCCTACTACCACATTCCTATTCACCACTCCTCTCAAAAGTTCCTCAGATTTTCAGTCTTCTCTCCAGAGGGTTCTATCCTCCACTTTCAATTCCGGGCTCTACCCTTTGGTATTTCTTCAGCTCCGAGAGTTTTTACAAAAGTCATGGTGGAGGTTGTTGCTTTCCTGAGGCTACAGAGGGTGTCTATTGTACCATATTTAGACGACCTTCTGATTATAGGGAAGAACAGATCAGATCTTATCACAGCAAGAGATTTTACCATGAGAAAACTCTCAGATCTGGGGTGGATAATCAACACCCAAAAATCCGATCTGTCTCCCTCCACTCACAAGAAGTTCCTAGGGGTAATGTTGAACTCTACTCTCATGATGTCCTTTCTCCCTCAGGAAAAAGCCGACGGGTTAAGACTCCAGATCCGCTCCTTCAGGAGGAAGACCTCCATTACAATCAGAGGAGCAATGAAAATCCTGGGTCTCCTCACGGCCTGCATTTCATCCGTAGCTTGGAGCCAGAGCCATTGTCGCACTCTGCAAAGCTGGATTCTCCGTTCTTGGAACCGGAGAACCTCGGGATTGGACAGGAAAATCATCATTCCATCCTCGGTAAAAAGAGATCTGCAATGGTGGTTGGGAACAAAACATCTGGAGAAAGGGGTTGCCTGGCACTGCCTTCCGTGTCTGACCATCACGACCGATGCAAGCAGCCTAGGCTGGGGAGCAGTCTTCCCTTCGCATTACGCCCAGGGACCCTGGACCCCTTCACTTGCAAAGAAACCTTCAAACTATCGGGAACTACGAGCCGTCTGGGAAGCCTTAAAATCCAACCCTCTTCTAGTGAAGAATCGACATGTCCATATCCTAACAGACAACACCACGGTGGTGTCTTACCTAAGGCGACAAGGAGGTACGAGGTCAGTAGCTCTTTCCTCCCTGACTCGCACCATCTTTTTCTGGGCAGAAGAGAACCTACTATCTCTTTCCGCAACTCACTTAAGAGGAGTTTTGAATACGGAGGCAGACTTCCTCAGCAGGAGAGTGATTTCTCCCAACGAATGGTGCTTAAATCAGGAAATCTTCAGCCAGTTGACAGAGCTCTGGGGCACTCCGCAAGTCGACTTATTCGCCACAAGAGAGAATTCAATGTGTCATCTATACTTCCCTCTGGAGGCAAGGGAGCCGAAGGATCGACTAGACGCCTTCAGTCATCCTTGGACCGAACCTCTCTCCTACGCCTTTCCCCCTATTCCCTTGGTCGCAAGGGTCCTCAGGAAGATCCTTATGGACCAGGCAAGGGTAATACTCATCTGCCCGAACTGGCCAAAAAAGGGTTGGTACCCTTTGCTGACATCCCTGGCCATCCAACAACCTGTGATATTGCCTCCAAGGAAGGATCTTCTACGTCAGGGTCCTATCTTCCATCCAGACCCGGAGAAGCTACAATTGGCGGCGTGGATCCTGAGTCCGATTTTTTAAGATCACAGGGCCTCTCCAGAGCGGTGGTAACCACACTCAAGGCAAGTAGGAAAAAAGTTACTTTTAACATATATCACAAAATTTGGAAGAAATTTGTGTCTTTCTGTGGGGATAATCCTCCATCTCAACTCAACCCAAATATTTTCCAGATCCTGGACTTTCTTCAGAAGGGCCTGGAATTGGGCCTATCCACTAGCACCTTGAAGGTGCAGGTCTCGGCCCTGGGAGCCTTTTTCGATTTCCCCTTAGCGGACCACAGGTGGGTCAAGCGTTTTATCTCGGCCTCCTCCAGAATCAGACCTCAGGTTCTCAGGAGGACCCCTACGTGGGATCTCACCCTAGTGTTAGACGCTCTTTCCAGACCTCCTTTCGAACCTCTGGAGAGTTCTAACATTAAAAATTTAACGCTAAAAACTACTCTACTGATTGCTGTTACCACAGCCAAGAGGTTGGGGGAGCTCCAGGCTATTTCCATCAGGGAACCATATATGCGCATTCTTCCTGACTGTATTGTTCTTACTCTAGACCCCGGGTTCGTTCCCAAAGTGGTATCAGATTTCCACCGGAACCAGGAGATTACCCTCCCGTCCTTCTACGAAAATCCTTCTTCGAATGACGAAGCCTCATGGCATCTTCTAGACGTAAGAAGGGTTGTACTAGCTTATCTGCAGGCTACAGAACCCTGGCGCATTGATCATAACTTATTTATTCAATTCCAGGGGAAAAATAAGGGGAGAAAAGCTTCCAAGATCTCAATAGCAAGATGGCTTAAGTCGGCCATTTCCACATGCTATACCTTACAAGGGAAGGAAGTTCCTTCTAGTCTAAAGGCTCATTCCACCAGGGCTATGTCAGCCTCCTGGGCCGAAAGAAGAGGCGCATCACTTGAGCAGATCTGCAAAGCAGCCACCTGGGCGTCAACATCCACATTCATTAAACACTATCGTCTGGATTTACCAAGTTCGCAAGACCTCTCCTTCGGAAGGAAGGTTCTACAGGCAGTTATCCCACCCTAAGAGTTTCTACTAATCTGGTAGATCTCCAAGTGGGCCGTCATGGAGGACGTTTTGGAAATGGTGAATTAGTACTCACCGGTAATTCGGTTTCCATCTAGTCCTCCATGACGGCCTATATATTTCCCTCCCTATGGTTTTGCTGTACCATAAGATGTATGTGAATATTTAACATACAAATAAAAAATTTTTTTTTGTTACCTTCCACCGGTGTAGTTATTTGGTAGACACTGGCGGGAGGATGCGGGGGGGAGGCTTTTAACCTCTCTGCTTCCTGTCCCTACAGAGGTCAAGGGGCATCCTCCAAGTGGGCCGTCATGGAGGACTAGATGGAAACCGAATTACCGGTGAGTACTAATTCACCATTTTCAGCAAAACCACTCAGCTCAGGAATTAACCAAGATCTGATCCTTCATTAGTGTAGCTACAGCAGTCTGTAGTTGTGTTTGCTTCATAATGCATCAAATCAAATGGTAGGATTCATTTAATGTGTTTGCAATCTAAAGTGTATGACCAGTTATCTCCCCACCTTCATGTTTCGGTTGTGCCTAGTATGTGACGCCAATCTATGCATTAAAATCTGTAGGGTGCTGTGTTTTTGGGTTGAAGGCCTGTTCTGGACCTGGTTTTGGGAGAGCCCTTATCTGTCAGAAAAGAGAAACTTCAATTTATTCTGAATGTCCACCTCCATCAGTGATTTGGGGAATTGACTTTTCCATCTGTTGGGAATTCATTACCAGTTCCAGGTAAACACCTGGATATCGGAGTCCTATTACTATTTCTGAAGGCTCGGAGCTTCCTGGAGACTAGACGGCTGTTCTCTAGACCTCAGCACAACAGATGTAAGAGCCAGAGACACGTAGCGGTTCTGGCCAGTGTCTCTGCTGTATGAATCCCTTCAGATATAAACCCAGCAAAGAATTACTTGCAGGTGTGGGGAATATTTTATTTCTTTTTGGCAAAAACCTTGACGTGTTAGGCATTGCAGGTTTATAAATCTTCTCCAAACTATGTCAGAACATTTGCTTTTGCGCAGAACGATCCTGCCGTCTGCGCATGCGCAGAACAGCAGGCCTGTGCAGCCCCGGCTTCGGAGCAGTGACCGCGCAGGCGCGGGCCTGCTGTTCTGCGGATGCGCAGACGGCAGGATCGTCGAACGAGGGCGCGCAGCTACGAGCAGCTGCGCGCCGAACATGGTGAGTAGGAGGGGTAAAGTGGCTACCGGGGCGTGGAGTAGCCGCCTCGTGTAACCTCAGATGCGGCTACTCCACGCCCAAGTAGCCGCATAGCAAAATTAACATATTAGGGTAATAAAAGTTTACAAAAAAGTGCGGGGACGTGAGGATTAGCCCTTAAAAGGGCTATCCTCACGTCCCATTGATTCACCTACCACCCGATCTACCTTTATAGGTAGATTTGTGGTGGTAGGTTTCCTTTAACGACCTGGCACTTTTTTGTTTTTAATTTCCATTTTTCACTACCACCTTCAAAAATGATAACTTTTTTTATTTTTCCATGTAAAGAGCTGTGTATGGGCTTGTTTTCTGCATAATTTCACTTCATAGTGACGGTATTTAATATTCCATGCCGTGTACTGGGAAGGGTGGAAAAAAAATGCAGTGAAAATAGTGAAAAAACACTTTTGCAGCGTGTCTACTTTATTCTTTGGGTCGGTATGATCACGGGGATACCAAATTTGTATAGGTTTTATAATGTTTTCATACGTTTACAAAAATGTAAACCTACTGTACGAAAACATTTTTTAAATTTTTTTTAATATCTTCTGGCGCTAATAACTTCGGTGTATGGAGCTGTGGGTGGTGTCATTTTGTGCGACTTTTGATGACGTTTTCAATGCTAGCATTTTTAGGACTATACGACTTTTTGATCACTTACTTTAGTAAGCAGCTCCTAGTGCCGAATTTCTTGGTGACAGGTCCTCTTTAAGAAACAGTTAAAATCAAAAACACGTTAGGTATCGCCACGTCTCAAAATGCCTGACCTATTAAAAATATAAAAACAGTTGTTACCGGCAATGAACCCCATAACGGAAAATAGCACCCAAATGTCCGAAACAGCACTTTTACACCATTTTACATCACATAAAAGATGTAATAAAGTGATCAAAAGGTCGCACAGTCCTCTAATCGGTAGCAATGAAAAGGTCAGCTCGCCCCGCAAAAAATGACATCTTACACAGCAGCGTACACCAAAGTATGAAAAATGTATTAGCGTCAGAAGATGGCAAAACAATTTTTTTTCCACTATACACATTGGAGCAGATTTATAAAGCTTTCCAAGAACAAGAATGTTCTTTGTTGCCCATGGCAGCCAATTACAGCTCAGCTATTATTTTACCGCCACTCATGACTATTTTAAAATGGAGTTGTAATCGGTTACCATGGACAACTAAGCATATTCTTACTCTTAGACAGCTTGGTAAATATCCCCCGTTGTTTTAATTTTTGAAAATGTAATAAAACACAATAAAACCTATATAAATTTGGTAGCATCGAAGCAAAGAACGCTGTAGATGTATCATTTAGAGCGTACAGTGAAAGTCGTAAAAACTGTGTCCACAAGAAAGGGACGTAAATGCGTTTTTTTGGCCAGTTTACCATATATGGATTTTTTTCCAGTTTCTAAGTACACGGCATGGAATAATAAATATTGTAACTGAGAAGTAACATTTGTTATGCAGAAAATAAGCCCTCACACAGCTCTGTACATGGAAAAATGAAAAAGTTCTAGATTTTGAAGGTGGAAAGTAAAAAATAAACGAAAAAAACACTGAGACGCAAATGGGTTAAATAAAAGTCTTCATCTCTTACCCGGGTAGTGCATAGTAATGCAATTAAGCTATACTGATTGCTTTACAGCTGAGCTGCAGTAGCAACGAAACCTGGTCAGGTTTGGCGCTGTTTTTGGAACAGAGCAGCCATATTTATCAGCTTGAGGACAACCCCTCTAAAGTCTGCTGAACCCCAGTGAATGTGCTCTGGCAAACTTGCTCTCTGTGCCACATTAAAGAGATTTTCTGGGCATTTATAACTCGCCCATCTATAGTTTAGGGCATTGGTGGCGTACCTATGGCACGGGTGCCAGAGGTGACACACAGAGCCCTCTCTATGGGCACCTGCACCATCACCCTAAGGCAGAGTTTGCCAGACAGGACTCAAGGCCTCTTGCAGTCCCAGGCAGCCCAGGACCATAGAAGCTACAATGATAATCCAAACTTCTTCTCCTTCTTTCTACTGTATTGGTGTCCTCAGGGGCCTATACAATTTAAACATGCGAAAGAGCAGGGAGTAATAAGTTACTGTTTGAATTGTCGCATCGGCACTTTGCGGAAAATATGTGGGTTTTGGTTGTAGTTTGGGCAATCGGTGTCTAAAAGGTTTGCCATCACTGGTTTAGGGGATCCATAACAGATAGGCAGGTGTCTAGGCCCCTGCCTACTGGTCCCATCCATTTGTAACACGGCCCGTTTGCTGCTTGATAGAATTCAGGCAGCGTTCACACATTTAGCTTAAATTCTGCCCTGAAATCTAGGAGGAGTCGCTGCTGACTGAGGATACGTTGTGACCTAAACCCTTTTGTCAGGAACTAGTGACCCAGGTTTTGCCGATTTTCAAGGTAAAACGTGTTTGGCTACCTCCCGAATGTATTGAGGTTTAAGCGCATCTACTTTCTGCTCTAAAGGAAATGGAAGCAAAACCTGTGAACACGCCTCAAGTTAAATGGGTTGTGCCAAATACAATTCTAATCCCCTAATCCTGTAGATATGAAACAATTTGGGTCCGGCTACTGTGGCCCCCACCAATCACGATAATGGGGGTCCCATTCTTACTAATGGGTTCGAGCATGTTTCCAATACTATGAGAGAATCAGAAACTGCTGAGGACAAAGCTGAGGTATCATCGGAAGTCGCAATCCAAGTCTGTAGTGTATTAGAGATAACTGAGGGCTGTGCCCGACAATATCCAACACTCCCATGTTATTGAATGGAACAGCAGATGAGAACGGGAGCCCTTTCTTTTTATCGGTGGGGATGGAGGATAACTATCATGTTTGGTACAGCCCTTTTATCCTTTAATGGCAATACCAATACAATGAGAGGTGCTGGGCTCGGTAAGGAGTTGGACCTCCATCCATAGGATATTAATCATATATACTATGATAAAATAATCCAGGAGTACCGCTAATCTAAGGCTACCTGCTCGCGATCATGTTCTGTTCCTGGGCCGCAGGAAACAGATCCATGACCCATTGTTGTGGTCTGTGTAGCTGTATTTTTGCTAAAAATGGTGGGAATCCTCACATTATTACATTTATGGATCTGCAAAAATAACGAAAGGCTACAAAAGTGGTCACTCGCTTGTCCCGACCCCTTAAAAGGTCACATGATTGTATTAATAAGCATGAAATCTGCAAATACGGACAACATGCAGATGACACCCGTGAGGTGACTATGGATTTCAAAGCCCCCTTACACTTCTACGGGAAGGTCCAAGTCCAAACAAAGGCAGGAATAGGACCTGCTCAGAGTTTTTTTTTATAATCTCCGGTGGATGTCCGTGTGGCATCCAAAAAATTGGATAGTTTGAACGAAAACAATGTTAAAGTCCGTGTAACCTACATCTTTCCCTCCCCATCCAAATCCCACAGTCATTGCATAGAAGCAAACTCATTAGGGATATATAATAGAAAGTTAAACCCTGTCCCATATTTAAGCAGTCTGCCTAAATATGTATGTGCGCACCCTCCCGGCCTCCTGGCACTTTTCACGGTCAGATTTGGAATAAAGCGTTTTTATTCCTTGCAGTCGTCCTATCAATTTTATAGCCAAATAAATCACTGCGCTCCCGAAATCCTTTTCCCATCCCCCGCCATCCTGACCCCCGCTCGATGAATGCACAATAATCCTCCGCGCGCTTACGTATTCAGTGACCGCTCAGACGAGGAATGCGCCAAACACTGCGGATTATATGTATGATCTTCAATACACATCGTTATTCATCCTAACGGCCCTTAATATCACTCCGTTGGGTAATTTGCCGGAGGTTGCCTTGGTAATACAATCGCTCCAATCATCCCTTAATGTTTGATGAATCAAGTACCATTTGTGACACTTGGACTCTCTCCCTGTAAATGGCTGTATCCGCTATAATCACTATACAGATGTAGAGCTAATCGCAGTCAAAGAGCTCCCGCGCCTTTGAGAACAGAATTGCATTTTCAGATTTAAAGCCCTCGCCGTCCTCGCCTGAAAGACGTGCGTTTTACCCCGGCACTAAATCTTCTTTTATGGAGGACGCCGGATAGTTGTAAGACAAGAGGGAAAAAGTCACTTTGTAATAGAAACCTGATTTCTATTGTGCCGTGTTTTGTAGATGGATCCAGCAATGGAGGGCACTGAGCCTCACAGATATGATTGGAATATGTAGTATGTAATCAGGACTATCTCTGTCATTCACTGTGTGTGGGCGGAGTAATCAGGACTATCTCTGTCATTCACTATGTGTGGGTGGAGTAATCAGGACTCTCACTGTCATACACTGTGTGGGCAGAGTAATCAGGGCTATAACTGTCAATCACTATGTGTGGATGGAATAATCAGGACTATAACTGCCAATCACTATGTGTGGATGGAATAATCAGGACTATAACTGTCAATCACTATGTGTGGATGGAATAATCAGGACTATAACTGCCAATCACTATGTGTGGCCGGAGTAATCAGGGCTATAACTGCCAATCACTATGAGTGGGCGGAGTAATCAGGACTATAACTGTCATTCACTATGTGTGGGTGGAGTAATCAGGACTCTCACTGTCATACACTGTGTGGGCGGAGTAATCAGGGCTATAACTGCCAATCACTATGAGTGGGCAGAGTAATCAGGACTATAACTGTCAATCACTATGTGTGGATGGAATAATCAGGACTATAACTGCCAATCACTATGTGTGGATGGAATAATCAGGACTATAACTGTCAATCACTATGTGTGGATGGAATAATCAGGACTATAACTGCCAATCACTATGTGTGGCCGGAGTAATCAGGGCTATAACTGCCAATCACTATGAGTGGGCGGAGTAATCAGGACTATAACTGTCAATCACTATGTGTGGATGGAATAATCAGGACTATAACTGTCAATCACTATGTGTGGATGGAATAATCAGGACTATAACTGCCAATCACTGTGTGTGGATGGAATAATCAGGACTATAACTGTCAATCACTATGTGTGGGTGGAGTAATCAGGACTCTCATTGTCATACACTGTGTGGGCGGAGTAATCAGGACTATAACTGTCAATCACTATGAGTGGGCAGAGTAATCAGGACTATAACTGTCAATCACTATGTGTGGATGGAATAATCAGGACTATAACTGCCAATCACTATGTGTGGATGGAATAATCAGGACTATAACTGTCAATCACTATGTGTGGATGGAATAATCAGGACTATAACTGCCAATCACTATGTGTGGCCGGAGTAATCAGGGCTATAACTGCCAATCACTATGAGTGGGCGGAGTAATCAGGACTATAACTGTCAATCACTATGTGTGGATGGAATAATCAGGACTATAACTGTCAATCACTATGTGTGGATGGAATAATCAGGACTATAACTGCCAATCACTGTGTGTGGATGGAATAATCAGGACTATAACTGTCAATCACTATGTGTGGGTGGAGTAATCAGGACTCTCACTGTCATACACTGTGTGGGCGGAGTAATCAGGACTATAACTGTCAATCACTATGTGTGGATGGAATAATCAGGACTATAACTGTCAATCACTGTGTGTGGATGGAATAATCAGGACTATAACTGCCAATCACTATGTGTGGATGGAATAATCAGGACTATAACTGTCAATCACTATGTGTGGGTGGAGTAATCAGGACTCTCACTGTCATACACTGTGTGGGCGGAGTAATCAGGGCTATAACTGCCAATCACTATGAGTGGGCGGAGTAATCAGGACTATAACTGTCAATCACTATGTGTGGATGGAATAATCAGGACTATAACTGCCAATCACTATGTGTGGATGGAATAATCAGGACTATAACTGCCAATCACTATGTGTGGCCGGAGTAATAAGGACTTCTTTTCTCTCAAGAGTTCAGTCAGGATTTGCCCTTACTCAGCAATACTGCAATAAATCATATATACCTATGATGCCTAGGACAATGACACAGGCTCTTTAAGCAAGTGTGTTTCCAAGACTTTCCTGTAGGGGGAGCTATAACTGTAGCATAAAGTCTGGAACGGTTAATCAGTATGTGTTGTATATTATGGCATACACACACTTTTGTTGGTGTGAATAGAATTGAGCATATTACCAGGTTTTTTTTTTTTTTTTCCATTTATTTAATTTTTTAACCCTTTATTTTTCAGCCAAGCCCAGTCGGAAATTGACGTTCCTCTACTTGGCTAACGACGTCATCCAGAACAGTAAACGTAAGGGACCGGAGTTCACGCGGGAATTTGAGAAAGTTCTGCTGGATGCCTTCTCTCATGTGTCCAGGTACAGAGGTGCTGGGTGCAGGGAATGACAACTCTCACTGTCACAGAAGGAGCCTTTTAACCTCCTATTAAAGTAAAGCTGTATGAATTTCTTGAAGGGATAGTCCAGTATAAAATACCGACATACACATATATATTTTTTAGTTCCTAGTCCCTTGCTCACAGTAGACAGAGGTTACAAAGAGAATCTCTGTTCAGGTCTGTATTAAGAAATCACACAAACTAGTACACCAACAAGTGCAGGGGACTTCTTGTGGCTTCCCTGGTGTAACACATATTCTATAATTTGTGACGGAAACAGTCGTAAGTTATAGATCAACTTTATGTTCAATGAAATTAAACGGGTTCTGGGGGAGGGTATGGCGTTATGGCGCACACAGGCTACCTGTGTGTCTCCTCTGAGTAACCCAACTTTCAGTCTCACCTGAAAAAGGTGTCTTTTGAGATATTAATAAAACAGATCCTAATTATTAAAACCCTTTGACCCTCTGATGCCACTGTGCGCCAGAAGATACATCTGATAAATCTTCTCCATAAATTCTTGCTAAATCTCCAGAAGTTTTTGTGACTTCTTTTCATAACGTGAATAAGATGGTGTTACCCATAGTGTAATGGTATTATAAAACATGTATAATAAAAAATGAGACAAACTTAAAGGCTATTTGTGCAGGTATTTTCTGTCTGTGTGCTAGCCGTACTGCAAGGTTTTTTTCTTTTTTGTTGGTAGCACTCGGCCCGATAGTTTTCAGTGGAAAATAAGGTCATCCATTTCACCTTATTTCCACCTGAACCGTAATTCAGCCATGAGAATGTGCTGCAAAATATAGGATATGATCTCTATTTGGCCGGATTTCAGCTGTCTGTGGAGAAGGGAGGGGTGCTAAGCCTGGGTTTGGACCCCTGGTGTGAATAAAGCCTATTTGTGGTAAATGGTACAACGCGTATCTGAGCCCAGAACCATGTCAGAAAGACATATAACACATCGCTCCTCCTCAACCAATAGCTAACTGTCACCAGATGTCTTCCCCCCCAGCAACAATCAACCACTGGCCCAAACCTTGGCCAATTACAGACAGTCACCGGGCAGGACACCAGGCTTAGAAAAGAGCGGGAAAATTACCTCAGGAGAGAGACCATGATGTGAATACTGGTGGTTCCCTGCTTACAGATAACTTCTAGTTACAGACGGACTCCTCTGCCCACTGTGACTTCTGGTGAAGCTCTTTGGATGCTTTACTTCAGTCCCAGGCTGCATGGTGTCTTTAATGAAGTTTTAACCCCTTCCCGACTTGTGCATGGAGAGGGCTCGCGGGCCGAGCCCTCTCCATAGACGGTAAGTCTTTGCTGCATATTGCAGCAAAGGCTTACCAGTAACACCCACTAGCACCGATCGCGGGTGTTGTCTCGACGATCGCGGCCGGCAAAGGTGCCGGTGGCTTCAAAAAAGATGACGGCGCATGGGTGCCGCCATCTTGTTGCAGATCGTCGACCCGAGGCTACTTTGTTTTAACTCATTTGTTACAATGTGCAACCAGCACATTGTAATGAATGAGGAGGAAAATCCCCATATACTGCCATACTGTAGTATGGCAGTATATGATAGGATCGTACAGAAAACCTAGGGTTAAAGTACCCTAGGGAGTCTGAAAAACAGTAAAAGTAAAAATAAAAAAAAGCTTTTTAAAAAAAAAAAATTGAATAAAAAAACCTAAAAATTCAAATCACCCCCCTTTCCCTAGAACTGATATAAATATTAATAAACAGTAAAAATCATAAACACATTAGGTATTGCCGTGTCCGAAAATGCCGGATCTATCAAAATATGATAATGTTTTTTCACTGCGTTTTACCCCGCAGCGGAAAATGGCGCCCAAAGTCGAAAATGGCACTTATTTGCCTTTTTGAAAAAATAAAAAAATTATCAAAAGATCGCACAGTCCTAAAAATTATAGCAATGAAAACACCATCAAAAGTCGCAAAAAATGCCCCACCCACAACTCCGTACACCAAAGTATGAAAAAGTTATTGGCGCCAGAAGATGGCAAAATAAAAAAAAAAAAATTTGTGCAGCAGGTTTTAATTTTTGTAAATGTATGAAAACATTATAAAACCTATACAAATTTGGTATCCACGTAATCATAGCGTCCCAAAGAATAAAGTAGACATGTTATTTGTGGTGCACAGTGAAAGCTGTAATATCCAAGCCCACAAGAAAACGTCGCAAATGCGTTATTTCACCATTTTCACTGCATTTGGAATTTTTTTTCTGCTTCCCAGTACACGGCAGGGAATAATAAATGCCATCACTTTGAAGTGCAATTTGTTAGGGTTAAAATAAGCCATAACAGAGCTCTTAGACAGTTATAGAATTTTGAAGGTGGGGAGTGAAAAATGGAAGTGAAAAAACTAAAAAGGGCCTGGTCCTAAGGGGTTAAAGATAATGCAAGAAAGTAATCCCTCTTTTATCACTTCTGTCTGTAAAATATATATAAAATAATGCATTAAAAAAAATCCTCCTCTAATTTTCGGTGAAATGTGACCTGCGTGAGTGTGTGACATAAGTAATGGATGCATCTCCTGTCCCGGACATTGCTGAACGGCCAGGAAAGTTGCACTAGACGTATAGCTCCGGAGCGGGGTGGGAGGCTATTTGCTCCATGATATTAAATGAGATTTTTATACGGGATTATGATGCAGCGATCACACACTTGGAATTGAGAAGGAAGTACGAGATAATATATTGCCAACAGCATTTGGCAGCTAACAACTTTGATATAAATCACAGGATCCAGGCTTATATTCAAGGTTATATATCAGCTCAGACGCTGCTCTCATCTTGAAGTTATTATTAGCAAAAAAAACAGGGAGATAAGTTTAACCCTTAAAGGGGTTTACCTAGTATTTATAACATTCTCCTGCTTTGGTTTGTAATTGGTGGAGGTCTGGCTGCTTGCATCTCTCACAATAGTGGGGGGTAATCCTTCCCGTTATCTTGGAATAACACCTCTTACTTGTTCTCTTTTATTACTGTATGTGACCCATATCTTTACGTTCCTCCATTGTCTTGCAGTGAAGCAGATGATGGCTGCCGGAAACCCTTGGAGCGACTGCTCACCATCTGGCAGGAGCGCAGCGTCTACACCGCCGACTTCATCCAGCAAATCAGACTGGCGATCGACGGAGATGACAGCCCCAAGGAACCTCCAGGTACAGCACCTCCGAGGGACCCCACGTAGGGATATAGGGGCGATAATGACAGGTTTTTCAGTGTTCCTCAACAACATAGAAATTCCTAATTTCTCTTTAGAAATTTTCCACGTCCCCCTTTTATTTCAGAGTAAAAATTAATACCTCAGCAGCTAACGAGGCAGGGGGCCTATCTTTTCGGCTGTATCCAGAACATGGCTGCCATCTTGAAAGCCGACATATTTGTCGACAGTGGGAACACTTACAAACTGATTAATGAGGTTTTAGTCTAGAAAAAACATTTAACATTTTTTGTCTTAAAAGAAAAATACAACAGCAGAGGTTTCAATAATACTGTCACCTCCAACCTCCCCGGCAGCCCATCAAACCAGCTCAGAACCAAGGCAACAAGAACCCTATGATATAATATAAACTGAACAATTATTACTGAATGTAATTACGTAATGTGGTGTCTTCATATGAGAAATCCATAGGTCTTCATCTGACAAGTGGGCCTGAACTTTGGAGAAAAGTTTTACCTACTGTAGTATGAGATGTAGCCATATTATTCGGATATTCTTGGCAATGGATGATCAGATTTACAACCAGCGCTGGTGTAACAGGTCACACCAGGACAAGTTATTCTGTTTTATACATTATAGGAACATTCTTAGCAGCCGTCCAGTGCGTGTCTGTTAGATATACAGGCAGTAGTTGAATTTGTATGTAAGTCGAAACTGTATATTTTATCATTGTAAATCCAGACAAAAAAAAATTTGGCCCCAGTGACAATTGGAGTTTAAACATTTTTGGCTGTAATGGGACCAAGGATTATCAATAAAGCTTCATTACAGACACCTTACAGCTGATCATTGCAGTCTGGGATTATAGTAAAGCATTCAGAAAGCTTCACCAGAGGTCAGAGGGGTCTGTCTGTAACTATGGGTTGTCTGTAAGTCGGGTGTCCTTAAGTAGGGGACCGCCTGTATGCCTGACCCATCCGTGGATTTAGACCATTCTTCCATAGTATATTTTTGATCCAGTATAGGAATTTATGGGAACAGGGATGCTGAAACAAGAATCCTATGACCGCCGTGGTTTACGAAGCAATCTTGCTCGTATTCTTTGTAAGTCGAGGTGCCTGACTTAAGATAATAGGCTTGTAGAGCGTTTGCTTGTATCAGCAATGTTCCCTCTGAGGAGTGTAAAATTTGCTTAGGGTGCAATCTCTTCCCTGGAAGAACAGGCTGCAAAATGGATACAGAAAATTCTCCACTGATTAGTTTTCTTTAATAAGATTCCCACCTCTTTCTTGTCTATCCATTACTTTTCCACCACATGGGGTCTGCTTTTTGTGTTCCCATGATATATGGATCATATGGCGGCCTTATTTCTCAGACAGAACACCATATAGCAGTGGTGCACTTTCTGTGGGCACCCAGGCCTTCACCCCAGCACAGAATTCACTACATGTGACTCTAGGCTTCCTCCTGCGGGCCAAGACTATTTTAAAGAGACACCTTTTTGGCTGCCAGGACTACACACGAAACAAAGAAGGTGTGGACAGAGATGGATTATCGTTGGAGCTCCTGCTCTGGGTCCCCTGCTTCTTCATCTTTAGGGGGACCCTGGAAGGAAGCTATAATCCAAATTTCTCAATCTTCTTTCTATTGTATTGGTGTCCTCAGGATACGAATACGATTGAGACTTGTGATACAGCTGGGATCAATAGGTTACTGCTTAAATTGTCATGTTGCAACATAAAAGTAGGTTTTGGTTGTAGGTTGGGCACTGTCTCTAAAAGGTTTGCCATCACTGCCATATAGGGACCCAGACTCGGAGCATCTTCAGTGTTGATGCTGTGAGTCCCTGCTTGTCTGCAGAACCTTTGTCCTGTACTAAAATCCTCATGAAAGTACAGGACAGTAGTCCTATAATGTGATGTTCAGTCACACAGCCTTCAGTCCTGTAAATATGGCTCAGCTACCACTCGTCCTTGTGTATTTCATGGGCTCATATACATTCCTGTGAATTCCACCGACCCGCATGTGAAACGACTGCCCCAGATGCAAAATTAAGAGCAGGTTTTATTCTTGCCCCTGTTTGCGCCTCAGGCAAGCCTTTTCTTCTGGTACTACCTTAACGTTCGAGCCGCAAACAACGGATCCATGGTCTGTGGCCCATGATATGCACATGAGGCCTTCTGCTGAGAAAGGGAACCAATATGGGTATTTATGGAGGTCCATAACAGGGGTTAAAGATATTTGCCTCTTGAGTTGGGCCTCTGTCCTGGTGCTGTGGATCCTGCACTTGAACCTGGTCACCTTTCTTTTCTCCTGTTATCAGCAGATGATTGCCGATAACGGGAGAAAAATGTGGAAATGTAATATCTTACTGTTTGCATAGCTAAAGCACACTACAGCCAGTTCTCTATCTGGCAATTGTTCATCTTGGCAACTATCAAAGAGCTTTTTCTTTTTTTTTTTGGCAGCTTAATGTGGGTATATAAATAAGATCACTAAATATCCCATATATGCAGTGATCGGCCGAGACAGATGTGCGTACCCTGTGTCTGCTAAACACCAAGAGCCGTTCCTTTTAAATCGTGTTATGTGGGTTTACCTAAGGGGGTTACACTAATCTTTTGGCACATGTGTCATGCCCAAAAAAAAAAACGGTATCTGTTTTCTGATTTTATGAGGATTAAAGTGACTCTGTCACCAGGTTTTACCCCCATTGAACTACAATTAACGACCAGCCCCCCCTCAGGTAGGGTATGAAATGTCCTTTCTAAAAGTTTTCTCTTTTGTGTTTAAATTTTGCATGTTTACCAACAAAATAAAAATAGATTGGAAATGTGCTGAGATGAGTCAATTTTGAGGCTGAAAGAGCGTCAATTTAAGACACCGCTATCTTTGGTTTTATAGTACCTAGAAACCTGCTTATTGTATTGGTGCCATATTGTAGTAAATTATATATGCTCATATTTTAGTAGAGATTAGGTGTGCTTCTGTGAGCTACAGAACCAGATAAAAGGGTTGATATTTATATATATTAGTCCAGAATGCGAGCTGAATATGAAGCTTCAGTTCTCCGGCTGCGGATTTGTAGCTCACAGAACCACAAGCCTGGTTTCTTGGTACTACAGAACCAAAGATACAGGTGTCTGCATTGACCCGCTCCTTGCAGCCTGTAAAAGTGATTCTATTTTGCTCATTTTCACGTTGACAATATACTTCAGTATAGTTGTATTACTGTATATTGTATAAGTTATCAGTTTACATTTTTTAAAAATATGAAAATTAAAAATTACATTTAAATCGCCCTTTCCCAAAAACTTATATAAAAAATCAAATGCAATCCTAAAAATGTTGGATATCTCTGTTCATCTCCGTGGGGTAAGATTGTGCTGGCAGAATGTACTTTTATTGGAGCTGTGTATGGCTATGGATGGTGCTTTTGGTAGTTGGAAACTTTGGCGCAGTTACCCGGAATTGCACTAATGCATAGAAAGAATCTGTTTTCTGTGATAATTTCAGCAAGGGGTCACTGAAAAAATGGAGAACCTATTCTGAGGATAGATGATTTTAATTTTGCAGCAGGAGAAGGCAGTCCAATACCCATGTGTCAGAGATCAGTGAATTCACTCACTTGACAGTCTAATGTGTGTCGCTTTTCCTCTCTCTGAAGTTGGCCCCCTCCTTGGAGACGGTGACCCGTGTATCGGCACCGTTCCTTTGTGCATCTTGCCTGACATTATAAATTCCTCCGGATGCATAATGTATTTGTAATCCCCGCATTATGTTTTCCCTCTGTCCATGACATGCCGATTCCAAGCACGGGAGGGAAATCTCTGAAGGAAGAAGAGGTCACACAGCCGCAGCGTATGGCCGCCTCCAGGGAGTCGCGCGGAAGTATTACAAATGTGATCCTGTTATTGTGCTTTTTGATGCAAACTGAAGGAGATTGAAATAAGCATAGCCTAAAACGGTGGGGGGTGCAAAGGGAAGGAGCGTATGGAGCGGAAATCTGTGTATTATGTTTACTAGCTGTGGCCGTCTTTCTAGTAGAGAAGAAAATCGTACCTATTAAGGGTATGTTCATACAAGCCAGATACATGGCTGGAAAATCTGGCTGTGGATCCCATGGCAGGTGACCAAAGCCGGGCCTTGAGTGTCTGCCACATTTAATGGGGGCTATGCACCCCAATTAGTTACACTCAATGGCTCTAGTCAGTGTCCCCCCTCTAGTGATGTCGGCGCTAAAATTACAGTAAAAAAGAAGCCTCTATCACTGCCTCCTATTAAAACAATGGGGCAGATTTACTTACCCGGTCCATTCGCGATCCACCGGCGCGTTCTCTGCAGTGGCTTCGGGGCTTCCGGCGATTTCACGAAGGCAGTTCCTCCGACGTCCACCAGGTGACGCTGCTGCACTGAAGTCTGCCGAAGTTCACAATCCGTTGCTGGGTGCAGGTAAGCGCGTGTCCAGTGACACTTTTTTTTTTTTTTTTTTTTTTTTTTTTTTTTTAAATCCAGCTTTTTCTACGAATCCATCAGGTTTTTGTTTGGCCGCCCCCCCATTTCCGTTGCGTGCATGCCGGCGCCGATGCGCCACAATCCGATCGCGTGCGCCAAAAACCCGGGGAAAATCGTCGCAAATTGGAAATATACGGGTAACCCGCCGTAAATACGCGATTCAGTCCTTTAGTAAATGACCTCCAATGAGTTGATGAGAACTATGCCTTGTATCATGCCTCAGTAATTCCTCCTGGAAATGGAATTCACAATTGGGCACAAACTTTCCTTTTGTCAGTGCCTCTTGGTCCTATGCAGTATAACGCTTATGGTGTTGGTCGGCGTATGACCAAAGGGTATGGAACTATTCAGTTGTCACTTTTTAAGAGCTTCCCAAAGAAAAATGAAAGAACAGTTTAGAATTTTGTGGTGAGGTATACAAGTATGTACAGAAACAGATTGGACAGGTCATCTGGGACTTTTTGCATTTTGATGTATTGACTAGAATTCGACACTGACCCATTGTAGTAACTCTGGGATATTTATATTAAGATGCAAGCGCTGCCCATCTGTGTTGCCGGATACTTCAGGACGCTTTGGCCTTCTAATATATCTGGCGTCCGGCTGCACTTGTGTACAATTCTGTGCCAGGTGTAGAATTGCGCTATTACCTGCGCCCGTTCAAGCCTTAAAGGGCACGGGCAACAGCAAGTGCACAGGGCAGGGATGCCCTATGGCAACAGGCAGGCCCTCTCCATACCCCTCTATCCCCAGCTGGCATGGAGGTGGTGTGAAGGGAGAAATAATGCCAATTCCTGATGGTTTACGAGTTATTGGGATTACAGTGACTGTACGCTTAAAAATTGGCCTTTGTATTTGGCCTCCCTCAGTGGGTTTTTTGTGGTTAATTTTTTCCACCCTTACTTGCAATGCTCCATGAAACTACGGTAGCAGCATGCTCTACTTTTGTAAGTGTCGCGTGTGAAAAATACCCCATCAAAGTCAATAGGATCACATCGCTGCACAATATCATGGCTTCAGTGCTATGCGTGTTCCACTGTTGCATAGCTATATAAAACGCATAGGACATTCATCAGGTTTTTTTTTATGTAAAGAAAAAATAAACACATTAAAAACAATCAAGTCGTACAGGGCTATTTCGGAGACTAAGGCCCATAAGGACCTGTGGGTGTCTTGGTGTCCCTAATTGCTCTGACAGGTTCCCTTTAAGTGGCTTATCTGTTGCCTATAGGCTATGCAACCATAGAAGTAGCAGTCATACAAAAATCTTTGATGGTCCCATAATTCCACAGGGCACTGAAAGAATAATAGAGTTTATTAATTCCACAAAGGAAAAGTACACTCACCGGCCACTTTATTAGGTACACCTGTCCAACTGCTCGTTAACACTTAATTTCTAATCAGCCAATCACATGGCGGCAACTCAGTGCATTTAGGCATGTAGACATGGTCAAGACAATCTCCTGCAGTTCACACCGAGCATCAGTATGGGGAAGAAAGGTGATTTGAGTGCCTTTGAACGTGACATGGTTGTTGGTTGTTGGTAGCTCCTTTCAGCTAAGAACAGGAAAGTGAGGCTACAATTTGCACAAGCTCGTCGAAATTGGACAGTAGAAGATTGGAAAAACGTTGCCTGGTCTGATGAGTCTCGATTTCTGCTGTGACATTCGGATGGTAGGGTCAGAATTTGGCGCCAACAACATGAAAGCATGGATCCATCCTGCCTTGTATCAACGGTTCGGGCTAGTGGTGGTGGTGTCATGGTGTGGGGAATATTTTCTTGGCACTCTTTCGGCCCCTTGGTACCAATTGAGCATTGTTGCAACACCACAGCCTACCTGAGTATTGTTGCTGACCATGTCCATCCCTTTATGAGCACAATGTACCCAACATCTGATGGCTACTTTCAGCAGGATAATGCGCCATGTCATAAAGCTGGAATCATCTCAGACTGGTTTCTTGAACATGACAATGAGGTCACTGGACTCAAATGGCCTCCACAGTCACCAGATCTCAATCCAATAGAGCATCTTTGGGATGTGGTGGAACAGGAGATTCGCATCATGGATGTGCAGCCGACAAATCTGCGGCAACTGTGTGATGCCATCATGTCAATATGGACCAAAATCTCTGAGGAGCTTCCAGCACCTTGTTGTATCTATGCCACGAAGAATTGAGGCAGTTCTGAAGGCAAAAGGGGGTCCAACCCGTTACTAGCATGGTGTACCTAATAGTGGCCGGTGAGTGTATATAATAACTGAGCAGATGTGTCTTGGAAACATAATGTCTTCCATCTTTCCAATCTTTCTAGTGCAGGTCTGAGAATGTATAGTAGAATGATAAAGGGCTTGACTGATGCGGTCATCACCAGAATCACATTAATACTAAAAGCAAAAAAAAAGCTGGGTGCATTCCCATATGTTATACTAAAAATTCCTGTCAGAATGTGCTCCACAAATAACCCTTTCACCTCCCCCACTGTTATTGTAATGGGGACCTGTGGGAGCGGGCACTTCTATCTGTGGGCTCTGAGGAATGTTCTGTCATGACTAAATTTAGCGGGGTTTCTCACCGCCCCTGCATGTCTGCCTGGTGATAACAGCTGTGTGGACATGTGGCCTGGCATGAGAAACCTGTCGAAATCACCATGTGCTAAGTTCACGTACA
The DNA here is from genome assembly GCF_040894005.1 of Engystomops pustulosus. Lineage (NCBI taxonomy): Eukaryota > Metazoa > Chordata > Amphibia > Anura > Leptodactylidae > Engystomops > Engystomops pustulosus. The sequence continues at coordinate 159,819,507 of NC_092416.1, read as the reverse complement.
GAGAGACTAAAATGGACATTGGGGGATTTCCAGCTTGTCAGCGAGAGCAGACCATCCAATGTCTGTAGTAATCCATGAAGGTTTCCTGACAGATCCCCCACATTGTGACCCTCATGCAAGTTTCAGGGATGGGAAGGCACATTGTTCAATCTTCACCTCCATTCATTTTCAATGGAAAGTTAGAAGCTGCCATTCTTATAACCTGCACCTCAAAGAAAAAAAACACAGAATAGCAGCAGAACTGTGAAAAATGGATTTATATTCCAGGATTGTAGCTTCACTAAGTGCAGTGGTGGTCTGTAGTCCTCACACTGCTTCATAGTCTCTTCCATCTGATACGAGTAAAAGTTGTAGATGTGGAGTCGGTCGGTTCAGAGGCCTAAGAGCACAGCAGTGTGAGGACGAAGGACACTCCCTCATTGCACTTGGACTGTGTTAAAACAATCCTAGAATATAAATGTACAGTCCTCCTGCTACTATCACAAAGGACTACTACTGTAGTCCAGGACCACTGCCGAACACAGTCTAGTTTTGTGTGGTCAATACTGCCAACACATTCCCTTTTAAAGGGAACCTGTCACCCCGTTTTTTTATACACCCCCATAGGCACTTGTGTGTACATTCCCAAACCGTTTTCTATAAACTCTGCCTCTTTTAGTTTTAAAGATTAACTTTTAACTTTTTAAAAGAGTATTTGTAAAAACTGTTTGGGAATGTACATAGGGCATGGGGTAGGATTAAAAAGGGGTCCTGGTGACCGGTTCCCTTTAAGATTTCCAAATCTCTAAGGTGACCTCTTTATTATGCAAGTTTAAGGTTTTACACTTGTTGTGATAACTTGCTCTGCCTAAAAATCTGTAATTTAGTGACCCTAATCTCTCAGTAGTGCAGCCTCAGATTTATTGGCATCGCAGGCGAGCAAAAAAAAAAAAAAAAAAAGTTTAATCTTTCTGGCCTTTTTCATAGTCGTCTTTTTCTTTAGCTAAATTTTTAATTCCCGGTCTTGGCAGAAGCAGGTATTATACTTTTCTTTAAAGTTCTTTGGATCTCCCGCCTACCTCCCCTCTCCACGCCATCGCCACCAGCATCCTGTATGGGTTTCCCGCTGACTTAAAAAGAAAACCGATTAAAAAGAGCCTTTTTTTTCCTCCTGAATTACAGCTCCTGAACGCTGCACTGGTAATTTATAATATACTAACCACAACATTAAATGGTAATTCATCGCAAAGCGTCCACTTTTAATCACAGTTTTTGATAAATGGGCAGGTGACTATTGTATCGGCCTCCGAAATCCCTATTCAGATGCGATCAGCACTTTTAGGTCAAGGCGGTTCCCATCCTCCGAATTACGACGGCACCACCTTAATCTCTTACAGCAGGTCTTATCCACAGGACAAAAAAATATAAATGTGTTGGCTGGCGCTGTGTGTATAAAGGCAGTGACTCGGGGGTTAGTGGCGCATTGTGCTCCCCGCAGTTATTTTATAGCTTGTATAATTAGCGGTCTCATCGTTCAGGTAGGTCTCTGTGATGGAGAGTGCACGGGGGCGTCCTGCTGCTCGATAGAAGGCTGCGCGGCTCTGCCGTGCTTCTAGTTGCTGAGCTTGCACTGTCCCATAATGTAGGGCGCAAAATGACTCCTGCGGAGATTAACGGGTGTGGGGGTGCTCCCGCTCTTTACTCGAGCAAATGAGCTTAAAGGTGCACAGGGAAATTAGCGTAGGAGAATCCGTTTCTAGGAACCTCTTCATATTCCGAAGCTTTTCACTGGGTTCTCTAGGGACTTGTTAATGTGAATTTAATCTCCTCCACTACTCAGGCCTCCTCCGTCCAGGATATCATTTCGCTGAATGATTTTTTTTAATTATACATTTTGTATTGGGGAAAATTACAATTTTTTTTTTTTTTAATAAAAGTAATGTAAAGATGAATGGGTAATTTAATCTTTTAAAAAAATATACAAAATAATGAAATTTTATTCTAGATCACTTGGACATTTCTGTGTATAAATAGCGCATAGAACATACTGGTTGAACATGGGGCTAATCCCAAAAGAATTCTCTAAATGACCTTGTCCGTTTTCAGCATTTAACACCCATTTGGGGTGTTTGGACTTTAATGCAACAGGATCACAATGCCCTTCCTCTTCTGGAACAGGTAAAAACTGGTCAGGTGGGCAAGATTCAAGTTACCAGCCAAAGGTTGGGGCCAGCAACTACAGATTAAATGAAATCTGCCACCAGGATAAAGGATTGTAAACCAAGCACACTGATATACTGGTGTGTGCCCCCCTCTGGCTGGATCAGCTTGTCTTTTAGCTTCTTGGGACCTAATTTGAAAATGATTCAAAAAGAACCAGAGGCGCTCCAGGCTTCATTAACAGCTATGGAGCCTGAAGCCTCTGACTCATTTGCATAATATGGAATTTAAAAATAAGGGCATAATAGGATAAAAGAAGAGCATATCCTACCTGAGGGGGCACACACCCGTATGTTAGTGTACTTGGCTTACAAGCCTTCATCCTGGAGGTAGATGTCATATAAGGTCAGGTCTAGTTGGGCTCATTCACAAAAGTACAAAAGAGAAATGATATTCAACAAACCTGAATGCTCGTCTTTGCAAGGAACTACCAACCACTTGGAACCTCCCAGTAGGGGAAGATACAATTTTACTACCAGGGGTGCAGACGGATGAGGCGCACACTCTACTTAGGGTACATTCAGATGAATGCCCTGGCCGAGGCCGGGGCGAACATACAGCTGTGCGCAGGACAGAGGAGGAGTAAACGCTGTTCACCCCTCCCTTCTCCATTGAGTACATGTATGACCCCGTAACCCGGCCAAATATAGGGCACGCCCCCTATATATTTCTCCATGCATGTTCGCAGTGCGGTGACGTGTGCATCAAACCTGAAGTTGTCTACACTAGGACGCCGTTAACATGTGCACAAATGTAACAGGTATTGCTTTGTATTACTATGAAGGAGGAGAGGAGGGTTGGTGATTTGGGAGAGTGGATCACTATTAATAGAGGCCACATAATGCATACCTCCATCACCCCTGAGGAAGTCACCCGAGTGAGAAAAAACGCGTGGGGTTTGTCTCTCCTACACCTGTCCCTAGTTCTGACCTGCCATATTCAAGACGACATAGGTGGAATCTATAATAAGTGAAGCTGAAAGAGGCGATTGACTTCATTGTAGGGAAAAACTTGCTGTATTGCTCAAGAAAGGCATCCAGAGCCTCCTGAGCTTCAACATTTATCCCACCATCCTAACCTGCTGTGGCACATCTGTGATCGGGGTGCAGCCCTCCTCCCTGGGTGAGCGTGACTTTCTAAACCTTCTAGTACATATCAGACTTGCCAGACTTCTCCGATATTTCAGTGGCTAATGTCGCTATTATATTGGTGTGAACATACTAATTACTCATATATATTTTCATGGGGAAATGTCAACATTGTGGAGGTGTGAAAATAATGAGCAATTATTATTTAGCTGCACTTCTAGGGGGATTCTCAAGCTGAGACCAAGCAGAGGCAGTGGATTTAGTAGATGCTGCTCATATTCGCTGTCAGCAGTTAAAGGGACCTGTGTGGTTGCAGAACACGCATAATAGGTGGAAATTAATTTAAAATTACCCTGAATGATTTTCTAGGGACCTCTGATCCCGGAAAGTTTGTCACTACAAATTCTTCTTAGAAATCTTACACTTAAATTTCGGCTCCCATGTAAGTGAACCTGTTCTGGCGCATGCGCAGTGATCAGATAAGGCTGCAGTAAGCGCGTCTGCCTTCACTGCACATGTGTCAGGAGAAGGGAACTGCTTTCCTTTTAGGTGGCCATTTTTTTTTTTTTTTTTTAAACTCAGTAGCGGCTGCCACTATGTGAATATCTTTTGGGTGATGCCCACCTTATATATTTTGTGGGGGTTTATCAGGGTCCTAATTTGGGAAGACACTATACTTACAAAACTGGATGGCATCCGACCCTGATGTGAGCCTACAGTGGCGAGTTTCTGTATGTTTTACCCACCTTTGCCCCTAAAAAGTGTTATCTCATATGTAGTAGGGTTATACATGTCTTTTTCTAAATTAATGTCAACATAATATAATACGAAGAATATATGTTGTATATTAATGATGTTTTTATTTTATTTTTCTCAGTGACTGAAGAGAAGGTATCGTTAAAGCGCAGTTTCCAGCAGGTCCAAGAGGAGGAAGACGATTATCCTGGAAGCTACTCCCCCAGGGACCCTTCAACGGGTCCTCTACTGGTATGTCCTCCCTCATCTCCTAACACCCTGTAATGAAACGCAGGGCCCGGGCTCATTAACCCCAGTTGCTCCCATATGTTGCTGTCAGCAGAGACATTAGTTTATCTGCCAAGTGTTTCTTGTGTGGAAGCTGCGGCTGTGGCCATACAAGGACATTGTCACCTCTGTCCTAATTAGGAGAACAATCCTACCATCTAGATTATACATTATGGAGGAGCAGGTAGCCATAGCTTCAGGTCAATGTGCTAGATGCTATCTTGACCTGCAATGAGGCTCTATTCAGACTGCACAATTTGATGCAGTTTATTTTTTTGGAGCATAATATCTATGATTTGATTCCTCTATATTATGTCAATGGTTTTGAGTTAGTTCAAATAAAACCAAATAGGAGGTTTCTGCTGTTGAATTAGTCAATTCAAGGCAGAGCATCACAAAAAAATCAAGAACGAGGATTACAGGGTCCACCTTTTGACAACTTTTTGGCCCAGTCCTGGTTGCATCCCCTACAACTATGATTGATCCTGCGGATCAAGTACTGATTTTTGATAGAAAATTAAAAAGCAATCTATACCCTATACTGAATATCCATTTCCTTTTATAGAGAATTTATCAGCAGTTTTGACCATGCAAAACGTCAGTGTTGGGTAGAATCCCTGGAGACCTGCATCTGTGTGTGATGTTTGTAGCAGCAGTCCAGTTACAAAACTGGAATATAAATGACTTTTTCACATTCCTATTGCTTCTATTAACACATACACAAAGATATGGTTACACTGATCTCCAGGGACAATACCTAGAACTGTCTGCAGCTTTTAATGGTCACTACTACTGAGAGACTCCACCTCTGGATGTCTCTATGTAAGTAGATTTTTGGGCTGCACACTACATTTAGTTGGCAGGTTATAGGGTCCCTTGTGTTATATGTAGGCTGCTCATTTCTTGTTTTTAGCCTTTGTGCTCTGGTTTTCCTCTAACAACCTGTCTGGATGATGTATTTTTATCCATTTTTTTTTAATGTCTTTTGTGTATATACAAGCCTTTTGGACCCACGTATATCGCACAGCTCAGATTCTGACTTACTGGAAACAAGATCCTCATAATGAGATGTTTAAACAAAACCTCTTCAGACATCAGACCCACTGCCAGCGATATAAATATATATGTTTTGGCTCATTTTTCTCCCCCAACATTCCTTTTAGTATAAACAGTGTGAAGAGCCTTTTTAGGGTCAGCCTCGCGGAGAGGAGCTGTCATGTTACATGTAGGTTGGTGGTGAGATAAGCTGTGTGTAGGTGGAGGAGGATCTCTGTAGTCCATCACGCCGGCTCTGCAGCCTGTCCTGTGTCTCCTTGGACGCGGCTTCCAGATAAACTGCAGGTTTATTTCACTAAATGCAGTACAAATACATTTTTACTAAAGACAGGTTATAGAAGTCCATTACACCTGCAGTGCAAATCTGCAATTCTGATTTCTCGAAGCATTTGCATTACAATATAATTGTGTGTTATAACTTGCCTTGCCTCCTGACAGAATCCTCTGTGTAGTCTGAGGGGTTGGGCTTTGGTTTGGATGCAGTTAAAAAAAAATGTGACTTCTCTGTGCTGAAGACTCCTCAGCTCTCAGCCCCCACCTTTATGCTCCTGTACAGCAAGCCGTGATGTGGGGGTGTACCGAAAATTTTGTCGGAATATAGACACAGATAGATAGATAAACTAAGTGCTTATCCACACAGGAAAGTCTTGGAGTTGTTACTTTTGGCAGTCATGAAAATAGAATCTGTCCTTGTTTTCTATGCTCCGAGCAACGTCCCCATTTTTATTAGTGCACCGTACAAATTATATCATAAAAAAGGGGAACGTGGTAAGGGCTGAACTGTTTGTGTAACCAGACTAATTGAAGAGAAGATGCAGAATAAGTCAGAGGGTGCGAAAACAGAAGGCAAACAGCCCACCGAAGAGCGCAGGAGGCAGGCGCCTTCCTCTACGGAGCCGCAATATTGCACTTTAGTGGGAAGTAAACAGATGGAGTTTATGGAGCGGGGACGGAGTGAATACAACTTTGTGAGAGTGACGGCCATAAACCAGGACCATACTGGAGAGACATCAGATTGATGCAGGGGAATAATACCGGAGATAAATATCCGGCTGCGGAGCTTTTATAGGATAAGGCACTTTTAATGATCATGCAGAAACTTGAAACGACCCAGAGTTATAGGCGGAGTATGGCTCGGAGCTTCGCACGACGTGACTCTTCTTGGTTTTCAGAAGAGTAAAAGCGAAATTACGTAGAAAAGATGGAGTTAAAATTGCAGCACAAAGTCCTGGAGCACATAGTCACACATGCTACAAAGCTGCAACATTACAGGCTGTATCCCAGGGCTGCTGTCTTTCAGCTATGCAGTTCTATTACCAGTGGAACAGGTTCCTAAAGGGAACCTGTCATCCGGATGTTACATTTTAACCTAAGGACAGGTTCCAATAGCATTTGTAATAATGATTGCAAAAAAATTATTTTATAGCCCAGCTTCACCGTTCCTGTAGGCTTTATTATAGTGTGTTAAAGTTTACCTGGATTACTGACAGATACCGCCAACGGGTCAGAGGGTCGTCCGCTTCCACGGACTTGGTCCCTGTCTCATCGGGTAATCCACCCACCCACCTCCTCCGCCATCCTTCCCTCCTTTTTCTCCGCCATCCTTCCCTCCTTTTTCTCTGCCATCCTTCCCTCCTCTTCCTCCGCCATCCTTCCCTCCTCTTCCTCCGCCATCCTTCCCTCCTCTTCCTCCGCCATCCTTCCCTCCTCTTCCTCCGCCATCCTTCCCTCCTCTTCCTCCGCCATCCTTCCCTCCTCTTCCTCCGCCATCCTTCCCTCCTCTTCCTCCGCCATCCTTCCCTCCTCTTCCTCCGCCATCCTTCCCTCCTCACTCATCCCCCCTCCCTCCCCATGCCTACCACAGCAAGCAAATCTCGCCCTTGTACAGTCAGCTTTTATATGTCTTGTGCAAGGAGCAGTGAGGATGGATTGCAACTGGACGAGTGAAGCAACGCATGTACAGCAAGAGTACTGATGTGGCGACCCATCTTGACTTCTCCATGTGCCTAATAAATATGAGGATCTGAGGAGGGAGGAAGACTCCCAGAGTCAGTCGCATTTCTCTCCGACTTGTAGGAGCAGTAGACATATTTGATGTGTATGTTCAGTATTTCCAGCTCTTCGTCAGGCATAGACATCCCTACTCTGAGCTGCTGCTGATTTGTGGGTTACATCGGGACTAATAAAGTAAGATTAATTACCTGTCAAACGGCGAAATAAAAAAGACTACATGCTGCGCTGAGCACAAAGCAGCTGGGTCCTGCTCTCCTTTCACTACTGACCCTCCAGATACCGCGGCTCTAGTGTCTCCATTCTTTCACTAACTCCACTACATCCTCTATACTGTCACATTGTGTAGTTTATTCTTTTTACCAAAGGTTGATGCTAAATATGGGCTAGGAGGGCATGGCCTTTAGTGTAACTAACTGCATTTTACATTGATGGACACTTTATTTCATGAGAACCTGTTTAATTCTACACATAGTCCTATCTGCAGGCAGCATGTTATAGAGCAGGAGGAGCTTTCCATATTGTACATAGTGTCCTATCTGCAGGCAGCATGTTACAGAGCAGGAGGAGCTTTCCATATTGTACATAGTACTCATAGATTTTGTATAATGATAAAACCAGGACAGTACACCCCTTACAGAGTTTTAACCTGTCATCAGGTCTGTGTCACTAGTCTTGTCACTACTACCTGTTGGAGCAGCTCACAAGGATCCCATCCCAGCCTTTATCTAGTCATTTCATACATTATTCATTGTAAAATCAGCTATTCTTTATCATGTAAATGAGGCTGGTCACATGGTCAGGGGCAGTGATGTCACCCCTGTTACCCCTCCCCTCTCCTCCCCTCCCCCTGCTCATGTCTGTGTGTAATGTATAGTAAAGCATTGCTAGTGTGCTGCATCTGCTGACATGCTGCATCTTCCTAATATACAGGTGAGAGACACAGACATCAGCTACACATGAATCTGACATGTTCTGCTGTAACATGGCTGCCTGGAGCTGCTGTATCTCTCCTATACACACACACATGCACACACAGGCTGCAGGGGGTGTGGCCACCAGCACCAGGAAGCACATGGAGGAGCCATTACACCATTATACCTCACTCCTATACACATGACTGACAGCCTGTATAATGGTGTATCTCATACACACAGGCTGCAGGGGGCGTGGCCACCAGCACCAGGAAGCACATCATTATACAGCCTCACATCATTATACAGGCTGTCAGCCATGCACTGGGGGTGTGGCTGTGCCTCCCACTCATGAATAAGCTGGACAGCTTGAATATGCTAATGACTCATTGGACATTTCACAGGTCATTTGCATACAGCTTTAGGACCTCATTGCTTAGGCTTACAGGCATGTAGAGGGACAATGAAGGGATAGAGGCAATGCTCTCTAATGGCAGTGTATGAAAATATATTTAGTTTAGGGGGTTATTTTGCATGACGGGTTCTCTTTAAGAAAGAATGTGATATTATCAGGATTTAATAAAATAGCCACTACTCACTACTCGCTCCATTATGGATGGAAAAGTGTTTAAAATTGATAGATATCCATAGACTGCATGAAATACTGATGGCAGCAGCAACTTCTCTGTCCTCTTCTGCTTTGTCAGGTGTCTCGCTTTACGGCCGGGCTGTGAAATCTCTAAGCTAAGCTATCAACTCCGGCTTCAGCTTTTTTTTTTTTTTTTTTTTTTTTTTTTTTTTTTTATTTGGACCCCGACTCGAACCTCTGATTAAACTCTGATAGTTTTGACAACCTGATTAAGACCATTTAATCAAGTTTTGACACCTTGGATTGATAGAACATAGTGTATATACATGTAGCTATAATTTCTCATGTTTCCTATAAAAATACGTTGGCAACAATTACATTTAGTAGATTATAGTTGCTGATGCAGATTACGACTCTGCAACTTTGCTTTATGCATTAGGGGCAGATACTTGTCAATCAAGCTGTGTCAGGTGGGCAACAGCCAGCGGAGCGCCTCCCCCAGGACACTTCTCCTGTTTCTGGCTAATTTTGGAGCTATGTTTCCTTTCCATGGCTGTCGGCTGTTTGTAACAAGTAAAACTTCAGTAAATTTGCCAGACACCAATTAAACACTCCCGGCAGAGGAATCGGTGTCAAAACCGATGATGCGTCTGCGGTGTTAAAGTTCCTCGTTTCATCATAAAATGTGTTGATGGAAGGCGTTTGGGTGGAAAAAAAATAGCTTGTACATGTAAAATGATAAAAATGTAAATGATCTATAGCGGTGACAAAATGCAAGTTTTTGCCCGAGATAAAATGGTTTAAATAATACATCACGGCTTTGAGCGCCGCTCGTGTAGACCTCATTAGAGGCGCCGTTTCAGGCAGTGAGTTTTAGCCAGATTTAACATGCAATTTATTATAGTCTTTTTATGAATAATTAAGTAGTTGGCGCTTCCTCTCTCCGCCATATCTTTTATCCCATGTACTTTTTTTGGTTTCTTGTAGACGGAGGATCTCATTAAGGCTCTGCAGGATCTGGAGAACGCCGCTTCTGGAGATGCTGCAGTTAGGCAGAAGATTGCATCGCTCCCTCAGGAAGTCCAGGATGTTTCCTTACTGGAGAAGATCACAGGTAGGACCTTCTGTCTCATTTGGATCTCTCTGCACACTTGGCGACGGCCCCAGCTTTGTAGATGTCTGGCCTGTGCGAGGCAGGAGCATTGCCACACTACAGAGATATCATCTCCAAACCTTTTGGGCAGTGTAAAATAATTATGAACGTCCTGGTAATTTTGTCCGTACGTTTTACAGATAAAGAGGCAGCCGAGCGTCTCTCCAAGACGGTAGATGAGGCCTGCCTCCTGCTGGCGGAGTATAACGGAAGGCTGGCGGCGGAACTGGACGATCGGAGGCAACTGGCGCGGATGTTAATGGAATACACACAGAGCCAGAAAGAGACCCTAAGCAACAAGGAGAAGAAGCTGGAGGTACGAACACATCTGGTAAATCTAATAACCAGGTTATGCGCTATTCATACAGGATTAGGTTTTGGGTCAGGTTTAATAGTGATTTTCTTTGGGGAAAAATGGACACAAACAAATCTCATAAAACAAATTCTCCTGGATTTGTGATTGAATCCACGACAGATGCTCCAAATAAAGCCTGTAACACAGATGAGGCCATGTGAACATGTGCTCTGCTATGTACAGGAAAACAGCTTGAAAGGGAAACTGCCAGCGTATTTGACTATGCAAAGCAGACTGCAGACAGTTGGGTATTGGCCCTGGAGATCTGTGTAATTTTATTCCTTTTGTTATTAGAAGTAGAACCTCTTGTCTGTAGTTTTACATGGTCCCTTTTAATAGGTTTTTATTAAAGGAAGTCTACCACCAGGATGATGGATTGTAAACCAAGCACACTGACATGGTGTGTGCCCCCTCTGGCAGGATGTACTCTTCTTTGAGCATCTTATGCCTTTGTTTTTACAAAAAAAGTTTAAAAAATTATGCAAATGAGCCTGAGGGGCTCAAAGTTCCATTAATATACATGGAAGCAGGAGCCCTTCAGGATCTTTTCTATAATTTTTAAGGCTTTTTTTGTAAAAACAAGGGCATAAAAAGCTAAAAGAAGAACAGATCCTGCCAGAGGGGGCACACACCAGTATGTCCGTGTGCTTGGTTTACACACCTTTATCCTGGTGGTGGATTTCCTTTAAGAATATTGCTTGTTTTCACTCCTGTAGATGCTTCTCTCTACACCGTAGGCTTGTTTGTTCAATGAAGAGAAACCTGTCGGAGAAGCAGCCTGCTGCCTGGGTGTAATATCTTTTATCTGTCTTCTCTTAAGTGAATAAAATATGTACATATCAGACTAACTAGCTGTGTTTCTAATCACTTGGGAGAAGGCACATAAGAGAATACTCACTTATACCTCAGGCTGCTTCTCTTATCGATTTCTCTGCAGTGAATAAACTATCTTGAGCCAAACTAGAGGTTGCGAAAACGGCAACTAGATTTTCTATTAAATCCTGACTAGGACTGACGTAAGCTTCGTACATATGTAATGGCTTTTAGTGGTATTACAGCTTGATCCCTTTAAAAGCTGACACAGACACTGCACAATGTGCTTTATCTGTTTTTGAAGTACCGCAGGCCTTTTTCAATTTAAAATTAGGGCGTTTGTCCTTAAAACACCTTTAAATAGACTATAATGTTC